>NC_080795.1:5737000-6064000 GCF_028018385.1 Neofelis nebulosa
TTTCTGAGGGTCCCTTGGAGGGCCTTGGGGCCTTAAGGAAGGCAGTGGCCATGTGGGACAATGGCCGTTTAAGAATATTTTCAGTGGGAGATGGTTTAGCATTAAGAGTAATCGAGAAGCCGGGAATGGGCAGTGGGTTTTATGTTAGGCAGAGGTGGGATTGACTTGAGTGAGGTGCACAGTTCCTCCTGCAGTACTTTGTTCAGACAAATACTTGGCGATATATTTTCAGTGATTGGCGCCGGGTTAGGAGTTGGGATTACAGATTTGAGTGATACAGTTCTTACTCTTGTGCGCTTTAGGGTCTCATGGGACTCCGTTGGGGAGAACAATAAGCAAGCAATAATTCCATTGGGGCTTCATATGCATTATGGTAGAATTAGCTGTCGTACACGGGGCTTAAGACTGGGCATGTTCCAAAATGAGAAGAAAGAGATGACGACATTGACAGCATTTGAAGTGGGGCCGATCTCAGGGAAGAAGTGTGGAAAATCCAAATTTGCTGTGAGATGCCTTCTTCTTCACGGAGGCCCCTGTCCCCCTTCTCTCCAAGCTTGTTCCCATAGAGATGCTGGGACCTTGGCAGTCGGGTCCATCCCACAGGAAAGCAATCTTAAAACTGAGAAACTCTTAATGCCTCGGTGTTTGCTTCATATACTTCAACCAAAACAACATCTTGCAACAACAGACAGAATGCAAGAGCAAATAGGAGCTCTCAGCTGTCTTCTGTTATACGCGGCGTTAGACTTGCACAAATGTAAAACAGAGCCATACTGACCACTAATTTTTGCTTATTTGTTTTGGAAAAGACCCATTTTTCTTAAAAACATATCATTTCTATTCACATGACGTATTTATGATTGTTATTTAAATAATTTTTTAATGTTTTTATTTATTTTTGACAGAGAGAGAGAGAGAGAGAGAGAGAGAGAGAGAGAGAGCATGAATGGGGGAAGGGCAGAGAGAGAGGGAGACACAGAAGCCAAAGCAGCCTCCGGGCTCCGAGCTGTCAGCACAGAGCCCGACGCGGGGCTCGATCTCACGAGCCGTGAGACCATGACCCGAGCCGAAGTCGGACGCTCAACCGACTGAGCCACCCAGGTGCCCCAATTTATTATTGTTATTTTAAAACAAATCAACAAATATTTCTAAGAGTCTCGGTTTCTTTTTCTAACGTGATAAATATCAATAGGTACAATCCACATAAGCAAAAGTTCTTTGGGATCCTTGGTCATTTTTAATTGTGTAAAGGGGTCTTGAGACAAAAATGTGCGAGAACTACCGGTGTCATCAAAACAACAGGGTTTGGTTTCTTGTACCACCTGCCGAGAACATGGTCTTGAATGAGGAACCCAGTTTACTCATCTGTAACATGGGCATGGGGACATAGCCACCTCACATGGTCATCGTGAGGAGTTAGGCAAACATCTTTGTAAGTTACCTAGATAGTGCTTAATAGATACTTAATATGCTTCATCGATTAAAAAATATGCTTCAAATGCTTAAAAAATAAAAATGTACTATCTGCACAAAGAATTCAAATCTGGGAGGCATAACCGTCTTGGTCACAGATTTATTTTGTGATGAGATCCGCATAATTCACCATACTGTTTTCATGTCCTAAGTAGACACGTCTTTAAGGTAACACCATTATTTTTTCTCTATGTTCTTGTTCATTTACCAACATTCAGACAATACATTCAGTTTCCTGGTTCTTCAAGGAAAGGGAAGTATCTTGGACAGTGGATGAGAACGTATATATCTAACCGCTGGAAGTTAATAATGTTCTTATTTCTACATCTATCTATCATTTCAATTCAGGTGGCATATGATCATAATAAAACCTGCAATTGAGCACAGACTCTGGCAAGGCCTGGGCTAAGGCTGTGGAAATAAGTCCGTAAAGCATTTTCAAACTGGTCAAATTGAATTTAGGAGCTGAGAATTTAGGCAAAAATATAGTACCCCAAAAATGTACTGATCTCAACACTCCCTGGGTGCCCCTCTGTGTGAAAAAAGGCCCCTTACCAATTTCTACCTATTTCTCCTTACCTGTTATATAGCCCTGGATAGAGAGAGAGAGAGAGAGAGAGAGAGAGAGAGAGAGAGAGCGCGCGCACCCTGCTGTAGAAGCAAGATTATTGTTAGCAATGTTTCAAAAAATTATTTTTATCATTAACAGCTTTCTCTTATAACATAGATTTAAACTTACAAATTAAAAATTATTTTCTTAAAGTATCTTAAAATATATCCAAGGAAATATTATACACGTATGGTGCTTTCTAGAACAGCATGACGGTCAGTTTAAAAATATTTATTCCTCAAAGCAACAAATTAGAAATTGTGGACTGTTGAGGCACCCTTGTGGCTCAATCGGTTAAGTGTCTGACTTTGGCTCAGGGCATGACCTTGTGGTCCGTGAGTTCAAGCCCCGTGTTGGTCTCTGTGCTGACAGCTCAGAGCCTGGAGCCTGCTTCGGATTCTGTGTCTCCCTCTCTCCCTGCCTCTCCCCCGGACAAAAAATAATATACATTAAAAAAAAAAAAAAAAGAAAGAAATTGTGGACTATTTAACCACCTACCTGATGTCTCAATTTTTTTTTTTTTTGTCAGTTAAGAAATTAGGATTTTATGAAGCATTGCCTCTTCCTTCCTGTGCTGTGTAGTGCCCTTTTGAGACTAAATTTATGTGGAAAATGTGAGCCAAGAATTTTGCATTAGGATCTTAATCTAATGACCAAGGCTGTTCTTTTTTTTCCCCAAATAGTGCTCAATGTAGCAACACAGCTTTTTAGTGTCGAAGGAATTGATGCAATTAGTCCAATAAAACTTCAAAAGGATTCCTTAATTAAGTACATTCAAGAGGCGAATAGTCTACTTTAAAAACAGCAATAAAAATTTGTTTTTAATTTTTTTAACGCTTATTTTTATTTTTGAGACAGAGAGAGACAGAGCATGAACGGGGGAGGGTCAGAGAGAGAAGGAGACACAGAATCTGAAATAGGCTCCAGGCTCTGAACTGTCAGCACAGAGCCTGATGCAGGGCTTGAACTCACCTACCGCAAGATCATGACCTGAGCCGAAGTTGGACGCTTAACCGACTGAGCCACCCAGGCGCCCCCCTCCTTTCTTTGTCTATTCATCAATATCTTACAGTTTTCTTTGTCTTTCTTTTTTCTTTCTTTCTTTCTTTCTTTCTTTCTTTCTTTCTTTCTTTCTTTCTTTCTTTCTTTCTTTCTGTTTATTCTTGAGACAGAGACAGAGCACGAGCAGGGGAAGGGAGACCCAGAATCCGAAGCAGGCTCCAGGCTCTGAGCCATCAGCACAGAGCCCAATGCAGGGCTTGAACTCAAGAACTGTGAGATCGCGACCTGAGCCAAAGTCTGAAACTCAACCGACTGAGCCACCCAGGCGCCCAGGGTGAAGGATTCTTGATTGTTGCTGTTTCCAGAAGCCCAGGGTTCAAGTAAATCAGCATCATCACAGATTCACTTCAGGAATCAGGGCAGTATGGTGAGTCCTGAGATTCCCTGAGTCAACAGAGAGCACAGAGAGCCGTGTGAGGGGAGCCAGTGCACCAAGGAACACACACCCTCGAGGTGGCTCCCCCCAGGGAGGGGCAAGAGAGCTCATTTGTCAGGGTCTGGCATTTAGTGGCACCTTCTGCGTTAGGAAGTCCCAAGCCTTCGCTTTGGGCCCTGTGCGTGGTGTGGTGAGGGACGTGTTGCCGTGCCCAGCACAGGGACAGATGTCGACAAGCGACGTGGCGATCGCTAGCGTGTCAGACTCTATCAGGAGCCGGATTCCCACGTGAACCCTTCCGGTGGGCACCTGCCGGAGTGGGGCGGACGGTCTGATAGGGAACCCCAGTCTGGGGCCACGGTTCCCAGCCCGAGAGGGCGTGTCCTTCGTCTGCAACTGTCCGGGAGTCAGACGTGTCCCGCTTTCCAACCTGACAGCGACGGACAAGCCCTGGCGCTCACCACGGGGATTCAGCTTACTTAACACCAGTGGACCGGGCTCAGGCACTGAGGGCGACTTGGGTGAGCTCAGGATCCCATAGAGCCCAAGACTCCGAAAGGAGTCCCTCTGGTGGGAGGCTGCCTGCTTTTGGACGCTGCCTCTCTTTTCCAGAGAGGCTCTGCTCAGCGAAAATCCTCAAGGGTTGCAGAAGCTGCGTCTGTCTGTGACACCTATGACGGGTCCCCTGTCTCTTCGTAGGCACAATGGGCTATGATATTTGGATAAAATCCTAACTGCTTAAGGTTTGTTTTGACCTCACGGCGTCTCTTACCTCTGTGAACAAAAACATTACTTGTAGCCCAGATCTTTAAAACCTCACGGTCTGTGCCCTAAAATGCAAGGCACAGTGTTGTTTCATGTGGGTTTGCCTCGCCTTTCCTGAGAACAACTACGGATCGTGTGTGCATTCTTATGGTTTTGGTCACGTGGGCATTCTTACGATTTTGAGTTTTCAGACAAGCAGGTGGTCTTCTGTAGATCACCAAACGTTGCACATAAGCACCCAAAGTTTAAGTGCTGTTTGAAAAATCAAAGCTCCGGGAGGGCAGCCCTCGTCTTTCTGGTCTTTCTGTCACTTGGTGATTTTCTGTCGCTCCCATCTGATAACAGTGACCATGGTTTCTAATTCAAAAACCGAAGCTCCTGGCTTGACAAAAAGCATACGTGCCCCTTTGGGGACTAAGAGGCAATTTGAGAAGTAAGTCAGTGGAAATTCTAATACATCTTTATGTTCTTTGGGGACATTGTAGCAATGCAATTGAAATTGAGATTGTTCCCGACAGGGAACCTATACTTGGTAATTGCCAAATGATATTTTTAAAGGGATCAAATGAAATAAAAATAGATAAAATTAACCTGGGCTGTGGCCAATAGTTGTTGTCGTTGTTTTTTAACAGTCACCATAACCCTGGTGCCTCCATAGCCACATCCAGAGTGGACGGAGGCCCCTGAGGATGAATAGTAAAGGAAACACAGTCAGCACTGACAATTCACACCCAAAACTGGATTTTCCCGACACAACATCGCATTCCAGCATTCCCTGATTACTTGTGTTTATGCTTTCCACCTCAATGGACTAGCGTAGAGACTCTAGTTTTTGATAACATCATAGGTACAGAGACACGACGGGCCCACGGATAGAGAGAATACTGCTGGTACGAAGGGCTCCAAAATGCACAGACAGCTGGAAGAAAAGAGAGGGATGGTTAAGAAACTCTCCTTCCTATGAGGCATTCTGCCAGTTGGTGAGCATGAGCATTTGTGGGCAATGATCAGGTCTGACTGCCTCCCAGCAACGACTGAAACACCCTGGATGGGCACCCTGGGGACCCACTGTTTCTGAGCAATGCGCTTTTGTCAGGGATAACGCATCCACTTAATCTCATTGGAGACTGGTTTCTCACTGTGAACGATTTCTCCTGACATTTAACCGCAAAATGAGGTCCAAATATTTAAGCAAGTTGCTAACCACGAAATAGTGTCTATCTCAAAAATGTACTAGAGTAATATGACCAGGAATAGTCAACAGATCTGCAGAAAAGACCTAACCATGTTTTCCATACACACAGCACTCGCAAAAGGGGAGGCGTAAGATCAACGATCTGATTTCACGAAGTTGAAATTCTTTGTACGACGAACTTGAAAATTCTCTTTCCTGTTTCTTTTTCTCTTCTTTTAAAATGTTTATTTGTTTAGAGAGAGGGTGTGTGAGCGAACAGGGGAGGAGCAGGGAGAGAGGAGAGGGAGAGAGTCAAAAGCAGGCTCTGTGCTGACAGTGTGGAGCCAGACATGGGGCTCGATCCCAGGAACTGTGAGATCATGACCTGAGCCAAAATCCAGAGTCAGAGGCTTAACTGACTGAGCCACCCAGGCGCCCTTCTTTTTTCTTTGTTTATTTTGTTTTAAGTTCATGTATTTATTTTGAGAGAGACAGAGACAGCACAAGCAAGGAGGGGCAGAGAGAGAGGGAGAGAGAATCTTCACCAGGCTCTGTGCTGCCAGAGCAGTGTGGGGCTTGAATTCATAAAGCCATGAGATTGTGACCTGAGCTGAAACCAAGAGTCAAACGCTCAACCAGCTGAGCCACCCAGATGCCCCCTCTTTTCAGTTTCTCACATATTTTTTATTTTGTGAGGAAGTAATCATAATATGACTATGACATTAATTTTATACGTTTTAAATATACTTGGAGGAAAATATCCTCTAGATTCTTCTAAGTCTGAATTTATGAATCATAATTGATAAGTAGTAACAATTTTTATTTTAATCCATTTAATGTTATCTGTCTTGTCATACGATGAGAGCATTCTGGCCAACAGGTTAAACTATAACAGATTCTTTAAAAAACGTTCTCAGATAATAATTAACTAAGCCAATCCTAAATTATTTTCTTTATTTTAAAGATCTTACCAGTTTGGTCAAATAGGAGGTATAGATGAGCGCAATTATGGGGATGATCTGAGCACAAGCGAGGCCTATTATTTTTGGTAATAGCTGACCCATCAGTGTGCAAATCAGACTCCACTCTATTTCATAGTGGAGTTGGTTATCTTAGAGAGATAATCAGTAAAGGCTATTTTCTTGAGCTACCCAAATTAACTTGATTTTAGAAGAAGATTAGAGGGCTAAATCTGTAAGTAATATAATTTTGCCTGTCCTCGGGACGCCTGGGTGGCTCAGTCGGTTGAGTGTCCGACTTTGGCTCGGGTCATGATCTCATGGTCTGTGAGTTCGAGCCCTGCGTCGGGCTCTGTGCTGACGGCTCAGAGCCTGGAGCCTGCTTCGGATTCTGTCTCCCTCTCTCTCTGCCCCTCCCCTGCTCATGCTTTGTCTCTCTCTGTCTCAAAAATAAACAAAAACATTAAAAAAATTTTTAATTTTGCCTGTCCTGGATATTTCATAAATTTGCATGGATACCAAGCATTTGATGTCTCTAGCTTATGCCATCACAGTGCTCTTGACCATGCCAGAGGATTTACCCTGACACCCTGAAGTCTCCATTTCCATGTAATAGTGTATTTTAGGAAGAGGGTAAAAGGAAATAGGGTCCTTGAGTCCAGTTGGTACAATTATGGATCCACTCAGACACCGAGGAAACTTAAATCATGAACGGAAACTATTACCTTACTGCCAAAGAGCCAGAAAGATGTAAATGGAGAGATACTACAGTGGTTCCCCCAGTATCCTTGCTCAAAGTCACCTGGAGGCTATCCAGATATCAAAAAATTATAGACTCCCAGACCTGACCTGCTATGTAAACCAATATGGGGGTTATGATGCAGCATGAATGAGGTCACCAAGATTGCAAAGTATGAGGCCTCAGGATTCAAATTAGAAAGAAAAATTAAAATTTTCTGTTTGCCGATGACATAACTTTGCATAGAGAAAACCCTCGAGACTCCACCAAAAAGCTGTTAGACCTAGTGAATGAATTCAATCAGGTTTCAGGATACAAAGTCTACATATAAAAATCAGTTGCATTTCTATATACTAACAGCGAATGAAATGAAAAAAGAATCCCATATATGATCTTATCAAAACTAAGAAAATACTTAGGAACAAATTTAACCAAAGAAGTGAAAGATCTATACACTAAAAACTATGGAATAATGATGCAAAAAAAAATTGAAGATAAAAATGAGTGGAAAGAAAGCCCATGTTCCTGCATTGTAAGGATTCATATTGTTAAATGTCCATACTACTCCAAAATGCAAACTCTATCAAAACTCTAATAAAATTATATACAGAAGTAAACAAAAACAATCCTAAAATTCATATGGAAACACAGAAGACCCCCAGAAGCCAAAGCAATCATGGGAAGGAAAACAAAGTGGGAGGCATCACATTTCTTGATTTCAAGCTATATTATAAAGCTACAGTGAGTAATCAAAACAGTAGGCAACTGGCATAAAACCAGACACATAGAACAATGGAACAGGACAGAGAGCCCAGAAATAAACCCCCACATGTATGGCCGAATAATAGTTGACAAGGGAATGGGGAAATGAGGAAATGGTGGTCTCTTTAATAAATGATGCTGGGAAAACTGGATATTCAAATGCAAAAGAATGATATTTAACTTCTATGTAATACCACTCACAACTTAACTCAAAACGGATGAAAAGATAAGACCAGACATCATCACACTTCTAGAGAAAAACATAAGAAAGAATTTCCTTGACGTTGGTCTTGGCTATGATTTTTTGGGTAGGACAAGAAAAGCATAAGCAACTAAAGCAAAAATCAACAACTGGGACTACATCAACCTAGATTTTTTTTTTTTTTGCACAACAATAAACAATGAGCAAGGAAAAGGTAGCCTACAGAATATGAAAAATGTTTGCAAACCATATATTTGATAAAGGGTTGATATCCAAAAAATATGAGCAACTTATACAGTTTGACTGCAAAAAAAAAAAAAAAAAAAAAAAACCAATAAAAAAAATGGGCAGAGCACCTGAACAGACATTTTTTTCAAAGAAAACAAAAATGACCAACAAGTACATGAAAAGGTACACGACATCACTAATCATCAGGGAAATTCAAATTAAATCCAATATATACTTAATTGAATATTATCCAGCTATAAAAAAAAGAAGGAAAACCTGCCAATTGCAATGACATGGATGGACCTTGAGAGCATAATGCTAAGTGAAAAAGTCAGACAGAGAAGCAAATACTGTATAATCTCCCTTATATGTGGAATTCAAATAGGAAGGTGTATGCTTGAAAGTTTTTGTGAGAGTAGTAAAAATACATAAAATAGTAATTATGTAAGGTGAAGGATGTATTAAGTAACCTTATTGCGGTAAATATTTCACAATACACATGTATATCAACTCGTCACATTGTATGCCTTATACTTACACAATGTTATATGTCAATAATATCTCAATAATGCTAGGAAGAAAGTTTCAACCCATCAATATGATGCCAAAAATTCGTGGGGCACCCGGGTGGCTCATTTGGTTAAGTGTCCGACTCTTGATTTCACCTCAGGTCATGATCTCATGGTTCATGGGATCAAGAGTCTGCTTTGGATCCTCTCTCTCTTTCTCAAAATAAATAAATTAACTTAAAAAAATTCCAATTAGTGTACTATAACAATTGTGTTTGACTTCTAATGTGCCCTGGAATAAACATTACTTCAAGTAACAATACCCTGGATTACGTAACTGAGTAATATCAGTACCCCAGGATTGCCCTGCAGTTAAAAAACATAGAAATATTATATACATAAGTGTATATTAAATATAGTTTATATATTAATATATTTACTTATAAATATATATTATTTTTTATATATAATGTATTTAATTTATAATATATTAATAATATATGTTTAATATATTGATATTACATATGTGTGTGTGTGTGTGTGTGTGTGTGTGTGTGTGTACACTTGGAATCTCTAGAATGATGAATGTCTTTTGTATGCTAACAATATGATGGGTGGCTGGGGGCCCCTAGATAGCTTCAGGCTGGCTACTGGCTGCCAGAAGACCCAGCCACGTGGTGAGAAGGTTGGAACTTTTCAGCTGTCTCCCTACCCTATCTCCTCTAAGAAGGGGAGACAGCCTAGAGATTGAGTTCATGTAATCAGTCAGACCTGCACAACTGAACCTCCATAAAACCTGTAAACAACAGGGTTCGGAGAGTTTCCTGGTCGGTTAATACATCAAGGTGCCAGGAGGGTGGTGAGCCCAGAGAGGGCGTGGAAACTCCATCCTCCTTCCCCTATACCTGGTTCCGTGCACTGTTTCAAGTTGGCTGTTCCTGAGTCATATCCCTTATAATGAACCACTTATGGTAAGTAAACCATTTTTCCTGAGTTCGTTGAGGCATTCTAGCAAATTGGCAAATGAGGCGGCGGCGGGGGGGGGGGGGGGCGGGTTGTAGCAATTCCCACTTTATAAAGAATAAAGGAGGCCCAGGAATGGAGATTGGTGTCTGAAGTGGGACAAGTCTTATGGGGCTGAGCCCTCCACCTGCGGGGTTTGTACCCATTCCACAGGTAGTGTCAGAATTGAATTGAATGATAGGACGCCCACCTGGTGTCAGAGGGTTGGAGACTTGGATGATGCAAGGAAATGCAGTGATAGTAGTAGAAGTGTGTTGTCGGAAAATAGGGGGCAGAGTGTGGGGTCTGTCCTTACAAAATCTCCCTTCGTGAGCCCACTGAGAACCACGGGTATAGTGGAACACGCATGGAAAAAAAATCTGGCGTTTAAATGTTGCCTCGGTCTTACGACCTATCACTTACGTGCACTTAGGTGCTTGTCACTCATGGGTCCTGTAACTAGAACCTGCCGAGAGACTGTGCAAAGTCACATGAAATAAAAACCGGTCCTTATTTATTCATGGTTTGTGGTCTGATTTTTTGTCATTTGCTTGGAAGATGTAAACACACTTCTCTCTTGAAGCTTACTGCTTAAATCATTTCCTGGTTCAATTACGTATTTGACTGATAGTGTAGCCACGGCACAGCCTGGAGCTGAAATTCTTGGGTGCTTAAGACACAGCCAACGCTTGCTGAATGCACACTGGCCGCTGGCAGGGCCACCGCCGAGGACCCTGCGAGCTGCTCACCACCGCATGGGGCGTCCGGCCCCTGGCCTGCTGCCCTCGCCTAGAGGGAAGGACAGTGCCTCCCTCCCTCCCTCCTTCATCAAAAGCAGCAGGTTCCCAGATGTCTGATCCTTGCCATCGGATACATGAGAGAGAGTATCACAATGTGTTTTCATATGCATGCATTTTATAATCAACAAAATGGAGCATCGTTTCATTTATTGATGAGCCATTTCTAATCCCATCTGTGATTATCTATTTATTGGGTTATTGATCTTTATTGATTTTCAGGAACACTACATGGGGATTTATTTATTTACTTACTTACTTATTTTTTGGGAGAGAGAGGGTACAAGTGAGAGAATCCTAGGAGGGGCAGAGAGACAGAAAGAGAAAGAGAGAGAGAGAGAGGGAAACAGGACTCGTGTTTACTGGAGCTAGGGATCCAGCTCACCGGATGTGAGACTCAGACTGACAAACCGTGAGATCATGACCTGATCATTGATCATGACTGAGCCGCCGAGGCACTCCATGGGGTTATTTTAATTTATTTAAAAAAAAATTTTTTTTAATGTTTATTTATTTTTGACAGAGAGAGAGAGAGTGAGTGGAGAAGGGGCAGAGAGAGAGGGAGACACATAATCCAAAGCAGGCTCTAGGCTCTGGGCTGTCAGCACAGAGCCCGACACGGGGCTTGAACTCACAGACTGTGAAATCATGACCTGAGCCGAAGTCAGATGCTCAACCGACTGAGCCACCCGGGCACCCCATCCATGGGGTAATTTTTAGATAATAGTCCTTTGCCTGAGGTATGAGCTTATCACTCCAGGCTGTGTTCAATCTGAGCTTCCTCTCCCTGGCTGCAGGGGCTGCTCAGAATGACAAGTTATGTTTTCCTGTTGACTTTCAGACTCAGGTCCGGTTGCTGGGAGATGCGGAATGGTGCAAATCCCACAGGTTCTGATAGACAAAGGAGTCTCTCCTCTGTGTGTCTGCAGCCTCCTGAGGGTCCCAGGGCAGTGTGTCGGTGGGGGGTACTCCTGCCAGCCAACCTGCAGGGTAGGAAAGGATCGGCATCTCCGGTGCCCTCCCTCCCAGTCCTCTGAAGGTCATGTGCACTTAGTACAGTCCCACCAGTCACCATGGAACTTCTTCCCCTTGAGGTCCTCTGAGCATTAAGCACCAAGCTCTTTCTGGTTTTCCAACATCTCGACCCCCCCTCCCAGTCCTGGGCCCCCACCCCCTCCCCCGCCATTGCTAGTCTCTCAGCAGAACTGAGGCCCCATCCAAGGTCAGCCTGCAAGTCTCAGTGCAACCACATACGGGAGAAGCCTGGTGACTGGAAGTGGGGAGTGCGGGGAACAGGTGTCACGAGTGTGCACTAAATTCACAGGTCCGTGAGGGAGAATAACAGCTTTATGAGCTGAGTCTTTCTCTCCAAGAACATGGCCTGACTCTTTATTTCTTTAGATCCTCACTTTTGTCTCTTGACGACATTTAGAATTTTCTTCCTTTAGATCTTGCACATATGTTGTTTACCTGTACGTATCTTATTTTTTCCTAAATATTTATCCCCAAGTAAGTTTATTGCTAAGTATCGATTACCTCTGTAGATATTGTCAATAAAGTATTTGCTTTCAGTAAAAATGATTGTTATTTTGTTATTTGCAAAAGTTTTTCAGTTGATTTTCTTGGGATTTTTAAAGTGCATTGTTCATTTATTTTGCAAATAATATACCAGACTAAGTAAAATGGAATGACAGCAGATATCCTTATCTGATTCTGACTTTAATGAGACTGTTTCTGGTGTTTGCTCATTATTTCAAATGCTTAATAGTTATGTATTATTAAGCTTAAAAAGTTTCCAAGTATTTATACGTCATTAAAAGTTTTTAATTAAAATAGATGTTAAATTTTTAAAAGTTTCAACATGAAAATCTGCATAGTTTTCTTTTGTTTAATAATACAGTAAATATTAATAATAGATTTTAAAAATGGAAATATCTTGATAGTCTTGAAATAGACTACTTATTCTTGGTATATTGTTTTCTAAATTTGTTGTTGAGTTCTGATTTTTGTTGTTGTTGTTGATTTCTGATTTTTATCCGCAGTTTGTGTGTATGTTTTCTTATGGATTTTCAGCTCATTATTATCCTCATTTTATGAAAAATTTAGAAAGAACATTTTTTAACGTTCCGAAACTATTTGAATAACATTAGAACCATCAGTTTCCTGATTTAATGGTGATATTTTAGGGGTGTGTGTGTGTGTGTATGTGTGTGTGTGTGTGTTGAGGGGAAGGGGCTGGTTAGATTCATGACAACCATCTCCATTTCTTCTAAGTATTTAATACATGTAGTTTATATTTTCCCATTACCCATTTCATTTAATTTTTTTGTACCATGAAGAGTTGTTTTGTACTGCTAAATATTTCTTTATGTCTATTATCCAATTTATGAGCTTCAAATAATAGTTTTTGTGCCTTAATTATCAAAAAGAGTGAAACTAACACATTTACACTGCTTCCCACAGTGTTATCCCTTATCTTTTTAAAATACTGATTTGGGACATTAACATTTATATGATATTCTCTTATCCCTACATTTGTTTTAGTCTAGGGTATACAATTAATTAGATTGAGGGCTCATTGTGAGCCCTCATATAATTTTTCCATTTGTTTCTTAGTGGGCTGAGTTCATTCCCTGCTCTTTCAAGATGGGTGCATAAGAACAGTAGTTTCTATCTTCCTTTTTAAATGTTATCAAATGGTTTGTCTCTTGCTTTTGAATTTGAATGACAGTTTAGGTGGGTATAAAATTTGGGAAATCTTATCTTTTTTCTTCAAGTACTTTGCTCGTCTCTCTTAATAATCTAATGAATGGGGCTATGGAGAATATTTTTCCCATTTGAGCATCTTAATGTCATTGCTTGGTTACTAAATATGTCTTTATTTCTGATGTTCAGAAATATTACCACAACATGTCAGAATATTTACTTTAAATCAGTGGATTCATGTCTTTGTTTATTTCTTTTAAATTTTGTTTTATTAAATTATATCTTTCAAAAATTTTCTTTCCATTATTTATGATTTATTTGGGGGATAAGGGAGTCAAATTATGTATATTTTTAATCTTTTTTGCTTATCTTGCTCCTCAAGTATTTTTTCTCTAATTATTTATTATATTTTGTTTTTTCCTGTTTCATTTTGCTCACTCAAATCCTCCCCACCTTCTTTTTCCTGTGGTGTTCATTATTCACAATTTTCTATTTTTTACTCATTCCTGTGATCATTTTTTGCTTTCAATATTTTCCTGAGCTCTGCCAACTCTTATTTCATTTTATTTTGTTTCTCTACCTTTTCTATTCTGATTTTTTGCATCTTGTAGTTTTGATATTTTTAAAAGGCGATCTTTTTTTAGATTGTGGTGGTGGTTGTTGTTTTAAAATTCATTGCGGGGCTCCTGGGTGGCTCAGTTGGTTAAGTGTCCAACTTCGGATCAGGTCATGATCTTGCGGTTAGTGAGTTCAAGCCCTGTGTAGGGCTCTGAGCTGGCAACTCAGAACCTGGATCCTGCTTCGGATTCTGTGTCTCCCTCTCCCTCTGCCTCTCTCCTGGTCGCACTCTGTCTTTTTCTCTCTCCCTCTCTCCCAAAAATAAACATTTTTTTAAGAATTAAAAATTATTGCAAATGGCTAGTCAAATACTTATCTGCTCTAATGGCAACAGATTTGCTTCAAAAGCCTATTCTGTTCACATTTTGCAAACAAAAGATTTTGTGTGTTCCCTTTAGCGTATACACTACCATTGGGACATAAACTTTGTCAGCTTGTTCCAAAATGATACTGTAGTGCTATTGTCACATCTTTCTGTATTCTGAACCATCCCCACACCTTTCCAATTGTTTTTCAGGGCCCCAGGTATTTTCTAGTTTTGTAAAAAAGAGCTTTTTGGTTTGTTATTATTATTACTATTACTATTACTATTATTTTAGTTTTCAAGGGAAAAATGTAATTCATGAGCATGTTTAAGTATCCCTGGAACATATAATTAATTCCCTGGTTGTATCGAATTTTTTAAAATAGGTGGTAAAAATAAGGATGGATTTCATAGAGAATAGAAGAATATAATGAAGTCCCACAGGGGATACATAATTAAAAAGTTATTTTCACACAAGTCACTAGTCTCTTTCTCAGCAAAAAAAAAAGTAAGTTCTCTTTTCTTTTTTTTTTTTTTTTTTTTTTTTTTTTTTTTTTTAAATGTTTTTTATTTATTTTTGGGACAGAGAGAGACAGAGCATGAACGGCGGAGGGGCAGAGAGAGAGGGAGACACAGAATCGGAAACAGGCTCCAGGCTCCGAGCCATCAGCCCAGAGCCTGACGCGGGGCTCGAACTCACGGACCGCGAGATCGTGACCTGGCTGAAGTCGGACGCTTAACCGACGGCGCCACCCAGGCGCCCCAAGTAAGTTCTCTTTTCACAAGGACCTCATTAAGGAGCTAACTGCTGGACACAAAGATAAGCCCCACATATTTGCTTGTGAGGTTCTGTGTGCTGTCTGATAATATTAACATTCTAAGGACACCAGTGAATTTAACCTAAATTCCCAGAGATGTTGCCAAGGAAATTTCCCATTATTATACTTATGAAAATAGCTGATAGCTCCCAGGAAAAAGAGGGTACTTTTGAAATCTGATTCTGCTTACTGAAACCTTATCACAGGGGAAAACGTATTCAGAGACTTGTTTTGCTGTTTGACGAGGGAGATGGTGAGAAGGCAAGGGTTGTGGGAGAAGGATGCCTAACTGAAGTTGCACTGATTGTAAAAAGAACAAACCCTCCATCACATTATGCATTACACTCCTGTTTTAAAGATAATTAAAGTGACTTACTACATTGTGTCTGTAATGTTAAGCATTGCCTTGGGCTGATACGGACATGATTCTTGGTCTTATTAGCTACTGACATTTTAGACTTAACCCTTAACGTATTCAATAAGCAATTTTAGAATTAATTCAAACTATTCTCCAGCAACAGGGTGTATTGTTGCAGAAAACACAACTTGGTTAACGCAGATGAAATCCCAATGAACATACTATGGTCCCATCAGTCGATGTGTTACTAGACATGATGGAATCTGAAAAAAAAACGACTAAAAAATGGGTAAATGTCCAGTTGGGATGCATCCAGAAAAAGCAAACTGGTAGACTGCCTTAGCTTTGCACTCAGTCTAAGTGCTTCCTTATGGAACTACAGCCTCATAGGTAAGGGTTGTTCTACTATTTGCTGAGGTCAACAGAAATTGACTTTTATCTTAATAAATGATTCCGTCACTTTTTTTGTTTTGTTTTGCCAGAATACATTTAAGCAATATCAAATGGAAAGTCCGCCAATTAATATTCTTTAGTTAAAATAGCTAAGGAGGGGCGCCTGGGTGGCGCAGTCGGTTAAGCGTCCGACTTCAGCCAGGTCACGATCTCGCGGTCTGTGGGTTCGAGCCCCGCGTCGGGCTCTGGGCCGATGGCTCGGAGCCTGGAGCCTGTTTCCGATTCTGTGTCTCCCTCTCTCTCTGCCCCTCCCCCGTTCGTGCTCAGTCTCTCTCTGTCCCAAAAATAAATAAAAAACGTTGAAAAAAAAAATTTAAAAAAAATAAAAAAAATAAAAAAATAAAATAGCTAAGGAATAACCTCAGGTCCCAACCATCTCAATGTGGTGAGGAAGTCTGTCCTTGGGCAAAAAATATATATAAATCTGTTTCTTTTTTTTTTTTTTTTTATCTTTCTTTTTATTTTTGAGACAGAGAGAGACAGAGCATGAGTGGGGGAGGGACAGAGAGAGAGGGAGACACAGAATCCGGAGCAGGCTCCAGGCCCCAAGCTGTCAGCAGAGCCCGATGCGGAACTCGAAATCCCGGATCGTGAGATCATGACCTGAGCCGAAGCCGGACGCTTAACCGACTGAGCCACCCAGGCGCCCCTGTTTCTTTATATATCCTTATCTCTATATGTGTATGTTTGGAATCTTGGCGAAGTGTTCTGACAGCATACTATATGTAATGTGTGTAAACTCCTCGCATTCAGGTCCTTACTCCCTGTTTAAGTTGTATTGTACAGTTCCTCTTGAAGAAGTTTCGATTTGTGTGAAAATAGTTCCACCCCACTGCTATACCTTGTTCTCCACGTATGTTTTGGGCCTCGTGCATTTTCTCACTCTGCCTTTAGATAATAAATCATGGTCCACTGTAGGTATACTGCCAGCTCTGCACATTCTACAGGCCCCTGGCCCACTGGGTCATAACATGCACAGAATGAGACGCAAGACCAATCAAGGCTATGTCACATATCCAATTTGCATGCACCTTGGTGGCCCCGTATGCCCAGTTCCTAAGGGTATAACTGACGGCAAGCCTGTCCGTCACGGTGTTAGCCAACTACAGTCTGCTCACCTCCTTCGATCTACTTGCAAGGAGTGACCCGGATGCCACTGCGGGGCTCTGAGAGTTCTGGGTTCCTACTGGGCTAGTGACGATTTGATGTACAAACTCTTTGAGGTAATCCTCATTGCTTCATCCCATAAAACTATCAAAAGAAATCCTGATCCTTGGTGGGTCACCAAACCAGTCCACGAGCACGAGGAGATGTGAGGGTTAACATCTGCAGGCTGCAAGAGCCATGGCCTCGAGAAGGGCCACAGGAAGGGTCACAGCTCTACCATATTGTTGGTGGCTCTTGACCCCAGGGTTGGAGAAGACACAGTACTCCCTGGCTCCACTTTTACTGCTAATATAGGCAATGTTTGTAAAATTCTCGCCTAAGACACAACTCACGACCGTCTAAAACCCAAATTAAAAATGGAACCGCCATATTAATCCAGCAATCCCTCTTCTGGAGATATACCCAAAGGAAATGAAATCAGCACCTTCAGGAGTTACCTGCACTCCCAGGTTCATCGCAGCACTATTCACGATAGTCGAGATACGAAAACAACCTAAATATCCATCCAGAGATGAATGGATAAAGAAATGCACACACACTATACACACACACACACACACACACACACACACACTATGGAATATTATCCTTAAAAAAGGAGATTTTGCCATTTTTGCAACAACATGGAGGAAACTAAAGGGTACACCGGTGACAGTTTAACTTATTTCCTTTTTATTAACTAAGTTAATGCCAGCACATGTGCATGGTAAAACCTCAAACTCTGTACATATTTATATGACACAGTACTTCTCTTCCTTCCACATGAGACCATCAGCAACCCAGGCTCCCTCCTCAGAGGCAAACAACGTTTTCAGTTTTTTTGTGTGTGTTGATTTATGAAACTATAATGGGCATGCACAAATCTAGACCCAACTTTTTATACACATTTGGGAGGATGCTATCTATGCTAATCTACTCCTTGCTTTTTCACTTGAAAATATTTCTTGGATGGGATGCCTGGGTGGCTCAGCCAGTTAGCATCCAACTCTTGATTTGGCTCATGAGTTGAACCATGGTTCATGAGTTCGAACCCCACATGGGGCTCTGTGCTGGCAGTGTGGAGCCTGCTTGGGATTCTCTCTCTCTCTCCCTCTCTGTGCCCCCCTCCTGCTTGCTCTCTCTTTCTCTCTCTCAAAATAAATAAATAAACTTAAAAAAAAAGGGGGGGGGGATACCTGGGTGGTTCAGTCGGTTAAGTGGCCCACTCTTGATTTGGACTCGGGTCATGATCTCACGGTTTATGAGATCAAGTCCCACATTGGGCTCTGCTCTGGCACCACAGAGACTACTTGGGATTGTCTCTCTCCCTTTCTATCTGTAAACTTCCCGCCCCCAGCTCTCTCTTGCATGCATGCAGTCTCTCTCACTCTCATTCTCAAAATATATAAACTTAAAAAAAAAAAAAACATTTCTCGGAGATCATCCTATATACCATAGAAACCTAGATCGGTCAAAATGTTTCATAGATCATTTATCCTTTTTCAAACGCAATGTCAAATAATATTTGCTTCCAAATTTCTGCCTGAAAGGTGGGTCTACAGCGGCTGAACTTCCCTGAGGCTTAGAAATGGCTCTGTTCACTTAGCAGTGGAAGGGATCAGGGACTTTTCTCTTCACCCTACAGCTGAGCAACTGAGGAACCATCAGGAGACAGAATTTAGCAGTTTTTATTACTTTCCGCAGGGAGCAACCAAGCGTGGGATCCAATCAAAACCTTCTCTTCCTTGCTAGAAGGGAAAGGAACCCATTTCTTTCTAATACACATACTGAGACCAAACTATAAAAAACAGAAAGCAAGATTTTTTTTTAAAAAAGCAAGAGATTTGCAGATGTTATGAATTTTCTGGTAGTACAGAAGCAAGGAATAATTTTTGAAAGTGACACAGAGACCTGTATAAAGCCAAAATGGTCATAGTCTATTAGTTCCCCTGCTCCCAGGAGAAGAGGCAATCACTATCTGATGGTACCCAGAGCTTCGAATGCCTTTGGAGGAATCCCCCAAGGCATTTTACAACAAAGTTGAAGTTCTAGGTCAAACAGATTCTGAAATTTATTTTTGAAAGATACTGACAAGTGTCTCTCCTAAAAGGTTGTACTGATGTGCACTCTAACCACAAATATATAAATTTCTGTTTTTCTGGTTTTATTTTTGACTCAGGCTGTATATTTTTAAAATATGTTTGTCAGCTTTAGTGAAGTATGATTGATATATAAGAATCTGCACCTATGTAATGTATACAATTTGACGAGTCTGGACATATGTAAATACCTGTGATACATTATCTCCAAAGGGTTCCTTGCGTCCCCTTGCTTTTCTCTTCCCTTTCTTTTCTTTTTTCTTTTTGTGGTAAGCACACTTAATATGAGATATACCCTTTTAAGAAGTTTTGATTTGCAAATAATGTATTGCTAACTCTAGGCACTGTGTTGTACAGCAGATTTCTAGAACGTATTCATCTCGTATGACTGAAGCTTTCCGCCCACTGAACAGCAATCCTTCCTTTTCTCCACCTCCCATTTCCTGGCAACCACCAATTTATTTTCTGCCTCTGTCTCTTTGACTATTTTAGATACCTCATGTAAGCAGACTCATATAATATCTGTCCTTTTGTGACTGACTTATTTCACCTAGCATAATGTCATTCTGGTCCACCCATGTTGTTGCAAATGGTAGGCTTTCCTTCATTTTTTAAGTCCAAATAACAACCCATTGTACGTTTATACCCCGCTTTATCCATTTGTATTCTTTTAAAAAATTTTCTTTAATGTTTTTATTTGTTTTTAGACAGACAGAGACAGAGCATGAGCAGGGGAGGGGCAGAGAGAGAGGGAGGCACAGAATCCCAAGCCGGCGCCAGGCTCCGAGCTGTCAGCACAGAGCCCCACGTGGGGCTCGACCTCACGAACCATGAGATCATGACCTGAGCTGAAGTCGGACACTTAACCGACTGAGCCACCCAGGCGCTCCTATCCATTTGTCTTCTATGGGCTCTATGGGCATTTGGGTTGTTTCCATATCTTGGCTGTTATGAATAATGCGTCAATGAAATTTTCTGCCACTCTTACAGGTTAAAGTAGAACTCAGTATTGTTTAAATTATCATTTTTTAAAACGATCTCTTTTCAAATGTTCATAAGTCATTTATTTTTGTGTGACCTCTTCATTGCTTTGTTTGCTTTTTAAGTTGAGGTCTTTTCTTTCATTTTTCTGAGATTTATATGTTAAAAAGAATGTGTCCTCAGGTGCATTGCCAACAACATTCTTGTTTTGTTTTGCTTTTTAAATCTTTTTATTTTTTTAACTTAAAATTAAGTCATTAATTAACGAATTTTCGAGAGAGCATGAGCGGTGGAGGAGCGGAGGGAGAAGGAGAGATAGAATCTTAAGCAGGTTTCGTGCCCAGCATGGAGCCCAACGCAGGGCTTGATTTCACCAACCGTCAGTCAGATCATTACCTAGGCTGTAATCAAAAGTCGGATGCTTAACTGGCTGAGCCACCCAGGCGCCACTATTTTGTTTTTTATACCGAATTCTTCTGTACACGAAGTCATCAATTTCCTTTTACGTGCCTTCCGAATTTTGTGTTTGCATAGAACGGCCTCCCTGTCTTCAATTTCATAAAAATAATTTTCGCCACGTTATCTCACAGTTCATTTGTCTTTGTTGATCCATTCGGAAGTGATTTGGGTCGATTTTTCTTTTGGCAATTTATTGAATGATGCAGCTTCCCCCATTGTATCAAGGATTACATTTATTATACCATAAATTTCCATACGGGTTTTAGCATGTTTCTAGGCTCTGTATTAATTTTATTGATTCGTTTATTAATATGTGAGAATCAAATGCTTTTGTGTGATACACAGAATAATGTCCTCCAAAGGTCCGCATCTTAGTCCCCCAGAGCGTGTGAATATGTTACGTGGATGGAAAAGAGACTTGGCAGATGGGATGGATTTGAGGGTTTTGCGACGGGGAGGTTATCCTAGAGTACGCAGCTAAGTTTGTACTCTAGGAGTCTGATAAGCAAGTCTAGTCTATGATGGTCTAGGAGTCTATGATCACAGGAGTCTGATAAGCAAAAGGGGAAGGTAGGAGGTTCAAAGTCATGGGTGGAGATGACAGTGCAGAGGTAGATGACGGGAGACATTGGCATTGGAAGATGCTTTGCTGCTGACTGTGGAAATGGGGCAAGAGGCCATAGGCCAATCAATGCAGGTGACCTGTGGCGACTGGAAAAGGTAAAAAAAAAAAAAAAAAAAAAAAGGATTCTCCCTACGAGCTTCCGGAAAGAACTAGCCCCGATGACCCATTGTGGGCTGCTGATGTCCAGAACTGTAAGAGAACAAATTCGTATTGTCTTAAATCCCCGCATTTATGGCCCTTTGTTAGAGCAACAGTGGTAAACTGATCTTTTACCACAGATTTTGGATTAATGTTACCTGTTGGGATTAATTCCCTCATAGCTTTTTTTTAGTTCAGGCCCTTCCTATCTCTTCTTGCGAGTTTATTTTTCCAAACAACCTTTAAAAATAGTTTGTTGGGTTCCAAAAATACCGCATTACTTTTTTTTTTTTTTTATTACTATCACATCAAATTCATTCATAGCAAATATCTGAGTCCTAATCAACTTTCGGCTGCGTTTGTCAGTGACAGACAGATCAGTCAGCGCCTGGAAGTTATAAGGGCAGCACTCAGTTCTCAACGTCGTCGTAACATGAAAATTGATCCCCCAACAAGGCAGAAACAAAATTTCTGAAACAGAAAAAGAAGGTTTCTGATTCAAGACTGTAAAATAGGAACATTCTGCCCGAGTTTCCAGCTTCCTGCCCTGCCCTTATCAATTTTACACTTGCCAACCCTCACAATTGCATGATTGCACGATTCCCTACAACAAATCTGTCTTTCAAAGCTGTCTTTGTAAAACAAATTGTCCTAAAGCAAATCTATAATATGTGTGTCTCTCCAGAGAAGTAGAGCCAATATCTATCAGAAGCAGAACCAATGGGATATATTGGTCCTACTTCTCTGGAGAAAGCTGACTGATACAAGTATTAATGCAAACTCAAATGGAAAACAAAATTTATGCATTCAGCGAATTAGAACTGTGTATCTATGCATTGATGTCTGCGAAGAAACCAAGCCATATTAGGATAGAGTTCAACTGATCAGTTAGGTTCTATTTGTTTCTTAGGAATCTTCAGGAATCTTTTCCTTCAAATCAGACTACGTGGTGACCTAGTGGCAAAATCGTTTCTGGCTTTATTAGGCAGTTTTCATTTTCTTAGGTTGTATTTCTGTGGACATTGGAGACCTTGCAATTGTCATCCAGTTTTTCTGGGTTCTGGTACAAATATACCATATAATCTGATAATACGATATGTATAACTCTGGTTCAAGATATTGCAGACAGTGAGTTCAGTTTTGAGCTGAGGTCCCAAGTCTTGTTGATACTCTGCTTGTGATCACTAAAGACTTTGTAGGAACATCCTGGATGACGCTTCAGTGATTCCATCTTTTTGCACGTTGGCAAATTAACAGAGAAATGAACAGACACATTGGTTACCACTACCCTGTGGTGGGCCTTTGGAAAAAAACTGCATAATGTCTGATTTAGAAGAGTAAAACACCACTGTTATCAATAGCTTCTAATGAGATATCTGACTCAGTTTTCATTTGGAGTAAATGAAAGAACAATTTTTCATGTATACAAAGAGGTCTGGCTGTATTTAGTTAACTTGTGTGGGTTGGAGGAAATACGGTGATTATTCCATGGAGTAAATATTTTTGACAACAGCAGTTATGCTTTATATGCTATGTAAATATCCTGTCGTTCCATTTCTCTGGAGAAATATCTCATATATATTATACTATATTATGTTATATGTATATTATATACATTACATATACATCTATATCATAGATATATCAATATATGTATATATATGAGAGAGAGAGACTTTTTAAGGAATCAGTTCATGTGGTTGCCTGGAAGGTCTAGAATTGATAGGGCAGGCCAGCAAGCTAGAAACTCAGGCAGAATTTTTCTATTTTACAGTCTCGAGGCAGAATTCCTCCTTACAGAAACTTCAGTTTTTTGCCCTTAAGGCCTCCAACTGATTGGACGGGAGTCCACCCACATCACTGGGGGCAATCTCCTTCCCTCAAAGTCTACTGATTGTAGATGTTAATTGCATATGCAAAATACTTTCACAGCAACTTTTAGACTTGGGTTTGACCAAATAACTGGTTCTTGCAGCCTAGACGAGTTGACGCAAACTATTAACCATCACACAAATAAATGATCTTAATCACCAGTTTTTAGAGTAATAGAGTTGAAGGAGTTCAGTAACATGAAGTCATGAGAGAGTTGAATGTGCAATCAAAATAAAATTAACTTTTGAGTCCGATTCTCCCTGGAGATCGTCTGTGTGAGTGAAATATACTCGACAATGA
Source organism: Neofelis nebulosa (assembly GCF_028018385.1). NCBI lineage: Eukaryota > Metazoa > Chordata > Mammalia > Carnivora > Felidae > Neofelis > Neofelis nebulosa. The sequence goes on from NC_080795.1 coordinate 5,760,536, forward strand.
GGCAATTAATCATGTGTCTGTTATGTAATATGAGCAATTCTACGGAAGTCCGTTACATGTTATAAATCTATACCTAATCACAAAGTGAGCTTGAGTATATAGCTCATTGCCCCAAGTGAAATGGGCATCTGGCAACATCGAAGTAATCTAATTGAAGATAGCAATGCTTTATCGTTTACTCATCTGTGAGTAAACCTGTATAAATGTGTGGAGTCTAATGTCAGTCAATCAGCAAATGCCAATCAACACCAACAGACTAGCGCTTATAGGTAAGTTTGAAGGCAAAACGTACATGGCTCATGGAAGCTGATGGAATAACACGCTTCTGATGACTGCAAGATCAACCATGAAGTTGAAATTTTGGAGCTTGAAAGGATGACAGAGAGTATCTTGTTAGGTTCTCTCATTTTACAGCCCAAGAAACTGAAGCTTTTAAGATGATACCCACACCTTCCGACTCAAAATCTAGTGGTCTTTCTGTTATGCCCCAAAGTGCCTCACGAATTGTTGGCAGTCTGATCAGATACCCTTTGTGTGTACTAAGAGTTGTCTGATGAGGACAGTGGAATTAACCATTAAGGACTTCACAAGACAGGTCAAATCTTCCATCAGACAACTGAAATTAGCCACAACGGAGGCATAAACCATTTTCCATTTTCTCTCCTTGGCAATTCTCTAATAATCTGACATACTGGTTGCTCAAATCTTTTGGCTTAAACTGCTAACACCATGGGTACAGAATTATGTAATAACAAGTGACAGTATTTAACTTAAAAAATTGGGACTCTTTCCCCTTTCATCACCATGCTGCTGGGATTATGAAGGCTACTCCTCTATTTGGGGTCGTTATCAATGAAATATATTGCTTTACTCAGGATCTCTTTCTGCAAATAATATCAAACAAATAAATTTAGTGTCTGAAAGGGGGAAGGGTCTATTTAAATACTTTGTGGATTTTTCAGGGTTACATTCCTTTTCAAATTTCAAAAATGTTTAATGATCAATATTTGTATTTTTCATATTTGTACCTTAAGTGTATAGTGTCCTCATTAGAAGCGACTGTTGACATTGGGAGCTTGGGATATACTTTCACTACCTGTCTTACTTGAGGCATTTTTTTGGTCTTTCTCCAAAGAAAATTTAGACAATACTGAAAAATAGGAAAGAAACTACATTGTCCTACTGAACTGTGAAAAGAGCTAAGTTATCAGGGCTGGAAGAATGTTTTTCATGGCAGGAGTGGAGCACACAGAGGCAAAGATCGTCACCTAGAGACTGGAAAGGTTCAGAGTAAATGTGAGGCTGTTTTGTGAAGGGACTTTGCACCACACTACAGGCCTGAGTATTATGTGGACTCCTCAGAACATTCTAGATAGTCTAAAATGTAAAGCATGAATAATGCTGAGTTTGTTTCTGAAGGTATAAAACTTTTTGCTTGCTTATGGTTCATAACACAGGTAATGTAATCGATTGCCTTATTGATTCACTTTAAGATTTATTTTTGTAAAAAGAAAAAAGTCACTTTCAAGGGAAAAAGTACAAAGGAATGGTTAGGAAGAAACTAATTTTCTAGCTTTGGAGATGCATGCAGATAGTAGCTCTTAAGAAAATTTATTATAAGTAAACAAAGTCAGCCGTACACATAAATTGATGAATGATTATTTGTTCTTATAAAAAAATCATTTGCTTTATCAAATAATTCAGTGGGGTAGTAAAGACAACATTCTCTGGGGTCTAACTGCTTTGTCTGAATATTGACCTCCAATAATTTAATTTGTCGGACCAACACCACCCTTAGATCTAAGCAAGAGGACTCTGATCCCAGCCCCTACCTCTGAGAGGCCCCTTTCCCACTTTAGAGTGCTTTCATTTGAGTGTTCTTTTTTTTTTTTTTTTTAATTTTTTTTTTCAACGTTTTTTATTTATTTTTGGGACAGAGAGAGACAGAGCATGAACGGGGGAGGGGCAGAGAGAGAGGGAGACACAGAATCGGAAACAGGCTCCAGGCTCCGAGCTGTCAGCACAGAGCCCGACGCGGGGCTCGAACTCACGGACCGCGAGATCGTGACCTGAGCCGAAGTCGGACGCTTAACCGACTGCGCCACCCAGGTGCCCCTCATTTGAGTGTTCTAAGTTCTTCTCTGGTATCTGAGATTGGTCTCCACTGGCATTGCACCTGCACAAAGCTCACTGAGCTCAGACTAGGACAAGTATGGGCCCTGCTGTCCGTCTATCTCTGTCAGCAGGCTTTCTAATCCACTGTGGAGGGGTCGACCAGATGCTTAAGGAGCTTCAGGACCCACACCTATGAGGAATCTAAAGCCCTGTTGCTAAGCTTTAGTTCCTAGAAGGTGTCTTGGCTAGTGTGGTATTTCTTTTGCATATTCATTCAAGATTGGGCCACCAGAACAGTACTAACATGCTGATTTTGGATGACCTTCATATCAGAGGAGGAGTTTAGATTTCTGGACTACTTACTAATAATAGTCCAATACCTCCCCTGGGCTCGAGCCATGTGCATGGGCCCATGCATCACTTGATCCATCTGTGTATCACCATAGGGCCATTGACCATAGGGACAATCTGGTTAACAGCATCTTAGGGGAGTGGGAATACTTTGTTCCCTCTGCCCTTGGTACCTGAGTTGCCACTCCCCTTGCAAGAAGCCCCATTCCATATGTGTCCTCTGAGGGGTAGCCCAGCCTACATCCTCGGATGACTTTCAAGACTGTTTTTCAGCAATGCCAATGGGTCCAATTAATGTGATCACATCAGTGCTCTCCTGGGTTGGTCTTAGGCTGTGATGGATGAAGAATACGTATTCCTCACCCTGCCAGCTGGGGATTCTGTATGAAAAACAGTTATTCAGTTAATGTTGGAACATACAACACTCTAGAAATGCAGCAATCGTGGCTAGAAGAATTCAAGAGGAGCTATGTGGATGCTGTGTTATTCTGTAGCTACGCTCTGGAATGCCAAATGGTAAATTTCACACGAGTATCTGTGATAGTTAATTTTGTCTGTCAACTTAACTGGACTAAAGAATGACTAAGCTAGATGGTAAAACAATATTTCCGGGTGTGTCTGGAAGGATGTGTCTGGAAAAGATGAACATCTGAGTCAGTCAGACGGAGTAAAGATCACCATTGCAGGCGGGCATCATCCAATCTGCTGAGGGCCTAAATAGAACAAAAGGCAGGAGGAAGGGGAAAGTCTTCCTCTCTGTTTGAGCTGAGACACCCATCTTCTCCTGCCCTTGGACACTCCCAGTTCTCAAGCCTTTGGACTCAGACCCAGATGTATGCTATCACCTCCCAATTCTTGAGCCTCCTTTGAACCTGGACCCACTGTTGGCTTTCCTTGTGCTACGGCGTGCAGACAGACCTTCATGGGACATCTCTGCCTCCATAACCACATGAGCCAATTCCCAAAACAAATCTCTTCTTTTTCTATCTATCTATCTATCTATCTATCATCTATCTATCATTTCCTAATGGTTCTGTTTATCTGGAGAACCTTGACTCATATGTGTCATATAACATAGGGGTTCTAGGGGTGCATGGATGGCTCAGTCGGTTAAGCGTCCAACTTCGGCTCAGGTCACGATCTCGCGGTTCGTGATCTCAAGCCCCGCGTTGGGCTCTGTGCTGACAGCTCAGAGCCTGGAGCCCATTTTGGATTCTGTGTCTCCCTCTCTCTCTGCCTCTCCCCTGCTCATGCTCTGTCTCTCTCTCCTTCAAAAATGAATAAACATTAAAAAAAAATTTTAAGAAAATTAAAAAAAAAAAAACAGGGGCTCTAGGGGTTATCTCTGAACTTGATAGAGTTTAGTAATTTCCCAAAATGACCCAGATTTGTTCCGTGTGAAGATAGCAATTCTCTTAAGTAAGAGTGAACAACCACAGGGCACCTGGGTGGCTCAGTTAAGCCTCCGACTTCAGCTCAGGTCGTGATCTCATGGTTCGTGGGTTTGAGCCCCACATTGGGCCCTGTGCTGACAGCTCAGAGTCTGGATCCTGCTTCAGATTCTGCGTCTCTCTCTCTTTCTGCCCCTCTCCCGCTCATGCTTTTCTTTCTCTCTCTCTCTCAAAAATAAATAAACATTAAAATTTTTTTTTAAAAAGACTGAACTACGCACAAGGTATAAGAAACTACATATACTTGAAGTGTAGGTGAAGAGAGGCATCACGTTTTCCTGCAGACCAGAGTCCTCTGGACCCCAAAAGTCCTAGAATTCCAGATTGAATGGAGCAGTTCTAGATACTGAAACTTCAAGAGACTTATTAGGCTCTTGTGTTTGTATATAGTATAATATATTTTGTGTTTAACATGCTTTGTGTTGACTGAGAATGTAGCAGCTTTATTTAGGTGGATATGTTGAAAATACTATCGTGCACGAAAGTTTTCTTCTAGGTAGGACCCTGTCAGCATAAAACTTGTCATTGAATTCTATGCTGCAATTTTCTAGAGTCTCATTCTCCAGGGTAGTTAGGAATCTCTAATACACAACACACCAAGCAAGAGATTCAGGCTTTTAAAAAATGGTCTTCCTAATTTGCAAATATTAATAAAGCCATGGTACCTAGGAGCTGCAGAGTCAGTTAAGGATTACAGCTTCCCTTGCTCAGGTTTATTGAGATATAATTGATATATAACATTTAGTAAATTCAAGGTGTACAATGTGATGCTCTGATGAAGTATGTATTCCAAAATGATTTCCACAATAAGGTTAGTTAACATCCGTTCCCTCACATAATACAAGGTGTGTGTTCATATGTGTGTGTGTGTGTGTGTGTGCATGAGGTAACAATATTTAAGATCTTAGCAACTTTCAAGTATGTAACACAGTATTGTTGACTATAGTCTCCCTGCTGTGCTTTAGATCCCCAGAATCTATTCACCCTCAAACCGGAAGTTTGGACCCTTTGACCAACATCCCCCCATTTCCCTCACCTCCACCCCTGGTAGCCGCCATTTTATTCTGTTTCTAGAAGATTACAGCTTTGACATGGATAAGCATAAACAACAACACCAAAAGAGGCTAATGCCTAATGAATTTTGGAACAATCAGATCATGCACGTTTTAATCAAGTATTCTGAAAAATCTTGGAGTAGAGCCGTAAAAGAAAATTGAGAGAAACAAAAACATTTGCTTTCACTTAGCTAAAGATTTTAACAGAATGCAGTTTGAGGCGATGCAAGAATATCCCCTAAATTTCAACTGAAGTGGTAAAGGAAACCTGTTTTGGGTGAATGATACCAGATAACTTTTAGGGAAAGGAGGTGAGTCCAGACTTACTTGTTCCTGGGAGACAGCAGGTTGTGATCTTGAGGGCGGGTGGAGGGGGCGTCTTCTCCCACTAAAGGATCAGAGTACATGAGATGCCTCCATTCTTTTCTATGTTGTCCTCAGAGGCCTACCCTGTGACCCTCTCATGCTGGCTTTAAAGGGTCACGGTAAAAACGATTAGACTGTTTCAATGTTTTATCCTCTTCTTATTTTCCATTTGGGAATATCGGTAAAGCTGCTATTTTCTGGTGAATCTAATTATTCCTCCAACCTTATTTTCTTCCTGATTGCAAATCTATAGCACATAGTCATAAACCCTTGATGGCAGGAAAATGACAAAATGCAAAACAAAGTTACCTACATACAGAGGTAACTTTCTAGATTTGCCTAAAAATATTTTGTTAAAGAAGAGGGTTCCAAAATAATCAATGCCCATTAACTCAAACTCTTTCTAAATGAACAAAAGCAGGGACAAATTATTTATAGCAAAGGTACGGAGTCCAGGGGCTGTGGCCTTGAGATCTAGGAACGTCAAGAGAGAGGTCATAACCTTCAGGATCATTTCCAAGAGTGCGTCCTTGCCTCTGGGCCTTAATGTCAAAACTTCCATGTTCTGGCCTTGTTTCCGAGCCTCCTTCTACCCCTGTGTTGGATTCTGTAAACCACATCGTGTTCTTCCAATAAATTCTGAAGTTAGCCAGAATCCACTGCTGGGTCTTGCAACCAAGAGCACTGACCGATTTAACCTCCCAATCTTGGTTTAAATAACCAGTGTTTCCTTGATCACTTAATTTCTAGAAATTAAAAAAGGTTAACATTGGCAATATAAGTGATCACATAGGTTATTGTGGGTTTTATAGATATGTAACCATTAACGTTGGTACATTTTCGAGCATAAAATACCTTTCACATTCCAAACTTACGTTTCAAAGAACTTTGGCAGAGGTGTCATTGTTTTAGTTGGGAGTTCCTGAATCCGTAGCAGGCAGAATTTTTCTTTTAATGCAAAGAAAATTAATCATACGAAAATGATTTTTTTTCACAGTCAAGCTTTCTATCAAATTTCCTAGCCAAGCTTTTTTCTTCAAAAGCCTGTTATTATCCCAGTTAAGGAACTATATATAGGAGTTGAAATTTTCATCAGATTGAGGAAATGTCAGCTCTTTCAGAGAATGGGTTTTCAGCAATCCATCTGGTAATGGTTTGAATTTAAAAAAAAACTATGAGATTTCAAAATAAAAGACAAGATAAAAATATTTTAATCCTTTTCCATATTATTTTGACATAGTAGCATATTTAGTTAATAGAAGGTTTTCACCAGCAATTGTAGTTTCCATCAAGGGCATTTCTTATGCTCAAACTGTAATCAGTTTGGATTTGTTATAGTTCACATCTCATCCTCTAACTTACCTACAAAGAACATTATGGCTGAAATTTAAAACTTTCAAAATTGTCCTTGAAACTCTTTGCCCCTTCCTAACAGAAGACATTCCCTTTAAAATTTGACCAGAAGCCTAACATGAACCCAAAGTTGGGAAAGCTTACCTCAAGGTTACATGGCCCATCAGTGACAAAATCAGGATTTGAACATAGGTTCTTCTGGTCCAAGGTCATGTACTGTTATCAGCAAAACACTGTCTTCTTTAGTTATCACCATCTCAGAATATTTGCCTGGAAACAAACTTCTGACGCCTACCCTTGTAGACAACTATCCCAACTGTTTTCTTCATCTTAGTCTGAATGCATGTGGTGATTTTGAGTTCCTCTCTGCCCATACGGAAAGGAGCCTACGTTAGTGAATTCTAAGGCTATCCTTTTAACATTAACGTTAAAATCAATGAAAGACTAAAACTTCAATTTATGTTAACCCTTTTTGATAATATTTGGGTGCTTCTTAAGAACATTTTCAGACTAACACCTGGCTCTAATGTCTTTTATGTATTGAACCAATGTTACTGAGCCCCGATTGTGGACCAGGCACTGTTCTGGCACTCGGAATGCCTCAGGGGGCAAAAGAAACACAAATCTCTTCTCCCATGGAACTTACGGTTTAACATTAAAAATAGATAAAAAAGCAAACAAGATCCTTTGGATAGTTTTAAGTAAAAAAGCAATATGTACAACCTGAAATGAACGTAAGCTTGTGTATCAACTACACTTCAATTAAAAAGAAAGAAAGAAAATAAAAGAAGCCTAAAAAAAAAGACCAACATGATCTGGCTTATATTTTCAAATGATAATTCTGAGTGTCACATGGAAAAAAGGACTCGAAGGGGGTAGGGGGGGAAGGGGTAGAAGAAGAAAGACAAGTTGAAAATGTATTACAATAGTGTAGGTGAGGGGTGGTGGTGGTGTGGACGAGGTAACAGCAGTAAAGGTGATAAGGAGGTTACGTTCAGGAAATATTTTGAGAATAGGACCAAGAGGGTTTTCTGGCAGATGGGATGTAGGGTATGAGATGAAGAGAGGATTCAAAGATGAGCTCAAGGATTCTGAATAAATGATTCTGCTTTCAATGAGAAGGAAAATAGCATGAAAGAAGCCAGTTTGGGGAGAAGCCTTTGTATTCAACAGATTAAAAATAGATGAAGATCTTGGAAGAGGCCAGTGACATGTGTCTTCATGTGTTTCATAGAAGAGGCTATGTTCTTTGGATCTCTTTGCGGTGAGTTTGAAGACAAGGAAGACGACTCATGTTGACATCCAGATGTGGGCTCTAGTAAGGAGAATCAAAATCCTAAGAATTAGCATGAAATATTTGGCTTTCAAAGGCATTTATTCAGTGCCATGGAGAATTTCACACAAGTGATCTGGACTGTTGATAAAGTGAATCCCCCTGCTGTCGGTGGTTCATTCTTTCATTCCCTCACTCACTGACCTGTGCATTTACTCGACGCTCCATCATCAGGGCAACGAAGACAAATAAAGCACAGTCCTTCCCCTCAAGGCAAAGAAATATACAAAAGCAAACAAATAAAAATGAATTCCTTCTTCTTATTGATGAGACCTTATGATATATATGTTATATATGGTATGCCATTTATAACATATTCTGGAGGGATCCATAAATTACCTGTAAATTTTTAAATGTTTGTAATTACAACGTGATTATGAACATTATAATTAATCGATCAAAACATCAATTCAAACCCTATTCTCAGTCTGCTAGATCTCTCCTTACCTGCACTATTATTGTTCAATTTCTCCTCTTGCTTTTGTGTTTGAGTTTCCCAGGCTGTTGTTCAAAAATAGCACAGAATGGGGAGCTGTGAACAAAACAAACTTATTGGCTTGGGCTCCTGGGTGGCTCAGTCAGTTAAGCGTCCGACTTCAGCTCAGGTCATGATCTCACGGTTCATGGGTTGGAGCCCCGTGTCGAGCCTGCTTCTGATTCTGTGTCTCCCTCTTTCTGCCTGTCTCCTGTTCACGCTTGTCTCTCTCTATCTCTCAGAAATAAATAAACATTAAAAAATTTAAAAACAAAAACAAACTTACTGACTCGGAACTCCAGAGGCCGGGGTCCAAAATTAGGGTGTTGTCAGGGCCATGCTCCCTCTGAAGGTACTCAGGAAGGATCTGTTTAGACATCTCTCCTAGCTTCTGGTAGTTCTTTGGCTTATGGCAGTGTAAGTCTGTCTTCACATGACATTCTTCCTGTGTGTGTCTGTGTCCAAATTTCCCCTAATTGTAAGGATTTCCATCAGGATTAGGGTCCCACCTCACTCCAGTATGATCTTATCTTAACTAACTATATCTGTAGTGACTGTGATTCCACAGTCTGAGATACTGGGGGTTAGGACTTCCACACATGAATGTTAGGGAGATAGTCCAACCCATATGTTCACAATATGTTTTGTTCCAGGAGATCACGTAAATGGACAGTATTTCTTGCTTTGAGGCCCATGGACTCCTACATCAGCAGATCTCTTCTCCATGTTCAGAAGGTCTCAAGTTTGAAACATATGGATGTAGAGACGCCTCCTTTAGACGGAAGCCCTGGGGGGGGGGGGCGGGTGATATTAGAAGGAACTGAGCTCTTTGGTGGAACTATTCTAGCCATTTAACTGTGACTTTGGCCCAAGGTCAAACATGCCAAAATCAAGCCAGACAAATCAAGCTTCCCCTCAGTTTGGGAAGAAAAAAGAGCATCTGAGTTGAAGCTGAAGCGGTAAACAAGACGTGAGACCAGGCCCTCAGCCAAGCCATGCTACTGAGACTAGTCAAACCCGAGGAAATAACTGTCACTGTGGGATGAAAACCACATCCAAGTGGGGCCGAAATGCTAGAGAGGATAGACATTGGTACTGGTGCTTAAGCTCTGGGACCATCCAGTGGGAACCATCCAGTTCTCTGCCTGATGTTGTCTCACGGGTCAGACCCTTAGCCCGTGGAGTCACACATATCTCGCGTAGTTGGACCAATGTGGAATCACCTGAGGATCTGGGCTAACGTGGGGATCTTGTGCGTATTTTAAGTGTTTCTCACAACACGGTAGTACTTAAAGGTCTCTGTTTGAGAACGTGATCTTCATTTGGGGAAGAAGGCGGACACTGAAAACTGTTCTTTCGGCGGATAGGATTTGATGTTTCAAAATTCTTAACCATAACAAAGTGACACATGTTTTGGTTCACTCTGTTGTTCCTAAGGCTATTTGAAAAAGGAATTCTTTAGATAGGTCTGAAGTCAAAGGTAAGACCAAAACATAATAGTTACAACACTGAAAATACAATTTAATCTCCCATTTGTAGGCAAAGTCAGTAATACGGGGTAAACTAGAACAGAAAGAAACTCGGATTCAACACTGTTTGTAGGAAACCCACTAAAAGTAAGTTACCACAAAAAGATTAAAGGGCGTGGCTAGATAAAGCCATATTAAAAACATTGTTTCCTTCTGCAGTAAATAAATATTAAAGTTTTAAAAAATCTGCTTTCTACTTACACTGGTTACGTAAATATTAAACATAAGCTGAACAAGCTATTTGTTTTCCCTTTGTGAAAGTGAACCGACTGGTCAATATTAGCTGATATTTATACATTCATAGTTGAAAGACAAAATTCTAAACTGGAGAATACTTTAGATTATTATTTTTTTTAATTTTAAAAGAAAATGATCGATACTCATATTCTGTGGAGGACATTTTGTTTCTAAAAAAACCCAGGAGCTGTCAGGAGCTATAAAAATATTAACAAGGTCATCAAAGCATCCTAATGATGTACTGTCTCTTCAAGAGGAATGCGATGTTACTGAGCTAGGATGTAAGCATCGAGTGGCCAAAATATTACATTTTTTCTGGCCAATAGCACATATAACATGGTAGTTTTGGAGGGGACAGGTAGTGGGGTTCAGGTGGATATATACTCAGACTGTCAACTGCATAGGGAGAGACATTCCCAGGTATGAACAAGTGGACTGTGTTCTGCTGTGATCTATTGAAGTGAAATATTTGTCTTGAGTATTTTCATAAGTGTAGTTAGGTTGATAATTTTCACTTGTGCTTTACGCATATCAAAGGGGCATATGAAAGGCAACAACACAGGCTACAAGGCTATAATGTCCAAAGAGTTGGGGCTATTCTGGCTGTCAAATATCCTTCCAAACTGTCACTACGCCTACATATTGTGTTCTTCAAGTTAAGTAGACTTTTTGGTAAACCATGGGTGTGGGTATATCAACATGTGTTTGACCTTGGTCTTTTGCCATTCAAAGTACAATTAATTGCACTCGAAATGCAATGGGGCTCGAACCCACGAACTGGGAGATCATGACCCGAGTCAAAGTCGGACGCTTAACCGACTGAGGCACCCAGGTGCCCCAGGGAGCATTTTTAAATTATATGTTCCAAGGCTAAAGGAAGTGTTTTAATTTACGGACTTCACTGCTCTCATAGTATTTATCACAGGCAAAGTTCTTTCCGAAGTATTATTTGTTTGATTCTCACAGGAACATGACATATTATCCCATTAAAAATTAACAATTTAGGGGCGCCTGGGTGGCGCCGTCGGTTAAGCGTCCGACTTCAGCCAGGTCATGATCTCGCGGTCCGTGAGTTCGAGCCCCGTGTCGGGCTCCGGGCTGACGGCTCCGAGCCTGGAGCCCGTTTCCGATTCTGTGTCTCCCTCTCTCTCTGCCCCTCCCCCGTTCATGCTCTGTCTCTCTCTGTCCCAAAAATAAAAAATTAAAAACGTTGAAAAAAAAAATTAACAATTTAAGGGACTGACACAGGGGTTAAGTATTATCCCAAAGATTACAGTTAGGAAGTGAAAAGGACTGGTACTGAAGCATCTTCCCCAGGAGTCAGTTCACTGCACTAATGTGGTCCCCCAAATACCCGTATCTGTCTAATGTCTATAGCTGTGTTCCTCTTCTGCTGAACCCAGAATTTTGAGATTTTTAGCCAGTTCCAAACGGTTCATCTGACTCTAATGGTTCTGTATCACCCAATTAATTACACCTTAAAGAAGTTCCCAGAACCTCATCAATTTTGCCAGCTGCATTACACCTGAAGTTCAATTGGCAATTCATTCAACATGTACTGTTACTTCTATACGGTAAGTAACTCTAATATGATCCATGCAGATTTCATGTTATCTAGCAGCAACCACCATTTAAATATCCAGATCAAAATCCACGCTTTACCTCCTTAAAGCCTTTCAGCTACCTCCATCACATTCAACACCAAAAGTCTACCAATTGGCTTAATGGATGAATGATGAATGACTTTTCATCAGCAAAACGAATAGTGTGCATGAACAGAATCTAAGACCTTACACAAATTATGAGGAACGGTGATTACTTGAGATTCCCATCTGGTTCTGGACTCACGGATTGTAAGAGAATTGTATCTCTGGCCTCTGGCTGGAAGGTTAGCCAAACTGGCCAATAGAATATAAGCTTATCTGTCTTATAAGAGGCCTTTCTTACATGGGGTCCCATCTCAAGGGATGGAAGTTAAAACTCATTAATAGTGATATACATGGCAGGATTTGGCACAAGACATGCCCTGATTGTTACCTCTTTCTGGATTTCTTTATATATTGTAGAGAGGAAATTTATAACACTGACAAACTTCTAAGTATTAGAAACAATGAATACTTACCCCTTAAGAATCTGATAATTGCGAGTGGTCAAATTTTCTGAGGTCAGTTTTCAACTAGATCGTTCTAAATCTATTACTAAGCCTAATGAAAACCTTAGAAAGAGTATTCCTGGTTCATAAGAAATAACAAAATAAGTAACATAAAATCACTTGCACTTTTGCCTCTATAAGGACTTGGGGAATAAGATTGGCCTTCGTTTTTTATTTTATATACCTCTGTATTATTCAATTCGCATAATTGTTATATTCTGTATAGTTTACATCATACAATGTTGTTGGTGATGATAATGATGTATTATTCAAATTACAAGTAAACTTGTATTACTTGCATTACATGTATTACTTTTTAGTGAAAAAGAACTAACATAACAGAAAAGAGCGAAACTAATTTTAGGCCAAGACTGATGTAGGAATACAACTTTTGCTACAACTCCTCATTTCAATTTTTGAGCTCTTCAACATAGCATCATTATTTTCTTCATAACTTACACAAATGAATGTTATTTACTTGAACGTATGCATCATTTTTATGTTTGCTGCTAATTTTCTGATACTGGATGACAAAGGTCTTTTACACAACACTGAAAGTTTCACTTAGGACTCTTATTATCTTCATGCTCCATAAAACTGAGTGATAATCCACTGTGTAGAAGCACTACAGTTGGGGTGTCTGGGTGACTCCGTCAGTTAAGCATCTGACTCTTGGTTTTGGTTCAGGTCATGATCTCATGGCGGGTGGGATCGAGCCCCACGTCAGACTCTGTGCTGACGGTGTGGAGCCTCGTTGGGATTCTCCCTCTCCCCCTCTCTGTTCCTCCCCTGCTTTCTCTGTCTCCCTCTCTTTTTCTCTCTCTCAAAATAAATAAACTTAAAAAAAAAAAAAGAAGCAATGCCATCAAATGCCAAGGAGAATCATGGCTATTACAAAAGATCAAAAATCATAAACACTGCGATGTGGTAAACTTATTTTGTTTTGTGGATGAAAACTCAATGATACAGGCTGTACTTTATAACCTTTATTGAATAAATGCATGAGTCCCATCTCAGTTGGTGTCTAGGTGTTTGAAAACTGGTTTAAAAACTCAGCTTCCTGTATTATCAGAGATTTTTTTAAAGCAAAATCATTCCTGCTAGTCTTGATATTTCCTAGAAGAATTAAATCGAAGTATAAAGGTATATAAAGTGAATCAGAAAAGATTTCTCAGTTCCTAGGTTTATGACACTTTGGGGCCTGGGGTAGTGCACAGAAAGCTAGCGCATAAAAATAACTCCAGAATCATTTAAAATATGGAACAGATGTTGCAGGTGAAAAAAAGATCATATTCTCAGAGGGCAGCCCCCCGAGGCCTACATAAATGTGTGGTAGAGTCTGACCTCCCCACCTCTAAGAAAGCAGAAAAGTAAGAAGGGGTGTGTTTTAAAAGTGGAATGAGGGGCACCTGGGTGGCTCAGTCGGTTAAGCGTCCGACTTCGGCTCAGGTCACGATCTCACGGTCCGTGAGTTCGAGCCCCGAGTCGGGCTCTGTGCTGACTGCTCAGAACCTGGAACCTGTTTTGGATTCTGTGTCTCCCTCTCTCTCTGACCCTCCCCTGTTCATGCTCTGTCTCTCCTTGTCTCAAAAATAAATAAAACGTTAAAAAAAATTTTTTTTTTAAATAAATGAAAATAAATAAATAAAAGTAGAATGAATGCATGGAATCACCATTGATGCTATGCCCTTTCATTGTTGGCAAAACAAAGCTGCCATTTCTAATATCAAAACACACCTCTTCTGCTTATCTTTTTCTTTAGGACTTCTACTCTATGAATATGTATTAGCTTCAAAATCTGGCTTCCTGAAAGTCAACTCTCTTACCACCTGCATTTAATCCTCCTCATGTAGACTTTCAGGCTTATCCCTTTCCTAAGAGAACATTAAGGTAAGAAAAGCGGCATTCCATTATCAGCTTTCTTCCACTGGAAAGGAAGGAACTGTTTCCCTTTTAGACTCCAAATGAACAGAAAAACAATAACTCTAAAAATCCTTTACCCTCCCATCACCACTCCTGCAGACAGTTATGTTCAAAGAAATGCCTTCAGATGTTGAAATATACACTTTCTAGTCCAAGAGATTTTGGGGACTAATGCTTCCCAATTTGACTATAGGTTTTATGTTGATGGACACGTAAGTTAAATTTGAAAATACATATCTAAGCTCAGCCGCAATAATTTCTTACTTGACACATCCCCAAAGGCAAGGGAATTAAAAGCAAAAATGAACTATTGGGACCTCATGAAGATAAAAAGCTTCTGCACTGCAAAGGAAACAATCAGCAAAACTAAAAGGCAACCGACGGAATGGGAAAAGATGTTTGCAAATGACATATCGGATAAAGGGCTAGTATCCAAAATCCATAAAGAATTCACCAAACTCCACACCCAAAAAACAAATAATCCAGTGAAGAAATGGGCAGAAAACACGAATAGACACTTCTCTAAAGAAGACATCCAGATGGCTAACAGGCACATGAAAAGATGCTCAACGTCACTCCTCATCAGGGAAATAAAAGTCAAAACCACACTGAGATACCACCTCACGCCAGTCAGAGTGGCCAAAATGAACAAATCAGGAGACTATAGATGCTGGAGAGGATGTGGAGACACGGGAACCCTCTTGCACTGTTGGTGGGAATGCAAACTGGTGCAGCTGCTCTGGAAAACTGTGGAAGTTCCTCAAAAAATTAAAAATAGATCTACCCTATGACCCAGCAATAACACCGCTAGGAATTTACCCAAGGGATACAGGAGTGCTGGTGTGTAGGGGCACTTGTCCCCAATATGTATAGCAGCACTTTCAACAATAGCCAAATTATGGAAAGAGCCTAAATGTCCATCAATTGATGAATGGATAAAGAAGTTGTGGTTTATATATTCAATGGAATACTACTTGGCAATGGGAAAGAATGAAATATGGCATTTTGTAGCAATGTGGATGGAGCTGGAGAGTGTTATGCTAAGTGAAATAAGTCGTATAGAGAAAGACAGATACCATATGTTTTCACTCTTATGTGGATCCTGAGAAACTTAACAGAAGACCATGGGGAAGGGGAAGGGGGAAAAAAGAAATTAGAGAGGGAGGGCAGCAAACCATAAGACACTCTTAAAAACTGAGAATAAACAGAGGGTTGAGGGGGGGTGGGAGGGAGGGGAAAATGGATGGATGGGCATTGAGGAGGGCACCTTTTGGGGTGAGCACTGGGTGTTGCATGGAAACCAATTTGACAATACATTTCATATAAAAAATGAAAATGCATATTATAAATCCTATGTCTTTCAGGCTAATGGTTATATATTTGGCTAGATTTATTGTCTACATAAGGTGCAGTCATAGAAAACTGTAAAACTTATTTGCCTAAGGAGCTGAATATTTAAAATTCTGCCAGTTCTGGCCCACACTCGGAATGATTCAGTGTGAGCCTTAGCAACTTCCGGTCACATGCCACAGGGGCATTAATAATGGGTTCTAGGTTATACCCTGTGTACTCCAATGTCAGCCTCCACAGGATCTAGTTCGGGAGATTTGTCAGAGAAAAGAGGAGAGAGATTCCCCGCTGACTTTGCTCATGGATAGAGCATTTGAGATGGCTGATTTGAGGGATCTAGGAAAGTCTTCCTTAGACCCCCCCCCCCACCCCAAATCTTGGAGTGCCTGATTCATAGCCTGAAATCCTGCCATAAAAAAGTCATTTTTTCAGGTTAGTCTTTCTTTCCTAATGGAAAGGTAAACGTCCTTTCCAGTCAGTAACAAGTATATAATCATTTCCCAATTGCAGTTGAGATCCGGGCTCTGAAACACTGCTTATTTATCTAGTACAAAAAATAATAATAATAATAATAATAATAATAATAATAAAAACATTTTCTTCAATGGTTGATGAACTTTCCTATGCAAACCCTGTTGCATTTTCTGACTTTGCAGAAAAATTACTAAACAGACAACAGCAGCAGCAGCAACAAATAGCAAACTGTAAACCCTAAAGGAAAAGGTGTAATCTCTAGAGTTGTCACAGTATGTTGTTTGAAGTGTCCAGTTTTCAACAAAAACATTATCATAATGCAAAGAAATAAAGTATGGCCAATAGGAACTGTCATGGAAGAAGTCAGACATTGGACTCCCTAGATAAAGAGATTTTGAACCAGAATTATAAATATCTTCAAGGAATTAAAGGAAATCATACCTGAAGAGTTAAAGAAAAATGTGACAGCATGTCTCCCAAATAAAAAAAAAGTCAGTAAAGATATAAAATTATTGTTAAAAAATGCACATTCTGGAGTTCAGTACAATATTTGAAATGAGTAATCCATCAGAATGGCTCAGCAGCAGGTTCAAGCTGACAAAAGAAATAATCAGGGAACTTGAAAATAGGTCAGCTGAGATCATCTAATCTAAGGAACACGGTGAAAAAAAGAATGATGAGAAATGAACAGGGCCACAGTTGCATGTGAGACACCATCAAGGTTACCAACATATGCAAAATGGAGACTCAGAGGAGAGGAGAAAAAGCAGCAGAGGAAATATTTTAAGAAAGAATAGCTGAAAACTTTCCAAATATGAATAAAAACTGCTAATCTACACATTTAGGAAGGTCAATAAATTCCGAGTAGGATAAACTCAAAAAGATCCACACCTAGACACATTATATTTAAACTGCTGAAAGTTAAAGCCAAAAGGGAACTTGGAAGGTGCCAAGAGAAAAATGATTTTACACACACACAGGATTCTTGATAAGATTAACAGATATGACAGTAAAAAACATGGAGGCCTGGGGGCGCCTGGGTGGCTCAGTCGGTTAAGTGTCAGACTTCAGCTCAGGTCATGATCTCACAGTCCATGAGTTTCAGCCTCACGTCAGGCTCTGTGCTGACAGCTCGGAGCCTGGAGCCTGCTTCGGATTCTGTGTCTCCCTCTCTCTCTGCCCCTCCCCCTCTCATGCTCTCTCTCTCTCTCTCTCTCTCCTCTCTCAAAAATAAATAAACATTAAAAAGTTAAAATAAATAAAATTATTAAAAACGTGGAGGACTGAAGGCACTGGGACACTATGTTCAAAGGGCTGAAATAAATCCTGTAGGTTCTAAGGAGACCATGTTTTCTAGACACATAAACTCCTTTCTTCTTCATATTTAGGTCTCCGTTGTACCTATTTGCTATTTATGTCTCAATTTTTTACTGTTTCTGATTATGGTATGTGTGTCACTCCCAAGTTATTTTCTAAAGGTCTACTCGGGTTATCACCACTCCGGAAGCATGCTTACTGTAAAATATCAAAACACTGTATCAGCGTAAAAAGTAAAACCGGGGCAGCTGGGTGGCTCAGGCAGTTCAGCATCCGACTCTTGGTTTCGGCTCAGGTCGTGATCTCACCGTCCGTGGGATCGAGCCCCGCAGCAGGCTCTGCACTGACAGTGAGGAGCCTGCTTGGGATCCTCTCTCTCCGTCTCTCTGTCTCTCTCTGCCCCTCCCTTGAGCTCCCCTCCCCCCAAATAAATAAACTGAAAAAAAGTAAAACTTAAATTTCCTTTTACCATCGATCCCACATTCCTCCCTCTCTTAAGATAGCCACCCTGGATCAGAGTGGCATATTCTTGGCATATTCTTTCCAGACCTGCTGAGGTATATGTTTAATTAGGGAGATCATACCTGAGCCCAGTAAATGCAGAAGAGGGTAAATGTTACCATCACACGCTCTGCGGCCTGATGGTTTCAGTTCAGGTATTGGCTCTGACTTCGTAGTGTCTAGACCTAAGCAAATTCCTTCATCATTCTGTGACTCAGTTTCTTCATATGTAAGATAAATATGAATGCATAACAATCTTCCAATGAATGTTATAGTCCATATAAATTTTTCCCATTAGGAACAGTATGATGCACATGTTATTCTGGAGCTTAATTTACTTTATATCACAACATGTAAGGATTATATGATTTTAACACATGCAAATCTACTTCATTATTTCTAAAGTCTATAGGTTATTCTTTACTATGCACGTGATATAACTTCGCCATTCTGTCTTTGAAAGCTAGGTTACTTCCAGCTTTTTCGATATTATAAACAGTTCTACAGTAATTCATCTTTGTAATTCAAATGTGTGTCCATAGAATAGATCTCGAGAGGGATAACTTCTGGGTTGAAAGCATGCAATTTAAAAAATATTTTATCTAATGTGAAATTACCTCCCAAAATGGCTAGTCCAATTTTCCCTCATTATAATAAGGTAACAACATCTAGGAAGTTGTTATGACCACAATGTACAGACAAGTAAGCAACGGTTCTGGATAGTCAACAGGCGGCCCGGTCAGATGAAACCCAAATATGTTCTTATGTCTAAATCTTGGCCTTTAAAGAGGTGATCATGATTTGTTCATTATCGCTTGAGCACTTGGTCACATGACATACATTAAACATTATTATGTTGTTAGCCTTTTTTTTTTTTTTAAATTTTTTTTTTCAACGTTTTTTATTTATTTTTGGGACAGAGAGAGACAGAGCATGAACGGGGGAGGGGCAGAGAGAGAGGGAGACACAGAATCGGAAACAGGCTCCAGGCTCCGAGCCATCAGCCCAGAGCCTGACGCGGGGCTCGAACTCACGGACCGCGAGATCGTGACCTGGCTGAAGTCGGACGCTTAACCGACTGCGCCACCCAGGCGCCCCTGTTGTTAGCCTTTTTAAGAGGACAGTGAGGCCCAAAGGTCACACGATTGCAGCTACAAAAGCAGGTGCTTGTACTCAGGCCTGACAGCTCCCCAGGCCGCTTCTCACCCTCCCGTGTCATCATAGTCACTCAAAGTCAAATGAGAGTTTCCACGCCTCTCACGTACCTTAGAATGTGCTGCCACACGAAATGATTCTGTATGTCCTTGTCACCTCTCCCCATGGGATGACAGATTCTTTGGGAGCTGGGACCATATCTTCATTCTTCTCTGGGCCCACTATAGAATCAAGCCTGTTTCCCAGCACATATATTCAGAGTCCGGTGTAAGTTTTCTTATATTTACATTTTTAAATGTTGATTTATTTATTATTTTTGAGAGAGAGAGAGTGGGAGAGGCCGAAAGAGGGACAGAGAGAGAATCCCAAGCAGGCTCCACACTGTCATCAGCACAGTGCCCCATATGGAGCTTGAACTCATGAACCATGAAATCATGAGCCGAAACCGAGTCAGAAGATCAACCAACTGAGCCACCAAGATGCCCTTATATTTACATTTTTGATATTGTGGTGATACTTGGGGTTCCTAAAATATGGAGTTAATATGGGAAGCCTGCATTACAGATTAAGGACTTGGTATTAGCAAACAAAATCATGAATATCTAAACATTAGATTAAAATTTTTATCTAATGGAATATTATATAGCAATTAAGAAGAAGAAGATATATTTTTTAAGGCTGGTGTCCACACCACATAGGAATATCTCTATATTACTTTTTTTTTAATTTTTTATATTTCTTATTTTTGAGAGACAGAGAGAGACAAAGCATAAACAGGGGAGGAGCAGAGACAGAGAGGGAGACACAGAATCCGAAGCAGGCTCCAGGCTCCGAACTGTCAGCACGGAGCCCAACGCGGGGCTCAAACCCATGAACCGTGAGATCAGGACCTGAGCCAAGGTCTGACGTTGAACTGGCGGAGCCACCCAGGCGCCCCTCACCAGATTTTTAAATTCTGTTAGGGTGGGAGCAGACTCAGACAGACCACAATCTGGAACGAGACAAGAAATGCAATGTGCATTTAGGAGCGACTCCTGGTGACAGAGGGATTTTGGGTGTCAATCATAGGCCAAGCAGGGGCAGAGTCTGGTCATTCCAACAGGGATGTCCCTGTAGGTCAGTAGAGAGCTTTGGAAGAATCTGGGTACAGGCAATTGGCCACAATTCAGGTGAGCAGTGGCTTTGGGGTGGTCTAGCTTTAGTCACAGAAGTCAAACAAGCCCATGAAGTCAGAACCAGGTCATGGAATCAGCACTGAGTTACTTCTATGTCACATAAGCTACAGAAATCATTGTTTTTAAAGTCCATGACTAGAAATAGGATTGCTCATTTGCTTGAAGGCAAAAGGCACCCACAGTTGGAATGTGGTTCTCTGGTTCTATAGACTGGGGCAAAGTTACCGGACAGAGTGAGGTTTACCATCGTAAAATATACTATATATGGAGCTCAGGGCTAATATCATGTATTTGACCTAAAAAGAATGCGCTGGTAATTTGACAATTTAATAACACTTTTATGGGTCCAATAATAGCAACTATTGTAATAACTTTGTCTTATTTTTAATGCTCAAGATCATTTGCATGAGTTAGTACTTCTTTTCTATTTTCCTTAAATTAGTGATTTCTTTTTCTTCTAACACATTTTCTGCAAGTTTGGACAGTATTGCATTGGCCACAATGGGCTGAAATATACATAACCTTATGCTAATCATTTTTCAGGGACAATTATAGTCTTGACTTAAATAACATCCTGACTGTGGCTTTAAGTTTAGACTATCGCAGTAGCTTATTCGCTCCCTTCCCCATTATTTCTGATTCTCCAAAGATGCAAAAAATGTTTTCTATCAGCCAAAATAAGCCCGTTTTGATGCCAAAAGTGCCATAAATCACTCCCACCTTTTATGCGTACAACAGTTTGTATACTGCAATTAGAACACTTCACACATAATTAGAAAGTTGGGAAAAGATTTTTTTAAGTTTATTTTAAGATTTAAGTTTATTTTAAGACTATTTTAAGTTTGTTTATAGATAGATGATAGATAGATAGATAGATAGATAGATAGATAGATAAATGATAGATGATTGATAGATAGATAGATAGAGAATGCAAGCATACACAAGCAGAGAAGGGGCAGAGAGAGAGGGAGAGAGAATCCCAAGAATCCCAAGCAGGCTCCACGCTGTCAGCAGAGCTCTACGTGGGGCTCGATCCCACCACCCATGAGATCATGACCTGAGCAGAAACCAAGAGTCAGATGCTTAACCGACTGAGCCACCCAGGTGCCCCGAGGAAAATGGAGTTTTTAAAAAGTAAGGAATTGGGCTAACAACAAATCTTGACTACATATCACTGTGAGAGAGAAACTGAACACATAGGACCAAAATATTGCAAGAATTGGGGTCAGGTAGTTACTAGGCTGCTAAGCTTTACCATGGCCTTTTGTTTCCATCTCTGCAGTCCCTGGCCTCTTCTCTACTAGTGGTGCATATGGTCGGCAGATGCAGAGGGCAAGAGAGCCCCTTCCCTTCCCTCATTCCCAAGAAGCCAAGGAGACTCAAATTAATAGCCAACAGTGGTTGGACCAATGAGGTTGTTCCGCCCTCTGCTAATTTGTAGTAAACACACAGTTTCAATCTTCCATCACTGCATACACTGACATTGACCTTTCCATCTCTCCTTCTTTGATCAGTTAAGTGATATTTAATTAGAAGGCTTGGAGTGGAAACTTTCCCCCCCAGCTAGAGCTTAATCCGTGGATCTCCTTCCATATCTTCTAGCAGGCTTCTGTTCTCTGTGCCTCTGAAAAAAGGCAATGATGATGTTAACAACAATATTTACATCATCATACCTTTAGGATAAAATGTTCTGCACACAGCACCTAAATTGAATTAAAGGCTATTAATCTTTTATTCCAAGGTAATAACCTTTCTCTACATACCTTTCTAAATACCTAATATATATAAGGGAAATGCTTTAAAATATCTTTATTCTAGGGGCACCTGGGTGGCTCAGTCAGTTAAGTGTCTGACTCTTGATTTCAGCTCAGGTCATGATCTCAAGGTTCATGGGATGGGCCCCCGCATCTGGCTCTGTGTTGAAAGTGTGGACCCTGTTGGGATTCTCTCTCTCTCTCTCTCTGTCTCAAAAATAAATAAATAAACATATAAAAAATAAAATAAACACATTTATTCTCTGAAACATGTAACATTTGGGGCGGGATCTCTAATGAAGTTTCTCTGAGGTGCAATTAATCTGACACCACCAAAGTACGAACCCATAGTTATTGTCCTCCCTTTCATGTTGGAAGGGGGGTAGGGTCGGTTCAAATCAGAGAGGAATAAAGAACTTCTGTGGGGCAGGTGGGAGTCCCGGGAAGCAGGGGGACCACCCAGTTGGCATGGATCAGCTGCTCAGTGAAGAAAGAGTGACCAGAGAAAGTGTATATGGTGCGGTTTTGCTATTCTTGTTACTGCTTTGAGATTATCACAAGTAATTCTTTCAGAATGAAACGGTCCTGTGCTATTATTTTGGAAATAGCAAAGAGTAGGCTTGGAGAAATGGTGCCTCACAGAGTGAGTCTCTATGGACAAAGAATCCAAAAATGCAGAGGAATAGCATAACTCCGAAAAGGAAAGGAAAGCAAATGGAACCCTCGGGAAGCCAGCCTTGAGGGCACAGACTTCAGGAGGCAACTCAGTCCTGGGAATCAGTCATTAGCAGGCCCATGACACCCATTCAGATTATGCTGTGTTCAAGTGGCTTGCTCAGGGTATTATAGGCATAATATAGGCAGGCAGAGCTGAAGTCCTAGGACCCAAAATGGAGTCTTTTTTTTTTTTTAATTTTTTTTTCAACGTTTTTTATTTATTTTTGGGACAGAGAGAGACAGAGCATGAACAGGGGAGGTGCAGAGAGAGGGAGACACAGAATCGGAAACAGGCTCCAGGCTCCGAGCCATCAGCCCAGAGCCTGATGCGGGGCTCAAACTCACGGACCGCGAGATCGTGACCTGGCTGAAGTCGGACGCTTAACCGACTGCGCCACCCAGGCGCCCCCCAAAATGGAGTCTTGACACCCACTAGGTTAGGAACTAACTACTTTGAACCTAGGTCTCCTCAAACTTTAACTACCCGCAACATTGTACTTACAACACAGAGTTTTTAATGAAGAATAAGCGATATAAGGAGAAAAAAACACTTTGCCAACCATACTATCTCCACAAATATTAGAGTTCACACTCAGAATACACTTGAATGATTTTGAGGAAGCAGGTGGGAATTAGGAGAGACGATAGCCAACAACTTGTCCCCACTTGGATCTACCAACAGTGGCTTGATTTCCAAAGCCAGGAACATCACTAGTGTTAGTCCAGGAGTCCAGATGTTTTCTTTCCATAAATTTACAATGTCAGCTGATATTCTAGGCAAAGAACAGTGCCTTAATTCAAGCTTGCGGAAAACATTAGATGTTGTTGAGTGTGTCTTCTATTCATAGGTTTTAATTTCCATGAATTTTAAGCAAATGTAACCAGTCTGTTGTCTTCCAGGTTTCTTAGAAAGTGATTGTACCGTCGAGCAATCATTGCCTCTTTTTCCCCCTTACATTTGCCCCCATTGTTACAAGCGTATCCCATACGGATCAGCCAAGTGAGAGACAGGCCACAAGATAAAAACTGTTCAGACTTCTTACTGTATAAAGGTTCTCCTTTCTCTTTCTCTACAGAGAGATTGTGAAGAACAATTTCCAGGCATCCATATTGAGTGTTTTTCACCCAGAAACCCTGGGGGCTAAATAAGCCCACTGGTGTCTTTATCTGAATGTCAGGCACATGATCACTTATCGTTACATCAGAGGAGATGGCGAATGGAAAGAAACTGGAACAAAACAAAACAAAACAAAACAAGTCTTCAAGTCCAGCCACAGATGTTCAGGTTTTTCCAAATGTCTACTTCAAGACCCAAGGAGCTTTGTTGATCACTTGCAAAGAAGGAAACTTGAAGAAAGAAAAGAAATCTTAGTGGTGTTCACTGCTAATTATCTGACAAAACACTCAAGTGTTGAAAGCTATGGCTGAACACCAGTGAACTATGGGAAAGTGGCAAAGTAGTCAGAGTAAATCAATACGACATAAATAAGCCAACTCGGTACTTAAAACGGGGACTCAGCATCATTTAAGATCATCTTCAAAAACTTTATAAACACGAAACATCATCTCTTCAGAAAACTTAGACCTATGGCATACAGACAAAATTTTGTTATGGCTTTAGGGATGCATAGCTCACAGATTCAGTCTCTTAATTTAGAAAGATTCATCTGAGCCATAATTTATACTGGCACGAACATGGCTTCCATGATAAGACCATAAGCCAACGGAGGTATATGGTAAATGAACCTAACTGAAAGAGTTTAGTTCGAGCAGTTCTACAAAACAGACAAACAAACAAACAATCCTTCAGTCAACCCATCTGACTGTTCGCTGGGTGTGGACTCGTCTAAGCACTGCTTCACGAGAGATGATGCATTCATAGTCCCTGCTTGGCCCAGAGAAGGAGAGAGACAGCTGAACCCAAACAATGAGAAACTCCAGGGTGGACAGGCAAGGTGACATTCCACTGCACCAAACAGATCCCATAGTGGATCGTACCTGCTTCTAACCTGGAACTGCTTGTTCCTTCTCTTGTTACCCCTGCAGTTTGCTCATGTGATGGATGAGCTCAACATGCACGAGCATCGTTTAGGGGTTATGGGCTATCCCCTTCCAAGCACAGAAGGAATAAAACATAGAATGAGGCAATCTGAGCCGCCCAATCTCTAGTTCTGGTCTGGTGTAGTGGAAATACAGTCTTCGGTAATTAGTAGCTCTGGTAAGAGAGGGGGCCTGCAAGAAACGCCCTTTATGCAAAGAAACATATTCAGTCCTAGGGCAGAGTCTCTCTGGGAGAACGTGGGTCATGGCCTCAAAGAAATGGGTGTAGACTTTGACGATAGGGAGCCTGTAAGTATGCTGAGGACATCATTGTACCTAATGCACCTGTTCATTGTAGGCACTACCTAATGCTGACCTTAGGACCCTGATAGAGAACAATCAAGTCCTGGATCCAATTGTCCCTGGCAGGACCCTTACATAATACAACTCTTAACGAATGTATAAGAAAAATGGACCCCATGAGAGAACCGAAATAAAGTCGAAGGGATGACATAATACAATGACACCAAGGAGCCATACTTTAACATCCATGTCCTTTAAAAAGGAACCTTTTTATTATAGAAAATTCCAAACATAACAAAAGGAGAAAGAGTGGTATAATGAACTCCCATGAAACGCTGTAGCCGTTGGCCCACTGGTCCAGTAATGTTTCATATATACCCTCCGCCATCAACATACCTTTTTGTATGCAAATATTTCAGCAGAGATCTTCAAAAGATAAAGACTCTTGAAGAAAACAATCATTGACAATAAATTTCATATACTGAAGAAAACAAATGGAAACCAATTTGACAATAAATTTCATATATTGAAGAAAAAAAAAAAAGAAAACAATCACAATAATATTACCATACATGAAATTTTAAATTACTGTGAGTTCTTCAATATCATCCAATATACTATCAGTATTCAAATTTTCCTAATTTTCTTGCAATTTTTTTTAAAATTTGCTTAATTAGGATCTCGATAAGGTACATTATTGCAGTTGGGTAACTTGTCACTTAAATGTCTTTTAATTTACACATTCTGCTTTATTTTGTTGTTGTTGAAAAAACTAATTCACTTTTCCTGACCAGAGCGGGATAATTTACTTCCCATAGTGTAATGTGCTTCACTCCCTTTATTTTTGGGGGAATCTTGAGATTGATCAGAGTCAAGTTTGATTTTTCCATTAAGAATATTTCATGAAGGTTGGTATGTAGTTCCTTTTGGAAACACAGGTACCTAGCCATTTCTCCTTTTCCGATAAACGTTGTTTAGATTTATTAATTTAGTAAAAGGAAATCCATGGAAAACTGAAGGAAAACTATGCCTCTTCAAAACAAGGAAAAATATACCTTTGAGACAGAACTGGGGCAACATTGGCTGCCTCTTAACCCGAGCTCTTTCTGGGTATTCATTTCCCCTAATGTTATCTGCCTCGTGGATTATCTGCCTCGTGCCCTGCAGGGGCTTTTGCTTGTCTGATGAAGAAGGGCTCATCTCTTTCTTTATGACTCAATATTTGAATCCAAAGAAAAACTTACAAAAAGATGAAATTAGTTGTAATCAGATGCCTTATAAAGATTTATGCACACATTTTATGGTTGTATACATTAGTTATAACCCTTTAGAATAAGTTTAATAATATCTAACTTAGTACCCTTGTATGCATGGTATAAAACTAAAACTATAATATTCTTCCAGCCACAAATGTTTCACCATTGCCTAAGATTGTATATCCTTCCCAACATGGTCTTTGAATAAATAAGAACATATAACTTTAGCAATTCATCTATAATCACTCTGAAAATTTCAAATAGTATAGCAAAGTATGAAGAAGAAACTGAAAATCACCTGTTTTTATACCACCCAGATATTTTTTTAAGTTTATTTATTTATTTTTGAGAGAGAGAGAAAGAGAGCACACAAGCAGGGGAGGGGCAGAGAAAGAGAGAGGGAGACACAGAACATGAAGCAGGCTCCAGGCTCTGAGCTGTCAGCACAGAACCTGATGTGAGGTTTGAACCCATGAACCATGAGAGCATGACCTGAACCAAAGTTGGATGCTTAACCGACTGAGCTCCCCAGGACCCCCCCCCCCACCTAGATATTTTTGTGAATAGAATTACTATCATAAACATGGTAAATGAAACTGTACATGGTTCCTACACTCCTCTAGAGTTAATGTACAAGTCTAAACTCTAGTCTTTATTTTATAAACACTGAGGGTTTATTGTGGGCAGGACAGTATGCTATGCTATGCTATGTTATGCTTTGCTCTGCATTGAGATAGTGGACTGATTTCCTTCGTCAGGAAAGCCTAAAAAGGTATTTGTAAACCACCTGTCCTTGTCCTGCATCCATGTGAACTTAGAAGTGGTTCCTTTTCCAGTTGAGCCTTCAGATGAGGCCACAGACCCTGAACGGACAGCTTGCTTGCAGCTGGACCCACAGAAACTGTGGGGTAAGAAATGCATGTTGTTTTAAGCTGGTAATTTTTGTGGCAATTTATTTTGCAGCAATAGATTATTAATATCTGAGTTGAAGGGATTTATCCACTTTTATTTGTACTTTGTTCTCAGGAACTTTCTCCCAACTCCGGTGATCCCACATAGAAGCAGGGCATTTAATTGCTCCTGAAGACAAAACCAAAGCTTGGGGATCTTAGCTCATTAAAAATAAGTGTGTTGTGATATTTAGTGATTCTTTCAAAAGACAGTTCTTATCTAAAATAGTAATTGTGAGCTAAATTTTGAAAACAATCCCTTTCCTGATGCAAAATCTTGTCGTGAGTTACTTGAGGTCAAGAGAAAAGTAAGAAATGTACCAACTGGAACATAGAGCCTCAAGGCACGATAAACTGGCATTTAACTGAAACCTTTCTTTTTCCCTGCTAGCAATTCTCCGTCAGTTAAAAAAATAAAGAAATCAAGACAGTTCAAATAAATAATCAACTGTTCTTAGAGTGCTTTTAGAAAACATGTGATTTATCTAACACCTGTGTAGGCCATTTAATGAACGTCTTAATCTTTTGTGTTTATTACAAGTTGGGTTTTAATAATTAAATAGCGTATTTACTATTTACGTGTCCAAAAAGACAAACCCAAAAATGTATTTAATTATTTATTTTTCTACTTTTCTGTGTTTTCAACAGTTTATTTCTATATGATTAAATGATTTGTGTATCTGCCTGTGTACTAAGACATGTTTACATACACCGTGGAAAGAAGAAAGTTAATGGCTGTCCATTTGTTCTAGATCAATTAGCATTACATTTAAGTATCGCTTTTCTGATATCTAGACAAAAAGGGAACTATAGAATTATCTCCATCTAGTAGGAATTCTTGAAGAACAGGAAGCATATTTTCATCATTATAGCCCCAGTAGGCCATATCTCTGATTTCTCTTGCTGAAGCTGTCCTATTGTCTCCAAGTTTTGACTTCTCTTAAGCTTTTGAAAACTCAGCAGATTGGATAACCAAACTCCAACTGTTCAGACATGAAAAATCAAGGGTAAATGAGCAGCCATACAAAATTTAAAGACAGAAATTTATTTTAGGGCATGCTGTTATAATTCCTCAATTGATGTCAAGGTTACTTTGGGAAGCAACATTTATCTTTATAACCTCACCAATTTGGTATCATGTATTTTGGACTCAGTAAAATAGGAGGGTCAGCCTCTGTTCAATGGGAGAGAAAAGTTAACCTGTTCCAAATACACGGCTTTAAGATGGGGATATTTAAAATAGCAAGTAATACCATTTATTAAGGTCCACCCGGTGCCAGAGAACCAAAAAGCTTATGCTGATGTATCTATTTAATCTTCATAGCAATTTGAGAAGTATATACTGTTATATCTGTTTTAAACATGAAGAGACTAAAATCAGAGCGTTTGAGTAAATTACTCAATATCAAACAACTGGTAAGAACCTGAACACAAGTTGATTTCAATGCAAAGCTCTCTCAGATCCAAAACTAATTACTGAGTTTCCTTGACTGAAAAATGCTACTGACAGTGAGATTGAGGATGAGCATTTAGGGGAGAAGGGACCAAAACATTCAATGCAAACACAAGTAATGTCACTGATTGATGGTAATAATATACATTTAGTCTTACAAGTAGATAACTTCCTCCTATAAAATCACATACACAAAAAAACAATGTGCAAACTTCTTGCACATTGAAAATGTCAAAGTCGTTTTGAACCAGTTGTGTCCATTGACAGTTAAACAGTATCAAGATAATTAACTGATTTTCATAACTTTCACTCTTGGTCTCTTTGACACTAATATTAAAAGTATCAATATAATCGCTAAGGTTTATTGCAGATCACCAGGGTTTTATTTATATGTCCTAATTGGATTCATAGTTTAAATTACAGGGTTGAGAGATTTAATTAAAAAAAATTTTTTTTTAATTTAAGTATAGCTAACACACAATGTTACATTAGTCTCAGGTATACAACACAGTGATTCAACATTTCCATACATCTTAACAGCATTAATTTGTGACTCATGCAGATCTGTATTTGAGTCCAAGACCTGCAATTATGTGAATTTAAGCTATTTTCTTCTCAGGACGGGTTAAGCCACGCTTTGATATGAAACGACGCCAACATTTCAGTGGCTTACAACGGCAAAGGTTTAGTTCTCCCTCAAGCCACTTGCACATTCCATGTTTGCCGCCATGGTCTTGCCCGTCTTTCAGGGTTAAGATGGTTACTTAGAGTCTGTGACATCTGAACCAAGACTGAAGATGAAGTGGGAGGGTTGTGGATGTGCCCGGAGAAAAGTCTTCCAGGCAGAAAAACAACGTAAGCAAAGGTTTGGGACTGGAGAGCTCAGAAGTCAAGAGAATCGTATTTTAGAGGGTATGGTGTTCCAGAAGCCATACTGAGTCCTTGCTTTACCAAATATTTCTGCAATCCCAAGAAATCTACTTAATCTCTCTGAGACTCAGTCCTCATCAAATGAAGAGAATAACACCAACACTTTGGTATCATACGTATACCGATCAAATAAGATACTACCGGTGAAAATTTCTAACACGTGGCCTGGCTCATATTGGACATCACTTCTGTATATTTTCCTTTTCAGGAGGGGAAACGGTGATGTCTATTAGATGTAAACGTAATGAAAACATCAGTCAGAATCTCTCAACACACACCGTCTCAGGTCTTAAGCTGAGGTAAAAGAAAAATGGAATCTAGTTACTTTGTGTTTCCAAGCAAAGACTGTAATTCAAAACATTCCGCTTCCCTCAATGTTTGTGTTTTATATTTTTTCAACTAAGCAAAACTTTTTTTCAGTATCCATAGACAACCCCTTCTCTGGACTCTACAGGAATATCACAGCAAGTAAGACATAGTTTCTGAAGATTTGTAGATATCAAAACCTAGTGAGAGAGACAATACAAACCATATTGAGTTCGCTTGGCTTTTGTTTGCTAACTGGTCCCACCTATACACACACAGTCCGTTCTAGAATAAATTTCGTTTTTTTTTTTCAGCCATCACAACAAATGCCTATTTATGTCATTGTTCCCGTCCAGTAAAGATAGCCAACAAAAATAGACACATTCTAATTATTTTGTTTCTTTCTTATTATTTGAGTTGTCATGATAACCGAATTAGGCTGGCTAATTAAAGTGTGACTGCCTGATTCATTTAATTAAGTTATTATAATGACTAAAAGAACCCTCACTTAAATCAAACGATTGACTTAATGATATTGTATTCTTGGGTTGACACAACCTCTCTTTAAAAGAAGGGAGACACAATAGAATATTTAAAAGATTGGACATTGACACCTAAAAGAGTTTTCTTAAATGCAGGAAAGTATTGGTTGTAGTTGGTGGTTGTGATGAATTACGACATCTGATAAAGAAAGATAATGCCGAGCTTTTCTCTCTTCTGTGTCCAACTTCGTAGAATAAGACATAAAAGGCTTTTCGTTGACATGACTTTATTTTTTCTTTATAATGCCCTTCTATTACAGGGTTGCAAAACTTTTTTTAAATCAAAAGTAAATGGGAGAAATTTGTTTTCAAATACACATTTCTGGCAGTTTCGTGCTATACTAGACTTGGGATATTGAGTGGTGAAGCACGGGGAGTTCTTTATGCTTCTTTAATTATGTAGGTATCAACTCTAGAGTTACGTCTTCCACCTAACAACTTAAAGCAGGAATCGGAGGAATAAATCTCGATTTGCTGATAACTCACAAGGAGTTCAACTTTCATGGTTTTGCCTCCTTTAACCTTGAACCTGGTATGTACCATTAGGTAGTGTGAAAGAGACCACGGGGACCCGCCAAAGAGCCAACGTTTTCTACTCCACTGAAGGGAGCTTCCCGGGTCCCTGATCACGTGAGCCGCATCTGACAGTGAACGTGAGCAAGCAAAACATCTTTATTGCTGAAAGCCCCCGAGGTTTGGGGTTTATCTGTGACTTCTGGCTAGCTTCACCTCCTCTGATCGCCCTGTGGCCGAGGCTAGTGGAGCTCACCAACACTTAGGCACCCTCTCACCCTTGCAGGTGCAATGGGGCTAGGTGGCTGGGTTCTGCAATGCACTCGGGAGTTGTAGGAGCCACCTGGTCTAAAGACATCATCGCTTTATTTTTTTTTAAGATTTCCTCGGGGTTTGTTTTTTTTTGTTGTTTGTTTTTTAATATAATTTATTGTCAAATTGGCTTCCATACAACACCCAGTGCCCATCCCAACAGGTGCCCTCCTCAATGCCCATCACCCACTTTCCCCTCCCTCCCACCCCCCATCAACCCTCAGTTTGTTCTCTGTACTTAGCGGTCTCATATCGTTTGCCTCCCTCCCTCTCTATTTGTAACTATTTTTTCCCCTTCTCTTCCCCCATGGTCTTCTGTTGAGTTTCTCAAGATCCACATATGAGTGAAAACACTATCTCTGTCTTTCTCTGACTGACTTATTTCACTTAACATAATACCTTCCAGTTCCATCCACATTGCTGCAAATGGCAGGATTTCATCCTTTCTCATTGCCAAGTAGTATTATTCCATTGTGTATATAAACCATAACTTCTTTACCCATTTGTCAGTTGAGGGACATTTAGGCTGTTTCCATAATTTGGCTATTGTTGAAAGTGCTGCTATAAACATTGGGGTACAAGTGCCCCTATGCACCAGCACTCCTATATCCCTTGAGTAAATTCCTAGCAGTGCTATTGCTGAGTCATAGGGTAGATCTATTTTTAATTTTGTGAGGAACCTCCACACTGTTTTCCAGAGCGGCTGCACCAATTTGCATTCCCACCAACAGTGCAAGAGGGTTCTCGTTTCTCCACATTCTCGCCAGCATCTACAATCTCCGGATTTGTTCATTTTTAGCCATTCTGTCTGGCGTGAGGTGGTATCTCAGTGTGGCTGTGATTTGTATTTCCCTGATGAGGAGTGACGTGAAGACATCATCACTTTATAATGCACAGTACTCAAGCTCTCTCTAAAGGCTTTAGCACCACAACTGGGTGTTAACCATTCTTTCTCTACGGTGCGACTCTTGGATATTGAACACATTTTAAATAAGACAGGAGTGTTTCTTGTGAATATAGATGAGTCCCGCGTAAGATGCCTCTGATTGAGAATTACTGTCTGTTAATATCAGGAAAGGAATTTGTCTGTATCCTCATAAAAGTTGGAATGCTCGAACAACAGACACACAGTATCTGACCTATCGTCCTCAGGGAAATCACATTCGGTGTACAGAAAAAGGTAGATTTTGTTGAAAGCAATGAAATAATTATACTATAACGAAGCCTGATTAATACTCTAACCTTGTATTCGGAATGCTACATGAAACTGCTCTCTGAGGCAATACGAAAATCACAGGTAAAAGCAATATTGTGGAAGCTGATAAAATTTGTGGCCAGTACTAACGTTGACAGTTGAATGTGCTGGGCAATCAATCACAGTCCCCTCAGGGTGCTATCCCGCTGGAGAGGAACCCTCCCGAAAATTTAGACCTGATTATGATAAATTCACTATGGTTGTGAAATCACTCCACAGATGTATGCCATCAGGTCCAGGAAACTATGAATCAGAAATGGAAAATAATTGTAAAGTGAGTACAAAAACGTGAGAAAGTCTGCATTGCTATTGTTGGATGGTGTGGCTGTTTAAAGCCATACCAACCCCGCACTGCTTATTTTCAATGTTTGGAACGTGCGCATTTCAGATGTTTATCTGATCGTACCCTCTTGCAAGGCTGACAATCACCACCAAACAAGCAGTGATAGTGATTGTTTTGTCAGAAGAATGCCTTGAGCCCAGGTCAGGGATGTTTTGCTGATGTAACAATTTTGTCTTTATTGCACTGACCCCTGGTCAGAGACTGACATCTACTGATTAATAACGTTGCTCTGTGACCACGAGGCTGGGGCAAGTCTCGGGTGGTGTGTACTAGATTGTCAGCATTGTTTCTTGATAAAACCGAATCTCAATGACATTCTAGAAGGTTCCACCACTGGAGCTGGCTGTGTAGCAAGAACATGCCTACATATCCAGCGGGGGATAAGGAGCCCTGATGAGACTCTATCTTTGGATCCCTGGTCTGAGGTGCTCTGTGTACAACCGGTGGTTCCTGAATAAGAGAGAAAAAGCATGTCCTGGTATCACCCTGCAGAGAGGGCAATTGGCATTCATCCCTCCTTTTTTTCCCCTTAAATGTTTATACTTTTGAGAGAGAGACAGAGACAGAGTGTAAGCAGGGGTGGGGCAGAGAGAGAGGGAGACAGAATCCAAAGCAGGCTCCAGGCTCCGAGCTGTCAGCACAGAGCCCGGCGCGGGGCTTGAACCCACACACCGTGAGATCATGACCTGAGCCCAGCAGACGCTTAACCAACTGAGCCAGGCAGGAGCCCCTGCACTCATTCCTCCTTGCTCTC
The DNA here is from genome assembly GCF_028018385.1 of Neofelis nebulosa. Lineage (NCBI taxonomy): Eukaryota > Metazoa > Chordata > Mammalia > Carnivora > Felidae > Neofelis > Neofelis nebulosa. The sequence continues at coordinate 5,794,276 of NC_080795.1, forward strand.
CAAACTTCTGGCTGCGAGGCAGCTTCTGGCTGCGATGCGTATCTACACTTTAATTCTATTGCCATGTTGGACCCTCTTTCTACAATACAGTGAGCCGGTTTGAGCCCTGTGAATCTTCTTTAGTAATCGAAGCCTATCTAATTGCCACAGGGAGTGCGGTTCCTGTGTCCCCACTTTCTGGCAAGGTGCCTGGCCCGTGGGATGCATCTACTAAATATGAAATGACATCTACCTTCCCTTCCTGGGTGGGGAAGAAGCCAATATAAGTAATGGTCAATTTAATTAAGCCACATTGCTTACCAAATTAAGTAAACTCTTTTATCTTCAAAGAAAATCTATGAACACCATTGGAAAGAAAGAACGGCTCCATGGTCTGTTTATGAATAGTTCATCGTTTGTCCTTAAAAATTAATAGCTAATATTTATCGAGCTACTCTGTGCTAGGCACTGGGCCGAGGGCTTAATATTTATTTTTTCATTCATCCATTCGTGTTTTCGACAAATAATTGTTAAGTACCTATTTGATAGCCAGTAACGTTTAGGTTCTGGAGATACAACTCGTTCATCTCAACCACCTGGTAAGTTGAGTCCACCTCCTCCTTTTACAGATAAAAAAACTGAATTTTGTTGGAGTTAACGTGAATCAGATTCTAACAGAAAAATTCCAGGAATTTAGTTCACCTCTGATTCGTGTCAAACCTATGCTTGGACTTCATGAGCCACAACACCCTCCCTTGAAAATTGGACATGGTAAACTTCTGCCAACCTCACAGGGAAGTGACTAAGGACCCAAAGAGAGTGTGTAAAATCGAAATGGCTTGTAAGCTGCCAAGGGTTAAATAAAGGCACTATATGCCTAAGGACAACTTTTGCCCACAAAATAAGTACGATATTTCTGAAATCCTTTTCATCGTTTGCTTTTCCTGCTTAAGGATCAGTGGTAATCTATTTGAAGGAAGTAGCATAAGGATGCTTCTTCTGAGAAGAGCAGTTTCAAACCCCATAGTCAAAGTCTGTATTATTTCAAGGCAGATAGTGTCACAGCTACAGTCATGTCAAGGGTAGCGTTCCTATCAACGTGAAAAGACCAAAGCTCTTGAATTGGACTATGTTCATTACCCACCCAATTTGATTTTGCATTTCACCTTAAAAATCAGAAGTCATGGTCGTATGTCTCAACCAGAGTAACTCTACCCAAAGGCAGAAAAATGGATTTAATGACCTTCTGAATCCCATCCCTACAGACTTAGAATTCTCTTGTCTGTAAAATGTTTTCGGAAATAATTATAGGAGAACATCTACCAGGACTAGAATGATGTTCAAAAATGTAAAATGACTAGGAGCACATTTTAGGCACTAAAAGGTTTTATTTGACTGTTTTTCTAACATCCTGACGAATTTAGAAAAAGAAAAGATAGACAATGTTCTTTTGTTTTTTTAATTTAAAATGAGATTTGAAAGTTACAGAGCATCTTAAAGCGTATACAATAGCAATCACCATGTAATTAAAAATCAGATGGTTCCTGGGCATAAATGTCATGAAAAAGACTGCCTGTCTGACGGATTGTCTTTAGGAGGCATTGCTAAGCACTGGCAGTGGATAAACAGTGTTGAGTTATAGAAAATCCTCTCATTGGGACAAAACTTAATTAAAGGAGCAGAATGTATAATTTACAAACATTTCAGGCTTTTGCACGGAGTTTCAGAAATCTGACTAGAGAACAAAGGGACAACGGGGTTGGAAAGGGGCTGGTTAATTACCATGCCGTGGTGGTTCTAGGGTCTCATTTTTATTTGCACTTGATTTTCCAAACGCCTGCTACCAGGAGGCAGTTGAGAAAGTGAACGTTCTCTGTGTGTCCAATAAGAACTCAGACCTAATAGCTGCTGTTGGAATCTTATGGGCTGAATCATTTCCCTCAGAAAGACAATTTCAAGTCTGAATCCCCAGTGCCTCGGACTGTGACCTGATTTGGAAACAGAATCTTTACAGAGGTCGTGAAGTTAAAATGAGGTCATTAGGGTGGACCCTAGTCCACTGTGACTGGTGTCCTTATCAGAAGGGGGAATTTGGACCCAGAGACAAGCACAGAGTGGGAACCAGGTGAAGACACAAGGAGAGCCACGTGAAGATCAGAGTTGTGTTGGCACAAGCCAGGGACCATCTGGGGCTACCAGGAGCTAGAAGAGGCAAGGAGACAGTCTTCCCTTACAGGCTTTAGAGGAAGCACAACCCTGCTGTCACCTTGATTTCAGACTTCTAACCACCAACCGCGGGGCAATCGATTCCTCTTGTTTTAAGTCATGCAGTCTGTGCTAGTTTGTTAGAGCAGCTCTAGGAAACATACACAGGATCTATCTAAAGAAATCAACTTGGTGTGGTCAGTATGAGGGTGGGCTCCAAAGTCAATTATTCCTTCGGCCAATATTTTCTGACTTCCCTGCCCTGGGCACTGAGCACACGGGGACAACACGGACAGGCAGGGTCCACCTTTCACAAAGCTCACATCGAGGCAGAGGAAGACAGAAAAGAACAAGTAGACATGTACATAAAGCAAGCTCAGAGCTGGTGATTGCTGCAAAGAGACAGGAGTAGGACCATAGCTAAAGAGAGAAACGGTTGGGTGTTTTAGAAGTGCCTCTGAAAAGTGACATTCGAGTGTAAATGGTGAAAAGGATCTAGACCCATGAGTGTCTGGGCAAAGAGTATCGTAGGTAAAGAGATCAGAAGGAGAAGGGCCGTGAAGTCGGAACATGCCCACTGTGTTCCAGGAACAGAAAGAAAAGTCTGGCGAAAGAGTATTAAATTCAGGAGACAGTGACAGGAAGTAAGGTGTGAATGGCCAGGAAGGCCTAGTGAGTCATGGTGAAGATGTGGATCTTAACCCATGGATAAAAGAAAATCATGGAAGTTTTTGAAGTAAAGGATTGCTGTGACCTATTTACATCTTTAAAAATTCTCACCACAGTGCAGCGATAAATGTTGGTGGGGAGTCAAATTAGGGACAGTCAGCAGTAAAAGTAAGAGAGAACACAGGGCGGGGTTAGCAGGGAACTGAGCAAGCAGAGATAACAGTGGTCGATGTGGGGTATATATAGTTTGGATGCAGGACTGGCTGATAAATTCAGTCTAGTTGAGGAAGGATAGGAAAGAAGGGATCATTGAGAGCCTTTCCTTTCTGCCATGAGCAAAGGGATGGTAATGCCATTACATGAGATGGGGAAGGGCAGGATTGGTGGGGGAGAAAGAGAGAGAGAGAGAGAGAGGAATCAAGAGTTCCATTTGGCCATGTTTCATTAGCAATGTCTGTTAGATACTTGCACTGTGGAGGAAGCAGTTGTCTGGGACTTATGACAGAGATGACTGCTTAAGACATGAATGTGAGAATGATCCGCAAATCGGAGATATTCAAATCTTTGATGGAAATAAAACCACCTAAGGAAAAAGTAAAGCTAGGGAGGAGTGTGGAAGAACAGAGCCTGGGGAGCTCCATCACGAGCAGAAGAGGAAGAACCAGGAAGTGAGGATATAGTGGGGTTCAAGGGAATGTCAGAGCTTGTAAAGTAAAAGACAGGCCCACAAAAAGCACTAACACACACACGAGCTTTATCGGAGGTGTTTGGACAAGAGTGCTTGCGAAGGGAAGTCTCTCCCAGGAAGAGACCTTCTGGAACATCAGTGTAGGATCACCACCCAGAAGGGGACAGAACAAGGAAGCTCCCCAGGGGCAGGGGTCTTATGTACATGGACAATGTTCTCTGCAGCAAGGTGGGGAGTCTGTCAGAGAGCTCCGAGGGGCAGCAGAGGCTAGGGGCCTTTTATAGCCTTGGAGTGCAACTTATGTATGGCTACCAGATCTTAAGTGCCATTTTGAAAAGTACGCAAAGCAAGCAGGCTCTACATGGATAAAAATACACTTATTCACTAGGAATTTACCCAAGGGATACAGGAGTACTGATGCATAGGGGCACTTGTACCCCAATGTTTATAGCAGCACTCTCAACAATAGCCAAATGATGGAAAGAGCCTAAATGTCCATCAACTGATGCATGGATAAAGAAATTGTGGTTTATATACACAATGGAGTACTACGTGGCAATGAGAAAGAATGAAATATGGCTCTTTGTAGCAATGTGGATGGAACTGGAGAGTGTGATGCTAAGTGAAATAAGCCATACAGAGAAAGACAGATACCATATGGTTTCACTCTTCTGTGGATCCTGAGAAACGTAACAGAAAGCCATGGGGGAGGGGAAGGAAAAAAAAAAAAGAGGTTAGAGTGGAAGAGAGCCAAAGCATAAGAGACTCTTAAAAACTGAGAGCAAACTGAGGGTTGATGGGGGGTGGGAGGGAGGGGAGGGTGGGGGATGAATATTGAGGAGGGCACCTTTTGGGATGAGCACTGGGTGTTGTATGGAAACCAATTTGACAATAAACTTCATATATTGAAAAAAAATACACTTATTCAGGCTACATATAAAGCAATTGGATGTGTAAGAATTTGAGTTTGGCACCAAATTTTGAGCGAAAGGTCCTTGCCCTCTGTGAAGAAGTAACTATGTGAGGGCCATCGTACGGTAGCATCTGTGGCCCATTTAGGTAACAAAGGATGAGACAGAAAGGTTCATGTGTAGGAGAAAAAAAAGCAAGAAAGAGAAAGAGACAGAGACAGAGACAGAGGGAGGCAACTTGGAAGAGGAGTGAAGAACATCGGAAGGAGGAGGAAGCAGTCACGTGGTGCTGGGTGGTCGAGTGAGCTGACAGGATTGATGTGGGAGTTGTCTGAATGAAACAATTGAGGATCTTGATGAGTGCAGTTTCGTGGAAGAGTGGAAGCAAAACCCTGACTGGAGAGTGTTGAGGAAAGGAAGCGTCAACAACCCTTCCGGGGAGAACTTTCCAACTTTTGCAAGGAGTATAATGCTATGGTCTGAATGTTTGTGTCCCTTCAAAAGTCATATTGTTAATATCCTACCCCCAAGGCAATGGTGTCAGGAGGTGGGGCATTTGGGAGGTGATTAGGTCATGAGAGAAGCGCCCTCATGAGTGGGATTAATGCCTTAGACAAGAGACCCCAGAGAGACCCCTCACTCATCCCTCCTGCCATCTATGAACCAGGAGGCTTGACCTCATTAGACATCAATTCTGCTGGCATATTGATCTTGGACATCCAGACTTTGAGAAATCAATTTCTATCCCACTCAGTCTATAATATTTTGTTTAAGCAGCTCAAACAGACTAAGACTACTGTTTGAAGGGAAGCAGAGAAATGGGTTAGTTCCTCTACATACTAGGGGATACAAGCATGCATTAGAAACTTTCTAATGGAAATAATAAGAACATGCTGTGTCGGTGGTGGGGGTAAAGAGAACGTTCCATATAGAGAGGTCTCCACCAGAGTAACGCATTTGGCCTCTTGCCCTACAACTTACTCTTTAGCTGCTCACCCTGGAGGAGTGAGTTGACTAATCCATGGATAAAACACACTGGTCCTGTTTCCCAAGTTGATGGAGTCAATCTACGAAAAGTCTGAACACTGGAGAACTGTCTCTTTCTATGCCAGATCAGGACGAGGCAGTTATCCTGGAGAATGTTTCTGCTCTAAGCCTGAACTTTTGAGGTTTCCCAAATGTCTAAACTGAAGTGGTAGCAAAGTGCTAGAAAGAGCTCGGGGCAACAATTTAAACCTCAAGCAATGGACTTGCAGTAATGGTGATGAAAACGTTATTCCCATTATCTCCATTGATTCCATACTTGGTAGGAGAATAAAAATGTATTGTATATGGATCTGTTAAGAATGATTTAATAACATGGGGATATCAAGGAAGAATGGAAATTGGAGGAGCTAACACACTGAGTAGGGTGGACTTGAAATATCATCTGTTTATTATGAGCAAAGAGAAAAGAGAATATAAGGGTACAGAGGCAGATACAGCCAGAAGACAAACTTGGAATCACGTCTTGACTCTATCATTTGGCTAGATGGCCTTGAGAACATTCCTTACTTGTAAAATAGGAATAATATTTATCACCATCAATTTACTATGCAGCGTATATGAGGTGTCACATGAAAATACTTAGCAAAAGATCCAGTCCCTTAAAATCAACAAATAAATAATAATAATGATAATAATAATAATAATATCCGGGGGTGCCTGGGTGGCTCAGTCAGTTGAGCGTCTCTTGATTTCAGCTCAGGTCATGATCCCAGGGTTGTGGGAGCCTGCTTGGGATTCTCTGTCTCTAAAATGAATACAGAGACGCCTAGGTGGCTCAGTCGGTTGAGCGACCAACTTCAGCTCAGGTCATGATCTCACGGTTTGTGAGTTCGAGCCCCTCGTTGGGCTCGGTGCTGACAGCTCAGAGCCTGGAGCCCGCTTCTGATTCTGTGTCTCCCTCTCTTTCTGCCCCTTCCCCATTCATGCTCTGTCTCTCTCTGTCTCAGAAATAAATAAACATTAAAAAAAATTTTAAATGAATACATACATGCATACATACATATATACATAAATAAATACCTAAAATATCTGTAGTAATATATATATAATAATAAATCTATATATACCAGGCCAGGCCAAGTATAGCAAAATGTGAAGACAAGTATAGACATGCTTCTGATGTCCAGCAAAGTTGTTTAATTGGTAGTTTGTCTATCCATAAAGCCAAAGGGATCTTTCAAAATCACAACTTTGTAAGTCTTTCTTTAGTTAAAAATCTTTTTTGATGTTTAGTATTCAAAAAGTCTTTCTGACGTTCACTTCAGGCAAGATAAACATTTTGTTCTTACTGCTAGAAATTATGAACAATCTGGAACAGATGATTGTCCTGTTTCATACTTTCAGCTCCAGGAAAATGTAACCTCCCTTGAAAATGGAAAAGTTTACAGAGAGTCTGAGAACAGGTTTTTCTTTTTATTGTAAAGATTTTGTAAAGAGTCTTAGATAAATTTTATTGCTTCTCCTGATTCTCTCTTTATTGATCAGATAATTTAGACAGAAGCCCTTATCAAAAATTTCGACCACATTGTAATGAGTTTTCTCCGATATATAATAAATATAACTGAAAAAGTGTTTCAGGAGAGCATATTTCCTTTTAGCCCATACCATGAATATTTTTTCTCCACTAGTAAAAATTCTTTTACCAGATATGCTAATAAATTAAGTTGCCTACCAATTTCTTCTCAGGCAAAGTACTACGCTCGGGCTTGTTGAAGGGACAACTTTTAGAAAATCATGCAACACTCAATTCTGCCTCCCTTTTTCCAAGGCAGGCATATGTGTGTATCTATAGAGAAGTTGTTTTAAGATTAAGGTATAATCAGGGCACCTAGGTGGCTCAGTCAGTTAAGCGTCTGACTCTTGGTTTCAACTCAGGTCATGATCTCAGGGTTCAAGAAATGGAGTCCCATACTGGGTTCTGCCATGACAGTGCATAGCCTGCTTGAGATTCTCTCTCTCTGCCCCTCCCTTGCACTCTTTCTGTCTCTCAAAATAAAATAAGTAAACATTAAAAAGGGATGTAGGTATACTTTGGGGTGCTGGGTGGCTCAGTCGGTTGAGCGTCAGACTTCAGCTCAGGTCATGATCTCACGGCTCACGATTGCAAGCCTCCGGCTCGCTGCTTCAGATCCACAGAACCAGCTTCAGATCCTCTGTCCCCTTCTCTGTCTCTGTCTCTCCCTCGCTCACACACTGTCTCTCAAAAATAAATAAACATCGAGAAACAGATTAAGGCATAATTTACAGTCAGTAAAATGCATAGATTTAAGCAGTCAGGCTCATGGTTTTGACAGTCATACATATGCGTGCACACACGCCCACACACCTTGATAGAGCGTATTTCCTATACCATGGAGAGCTCCCTTATGCCCCACTTTTAGCTAATGCCTTCAACCCCACTCCCATCCAAACACTCTAATTTCTATCCCCATAGACTAGTTTTTCCTATGTTTGGATTTCATTATATGAAATAATCCAGTATACTTTTTTTGTTTGGAGCTTGTGTGGTTTTTTTTTCACTCCACAGAATATTTTTTATGTTTACTCTTTTAATGTGTATTTATTTTTGAGAGAGAGAGAGAGAGAAACAGAGCATGAACAGGGAGGGGCAGTGAGAGAGAGGAAGAGACAGAATCTGAGACAGGCTCCAGGGGTCGAGCTGTCAGCACTGAGCCCGACGTGGAGCTTGAACTCACAAACTGTGAGATCTTGACCTGGGCCAAAGTTGGCCACTTAACCTACTCAGCCACCCAGGCACCTCATCCACAGAATATTTTTAAAACTACGGGGGGGAGGATACTTGTTGGGATGAGCACTGGGTGTTGTATGGAAACCAATTTGACAATAAATTCTATTAAAAAATAAATTAAATTAAATTAATACTACAAAAATAAAAAATAAAACAAAACTAATTCATATCATTTATAGAATATGCGGTCTATTCCTTTTGATTGCTTATTAGCTTATATTGAACATTTTCTCTGGTGAGGCATCTTATGACTTTTGTCAATTATTTTGTTGGGTTGTTGTCTTCTTACTGTAAATTTATAGTTGGAACATGAATTATTTATCAGATATGAGTATTCTCAATATGTTTTCACAGTCGGTGGCTTTTGTATTTATTATCTTCACGGCATATTTTAATAACCACAATTTTAAAATTTTTATGAAGTCCAACTTTTTAGTTATTTCAATATTAGTGCATTTTTATCGAGTATAAGTAATATTTGTCTACTCTGCGGCTAGAATGTTCTCTATGCTTTCTTCTAGAAGCTATAGGGTTTCAACTTTTATCGTTATACCTATAAAACCTCTCAAGATCTAAGAATGGAATAAGGCAAAGCTCAAACTTTATGTGTGAGTTTCTGTGTGTGTGTGTGTGTGTGTGTGTATGTGTGTGTGTGTGTGTATTTAAGCCAGGTTTATTGACATGAAATTTACATGCAATAAAATTCACCTTTTTCAGGTGTGCTTGATGAGTTTTGGTAAGTGTATACATTTAACCTACGCCACAATTGAGGTATAGAATATATTTATCAATTCAGTTTTCTAGACACATTTTCACTCAACTCTTTCCCTTTCTTGTACCCTTAACTCCTGGAAACTGCTGATATGTTTTCTCTCCTTTTAGTTTTGTTCTTTCTAGAATGTCCTATAAATGGGATCATGCAGGGGTGCCTGGGTGGCTCAGTCGGTTAAGTGTCTCACTTTGGCCCAGGTCATGACTTCACGGTTTGTGAGTTGAAGCCCTACATCGGGCTCTGTGCTGACAGCACGGAGCCTGCTTGGGATTCTCTGTCTTCATCTCTCTCTGCCTCTTCCCTGCTCGTGCGCTCTCTTTCTCTCTCTCTCAAAAATAAATACACACAAAAAATAAATTCAAAAAATGGGACCATGCAGTCCAAAGCCTTTCTGTCTGGATTCTTTTACACGGCACAATACCTTTGACTTTTATCCATATCGTTGCATGTATCCATAGTTCATTCTTTTTATTGCTGAGTAGAATTTGAATTCATGGATTTACCACAATCCATTTATTCATTCATCAGTTGTTTCTAATTTGGGCCATGATGAATAAAGTGTTTATGAGCATTGGTGTACAGGTCTTTGTGTAGATATATGCTTCCAGTTCTCTAGATGTTGAATTACTGGGTCATATGAAAAGTCTATGTTCAAAGTAATACGAGCACCACATGAGAGTTTCACTTGCTGACATTATTCCCAGTATTGGTATTTTTGTCTTTTTAATTTGGCCATTGAAACGAGTGTGCAGTGATATTATGGTTGTAATTTCCATGATGAGTGCTGACAGTGAGCACTTCTTTTCCATGGGTTTATTCATATATGTCCTTTAGGAAAATCTCAGTACAACATTATTTTTAAATTTAATTGAATTATCTTCCTATTATTGGGTTATAAGACTTCTTTATATAGGCTGAACCTGTGTCTTTTAAAGGTTATGTGTTCTGCATTACTTTTAACCAGTGTGTGTGTGAGTTATTATGAAAAGGTGTTGATATTTGTCAAATGCTTGTTTTGCATTTATTGAAATAATTTCATGGTTTTCCTTTTTCAGCCTACTGAAATGATCACTTTTCTTGTTCGATATTTGAATATTAAACAAACTTTGTATTCCTGAAATAAACCTCACTTGATAATATATCGCCTTTGTATATTGTTGGATTCTATTTACTAGAATTTTGTTAAAGATTTTTGTGTCCACATCCATGGAGGTTACTGGTCTGCAGTTTTCTTTACTAATAATGTCTTATTCTGGTTTTGGTATTAGTATAATGTTACCTCCATGAACTAATTTTGGAAGTATTCATTTCTGTTTTATTTTATGGAAGGTTGAACAGGATGGTATTATTACCTCCTCAGATGTTTGGTAAAATTTATCAACAAAGCCATCTGGGCAAGGTTATTTGTGTGTGTGTGTGTGTGTGTGTGTGTGTGAGACAGAATATTTGTAATTATGAATTTAATTTCTTTAATAATAAGGGCTATTCAGGTTACTATTTTTTCACAAGTGAATAAGCTTTATTACCTTGCACCTTTAAAAAAGTGTCTACTTTTCACCTAAGCTATAGAATATATTGACATAAAGTTGTTCATAAGATTCCTTTTTTAAAAAAATTCATTTAAATCCAAGTCAGTTTACATATAGTATAATAACGGTTTCAGGAGTAGAATTAGTGATCATCACCTACATATAATACTCAGTGCTCATTCCAACAAGTGCCCTCCTTAATGTCTATCACCCATTTAGCCCATCCCTCCACCCATCACCCCTCCAGAAAGCCTCAGTTTGTTCTCTGTATTTAAGAATCTCTTATGGTTTGACTCCCTACCTGTTTTTATCTTATTTTTGCTTCCCTATTCCTATGTTCATCTGTTTTGTTTCTTCCACATATGAGCAAAATCATATGATATTTGTCTTTCTCTGACTGACTTATTTCGTTTAACATAATACACTCTAGTTCTATCCATGTTGTTGCAAATGGCAAGATTTCATTCTTTTTGATAGCAGAGTAATATTCTATTGTATATGTATACCACATCTTCTTTATCTATTCCAAAGTTGCTGTACCAGTTTGCATTCCCACCAACAGTGCAAAAGTATTCTCCTTTCTCTGCATCCCCACCTACATCTGTTGTTTCCTGAGTTGTTAATTTTAGCCAGTCTGACAGGTGTAAGGTGGTATCTCATTGTGGTTTTGATTTGTATTTCCCTGAGGATGAGTGATGTTGAGCATCTTTTCATGTGTCTGTTAGCCATCTGGATGTCTTCTTTGTAAAAGTGTCTGTTCATATCTTTTGCCCATTTCTTCACTGCACTACTTGTTTTTTGGGCGTTGAGTTCCAAAAGTTCTTTTATAGATTTTGTATACTAAACCTTTATCTGATAGGTCATTTGCAAATACCTTCTCCCATTCTGTCGGTTGCCTTTTAGTTTTGTTGATCGTTTTCTTCACTGTGCAGAAGGTTTTTGTCTTGATGAGGCCCCAATAGTTCATTTTTGCTTTTGTTTCCCTTGCTTCCAGAGATGTGTCAAGAAGTTGCTGTGGCCGAGGTCAAGGAGGTTGTTGCCTATTTTCTCCTCTAGGATTTTGATGGCTTCCTGTCTTACATTGAGGTCTTTCATCCATTTTGAGTTTATTTTTGTGTATGGTGTAAGAAAGTGGTCCAGGTTCATTCTTCTACATGTCACTGTTCAGTTTTCCCAGCACCGCTTGCTAAAGAGACTGTCTTTTTTCTGTTGGATACTCTTTCCTGCTTTGTCAAAGATTAGTTGGCCATATATTTGTGGGTCCATTTCTGGGTTCTCTATTCTGTTCCATTGATCTGAGTGTCTGTTCTTGTGCCAGTATCATACTGTCTTGTTGATTACAACTTGATGATTACAGCTTGAAGTCTGGAAATTTGAAGCATACCTTTTTGGTTTTCTCTTTGAGGATTGCTTTGGCTATTGGGCTCTTTTCTGATTCCATACAAATTTTGGAATTATTTGTTCCAGCTCTGTGAAGAATGCTGGGGTTATTTTGATGGGGACTGCATTGAATGTGTAGATTGCTTTGGGTGGGTAGTATTGACATTTTAACAATATTGGCTCTTCCAGTCCATGTTTTTTCCATCTCTCTGTGTCTTCTTCAATTTCTTTCATAAGCTTTCTATAATTTTCAGTGTACAGATATTTCACCTCTTTGGTTAGGTTTATTCCTAGGTATTTTATGGTTCTTGGTGCAATTGCAAATGGGATACATTTTTTGATTTCTCTTTCTGTTGCTTCATTATTGGTGTATAGAAATGCAACCGATTTCTGTATATTGATTTTATATCCTGCAACTTTGCGGAATTCATGGATCAGTTCTTGAAGTTTTTGGTGGACTCTTTTGGGTTTTCCACATAGGGTATTGTGTTGTCAACAAAGAGTGAAAGTTTGACTTTTTCCTTGCCAATTTTGATGCTTTTTCTTTTGGTTGTCTCGTTGCTGAGGCAAGGACTTCCAACACTATGTTGAACAACAGTGGTGAGAGTGGACATCCCTGTTGTGTTCCTGCCCTAAGACGGAAATATCTGTTATTCCCTATTGAGGATATTAGCTGTGGGTCTTTTGTATATGACCTTGATGATCTTGAAATATGTTTCTTCTATCCCTATTTTCCTGAAGGTTTTTATCAAGAAAGTATGGTGTATTCTGTCAAATGCTTCTTCTGCATCTATTGAGAGGAACATATGGTTCTTGTCCTTTCTTTTATTAAAGTGATATATCACATTGATTAATTTGCAGATATTGAACCAGCCCTTCACCCCAGAAGTAAATTGCACTTGAATCATTGTGGTGAATAATTCTCTTAAAGTATTGTTAGATCCAGTTTGCTAGTATCTTGTTGAGAACTTCTGCATTCGTGTTCATCAGGGAAATTGGTGTATAGTTCTCCTTTTTCGTAGGGTCTTTGTGTAGTTTTGGAATCAAGGTAATGCTGGCCTCCCAGAATTTGTTTGGCGGTCTTCATTCCATCTCTGTTTTTGGAACAGCTTCAAAAGAATAGGTATTAACTCTTCTGTGGACAATCTGGAATAAATGGACACATTCCTGGAAACATATAAAGTGCCAAAAGTGAAACAAGAAAAAATAGAAAATTTGAAGAGACCCACAATCAGTAAAGAAATTGATTCAGTTATCAAAAATCTCCCAATAAATAAGAGTCCAGGGCCACCTAAAGAAGAGTTAATACCTACTCTTTTGAAGCTGTTCCAAAACATAAGATTCCTTTATCTTTTTAATGTCTGTAGGATCCAAAGTAAAATACTTTTCTTCTAGGTATGGCAATTTGAGTTTTCTCTCTTTCTTGTTGGCTAGAGGTTTACAATTTTATTGATCATTTCAGAGAAGTAGTTTTTTATTCTATTGATTTTCCTTTTTGTTTTCACTTTTCTATGTCATTGATTATTCACTTTCCCCATTTTCCTGCTCATCTTAAGTTTGCCTTGCTCATTTTTTTTCCCTCTGGTTTCTTAAGGCAATAGCTTAGATCAGAGGTTGGCAAATTAGAGCCTGTGGCCTATTTTTGCACAGCCTCTGAACTAAAAAAAATTTTTTTATATTTTAAAGGGTAATAAAACAAAGAACAGTCAACAGAGATCATCTATGAGTCACAAAGCCCAACATGTGTACTATTTGGCTGTTAGTTTTCAAAGTTTACCAATTCCTGGCTTAAATCATTTGTTTGAGTCTTCTTACATATCAGCATTTAAAACTACAAATTTCCCTTTATTCACTGCTTTAGCAGGATCCCACAGCTTTGTTGCAATATTTTGTCTTCTTCTTTTGAATAAAAGATTTTCCGATTTTCCTTGTGATTTCTGTTTTTGTCCTAAAGGTTATTAACTAAGTGTTTCTTAATTTCCAAATGTTTACTTATTGATTCCTATCTAGTTAAATCCTGCTGTGGTCAGAAATGTATTTTATATGCATTCCATCCTTTTAAGTTTATTGAGAGTTGACTAAGTGTCCAGAATAAAGGTTGTCTTGGTAAATATTCCATTTACACTTGAAAATAATTTGTATTCTGCTGTGTTTTGGTGTTTTATATATGCCAGTTGTGGAGGCTCTTTTTTTCTCTATACATATATACATATATGTCTTCATCACCTTTTGTTTAAAAATACTTGTTGAGAAGTATGTTCTTTCTGTCCAATTAATTGACAAAGTGTGCCTGGGCTAAAATTCGATTGATTGAAAATCTGTAGATTTTGTCCTTCTGGCTGTCTTAAAACATTTATTTTCAAATATCCAAGGTGAAAAAAATTTTTCTTCAAAGTAGACAAATGATAAGAATCCCTTGCGCATTAGTCTCATGCAATGTGATGGTTTGTTAGCAAAGAAAAATTCCTACAGTCTTTCTTTGAACGGTGCCATTGAATTTGATGGTAAGGTATACTCCAGTGAGTTTTAAAATAATTGTAAGGCTATGTCACTATTAGGAATAGGTGCATAAATTAAGTAGAAATGAAGCAGATTCTAAAGCTGGATGATTTTTTGAAGCTCCAACATTTACAAGTTGAGTTTATAAAGTTTCGACTTTTAATGATCATTTCTGTCTTTTTCTTCTACTTTGCTATTCCCAGGCAATGTTATTGCTGCAGAAGCAATATTATAAAAAGAATATCATCTTGTATACTTTTAATCTGAATGAAATTATGAAAGGGTTATTGAACATGACCTTAAATAAAGCCAAACTATCAATAACCTAGAATCACCAGACATTTTGGCTTACTTGAAAGTATATTTGATGCTAACAGATTAATTTACGACTGTTCAGTGTCTTGGCAGGTTCCCTTTTTTCACATGTAAAGTGAGTAATGGGTTCTTTATTCAAATGGATTTTTAAGAAGACAAAAAGTCGCATTTTTACTTGATTTAACGAATACTGAAATTGGAATTCCGGAAAGATATTTCTTGAAATGGCTAGACTGAGACGGAAGGTCTGTTAGTTAATGTTCTAAGTAAATACGTACAGCTTCAGAAACCTACTTCGTGCAGGGCCCGGAGGTGACCTTCGGAACGAAGGGTCCAGAGAGCCACAGGCTCAGAGCTACATGGCCCAGAGCCCACTCTTTGGTCCCGTGTGACATTGGTTTCGTATATTATAAGGCAGTGAGTGAGGTATTTCCCAATGGGGAGCTCCCTGACTCTACACCATGCTTAAACCTTCTGTGCACGTGTGTTAGGCCCTACGGCAAGTAACGTTTACAAAGTCCCGGTCTTGGTGTTCAGAAATGAATACCGCTAGAAGATTCGCCAGCTTTTCAGATGTTTTTATAACTAAAGGTTCATATCTGAAAATCGAGTGTTCCCTTCACTGAAAAAGAAAACTTCCAACATTCAAAATGATTTGAAAGGAAATCCACCTCGTTGAAAACTGGTGGCATGATTTTTGAAGTCATATAGACCCCCATCTTACACTAATACAAAGGTAAACTAACAAAGGGCTCTGTTCCTTGTTTACCCGGTGATTTTGGAAATGCTGCTATTAACTTAATAGAATGTCTGCATTTATTGATTATGATTTAGTAAAGAGAAGATATTAAAATAATTGATGCAAATAGCTACCTAATTTAATTATTAACTGTCACCTTGAACAGCCAACTGATGCATTTTAAAGAACCTGTTTGTTTCAATAGAGATCTTATACTTATCCAGGGGTACAGACTTTACAGCAATTATTTATGTTATCATAATATATAAATATTTAGTTTGTAACATTCACGGTTTGGCCCAAACACATTTTAATCAAGCATAAATCCAATATAACATACGCCTTTCTCCAAATTATTTCAAGTTAATGCAAGGATGTTCTCGCATGAAAAGATTTCTAAATAATTGCAAAAATCTAGAATTTTTTAAAAGACCTTCAAAATCAAAAGGGAAAAGCACCGGATTTGGAATCGGGTGATCCAGGCTTAAATTTTGGCTTTGAGGGCAAGGTTCTTTGTAACTCTGCTCACTCCTCCCTGGATGAGTTCTAGTTCCCTCCATCTGCCTTTTGGGCATTATGCCAAAGAGTGAATGGTCTTTGAACAGCTTTGAGGGCCACACAGTTATATGAAGCTGAAGAGGCAGAAATTACAAGATTAATATCAATCCGGAAATTGAAACTGATCCAATCTATACTCAACCCACAAACAATAACCTCTGGGTTTTGAAATATCTCCCTTAAACCTGTTTTGTTTCTCTCTTTATTTGCTTAGATTCCTAAGGAAAAGCACAGATTTATCACAAATGAGTATTTGTGGTTGTGTTTAACACAATCTTCTGGAGAGAGGAATTGCTGAGCCATAAATAAACCTCTTCTGTTTTTGAGTAAGATTTCACAAGAATTTATATTGCTTTCTTTAGGAAACTTTACACGGATAATATTGAGCCTATCACCATGGGGTTTGTTACTAACCTTTTAGTTAGTACCCCAAAAACCTTAGTTTGAGGGAAGAAAATTCAAAATTATTAGAATTCTCATGCAAAGCATCTGCTGTACTTGGGTTTGCACCTCAGGACCTTTGCACTTGTTGGTCCTGTCCTTAGAAAATTTTCTCCAGGCATCCATATGGATGCCCTCTCTATTCATTCATATCTCTGTTCAAATCTCACCTCATCACTAAAGTCCTCTTGATGTCCTTCTAGAAAGCACACCCAATCCATCTTTCTCCTTCACATGGCTTGCTTTTGTGCTATAGCCCTTGTGCCTGTCTGCTATTATGTATTTGTTTTTTGTGTGTTCACTATTTCCTTCACTAGAATGGAAGTTAGCGAAGTCACAGACTTTATTTTTATTTGTTGAGTTAATTAGTAATTAATGAGAAAAAGCAATACCTATATTTGTATTTATATCCAAGAAATTAAAAGCTTTGGATTGCCTAATTCTACTTAGGAATACCAAAAAGATATAGTATATTTATAGTATAGTTATAAATCTTGTGTGTGTGTACTCAAACAGTGGCTTTGCTTTTATTTATTTTTTAAGTTTATTTATTTATTTTGAGAGAGGAGAGAGAGAGAGAGCGAGGGAGGGGCAGAGAGAGAGTGAGGGAGGGCCAGAGAGAGGGAGAAAGAGAATCTCAAGCAGGTTCCATGTTGCCGACACAGAGCTCGACATGGGGCATGAATCATGAACTGTGAGAGCATGACCTGAGCCGAGATCATGACCTGAACCAAGAGCAAGTGTCGGGCACTCAACCAATTGAGTCACACAGATGCCCTGTCAGGTATCTATTGAGTAGCCAAATGGAGATATTGAGTAGGCAGTTACCTGTGTATTCTCTTAGGAGAGAGGTGTGGTTGAGGATATCGTTGGGGATGATCAGTGTATATGACGCTAATGTAGTGTGCAGTACTTGGTGTGATCAGTAGGAGAACAAGTAGAGATAGAAAAGGGAGGAAGTCCAATGACCAAACCCAGGACACTCCACCATTAGACGGGGGGTGTGACCCTGGGAACATGGTGTCAGGAGAAGCCACCAAGTGGAGAGAAAGTGAGCAGCCTGCAGTGGGTGAGGGTCCAGGCTGGGGTCCTGCCAACAGGGCTCCAATGTTGTTCATGATGAGAGGTTGAGGGACTCTTCTCTCTTTTCTGTGTAGTTGATGGTGTTGGTGTGAAGAGATGGCCAGCAGCATCAAAACCTTTCTCCAGGACCTTGCCAAGGGAACTGAAGTGTCCGTCTGGGCTATTTGTGCCATCTCGAAGCTAGATGCTCAAATCCAGGACAAAAGAGAGGAGCAGTATTGAAGAAAGGCAAATAGTACCTTGGCGCAGTAGAGGAGCAGGTATGGTGCACGAGCAGGAGAGGGAACCAGGTATTGTTACTGGAATTTTCCAGTGCTCTGTTTGGAATGGCAGAGTATTCTCATGTGTTCTCCACTTGTTTCATCAAGTGTTTATTCCTGGGCTTCAGCCAGTAACAGCACAGGTTATCGGTGATCCACGGCTACGTGGAGATGCGTGGTCGTGGCTGGAGTTCTTTCTTGCATCAGTTTCCAGTGTTCTTTGGGTTCTCCCCATCTGTGCTTAGCAGAGTTTCCAGTGTCATCTGGTTTCAGGATAAAATTGATCTGGCTTTTGAGGTATCAGGGAGAAAGTGTTCCCCATTCCCTGGTTTCAGCAAAACAGTTGCTCACGTGTTCTTCAACAGTTTTCTGTTGACTCTCTTCTTCATGCAAGGGATGTTGTGAGTCTCTTTCCCAACCATATTTTTGGTCCCCTGGTTAGTCTTCTGCATATGTCTGTCTCTACTCACTAAGCTGCTTTGGGTATCCTAGTTCAATAAAGGAATCAAAATCCACCAGTGGCTATCGGTCAGAAAGTCGTTGCCTTACTAGCTTGGATGTGGCTTGCCCTTGGCTTTCCTCATAGGAACACAGTCCCTGTACATTACCTCTCTATCCTCCTTCATTTACTCTTGTCAACTTAATGCATGGCAAAGAGCCAGCCATACATCTTGTTGGTGGTCTCCTTGGAAAGTCCACAGGACCTTCTACCTTCAGTCTGCCCGAGCCCTGCTCCTCTTCCGAAGGGTCCCTTTCATTAAGTGGATCTGCTGACTCCTGAGCCACCTGCATCCAAAGGGGAGGGGTTGTATTGGAAGGACCCTGTGGCAGCTCGTCTCCCTGTTTACCTCACTCCACTCTGCCTAGGGCCCTCTGCATATTCCCTTCTTCCGGAGGAACTGGGATTTTTGTCTCTGTTGACCACGAGGCACAATCTTCCTGACACCCGTATGTGGATTTTTAACACCACCCTGAACCTGAAAAGGTCCCAGGTTTCCCCCAACACTTTTCTAACATTTGCTGGCCTCTGTGTCTAGACCGATATGACACCTTGTTTCTCTCCCTATGCCATTTGCTGCCCCACCTCCCCTTCCTACCCCCCACCACCCTTGGATGAATGGACTTTGTAGTTCAAGCCATTTCATTCCATACATTTTTTATTTCTGTTGGTTTTCTGTTATAAGGGCTGAGGGCAGACTGCCCCAAGACAGGCCACTTTGGGATGAAGATGATTTTAAGTTAAAAAGCAAGACAGCATGGTACTGGCACAAAAACAGACACTCAGATCAATGGAACAAAATAGAGAACCCAGAAATGGACCCACAAACATATGGCCAACTCATCTTTGACAAAGGAGGAAAGAAGATCCAGTGGAATGAAGTCAGTCTCTTCAGCAAGTGGTGCTGGGAAAACTGGACAGTGACTTGTAGAAGAATGAACCTGGGCCACTTTCTTACACCATACCCAAAAAAAACCTCAAAATGGATGAAAGACCTCCATGTAAGACAGGAAGCCATCAGAATCCTCAAGGAGAAAGCAGGCAAAAACCTCTTTGATCTTGGTCACAGCAACTTCTTACTCAACACGTCTCCAGAGGCAAAGGAAACAAAAGCAAAAATGAACTATTGGGACCTCATCAAAATAAAAAGCTTCTGCACAGCGAAGGAAACAATTGGCAAAACTAAAAGGCAACCGACGGGAGAAGATATTTGCAAATGGCATATCAGATAAAGGGTTAGTATCCAAAATCTATAAAGAACTTGTCAAACTCAACACCCAAAAAAACAAATAATCCAGCGAAGAAATGGCCAAAAGACACGAATAGACACTTCTCCAAAGAAGACATCCAGATGGCCAACTGACACATGATAAAATGCTCCACGTCACTCATCATTGGGGAAATACAAATCAAAACCACAAGGAGATACCACCTGACACTGGTCAGAATGGCTCACATTAACAACTCAGGCAACAACAGATGTTGGTGAGGATGTGGAGAAAGAGGATCTCTTTTGCATTGTTGGTGGGAATGCAAACTGGTGCAACCACTCTGGAAACAGTATGAAGGTTCCTCAAAAGATTAAAACTAGAACTACACTACGACCCAGCAATTGCACTACTCGGTATTTATCTGAGGGATACAGGTGTGCTGTTTCAAAGGGACACATGTACCCCAAAGTTTATAGCAGCACCATCAACAATAGCCAAAGTATGGAAAGAGCCCCAATGTCCGTCGATGGATGAATGGAGAAAGAAGATATGGTATATATAGACAATGGAGTATTACTCAGCAATCAAAAAGAATGAAATCTTGCCATTTGCAGCTATGTGGATGGAGCTAGAGGGTATTATGCTAAGTGAAATTAGTCAGTCAGACTTCACTCATAGGAGGACTTCACTCATAGGAGGACAAATATCACATGACTTCACTCATAGGAGAACTTTAAGATACAAAATAGGTGAACATAAGGGAAGGGAAGTGAAAATAATATAAAAACAGGGAGGGGGACAAAACAGAAGAGACTCTTAAATATGGGGAACAAACAGAGGGTTACTGGAGGGGTTGTGGGAGGGGGGAGGGGCTAAATGGGGAAGGGGCACTAAGGCATCTGCTCCTGAAATCATTGTTGCACTATATGCTAGCTATGTGTAAATTAAAAAATAAATAAATTAAAAAAAAAAACAATCAAAATGCAGCAGATTCATGAAAAGATTTTTATTTCCTTCTCAACTGCCTCCAGAGAATTTAGGCCAAGGGTTTGCTCCAGGAAGAGAGCGTGGGATACAAGCAGACAAATGTTCACCTTTAGCCCAGAAGGCTGACCTACAGCCTGAATAACTTCCAAAAGGATCATATACGCGCTGGTTGCTACCTTCTTAAAGGGCCTCACGACTGCCTGTACATCTCACCGATCGTTAACAACAAACTGAATGAGAAATCTTGCAAAAGTATTTTTACGAGTCGAAATTTGCAGGAGACATTTATGGTTTAATACTCCTTGTACATCCCCCCTCCCACCCACCTTGAGCACTAGGCATATAACCACCAGCCTCGCACAGCAAAAGTGCAGTTGTTTCTGCTCGTGCTACTAAAGTAAACTTACGAAGCGGCACCGTGAAACATCTCAAGAACTCTTTCTTAGCGTTGCGGGCCACAATCCCGCAACTCTGTCACCATAGATAACTGCATTGCAGTCTGAACCAGGTAGGCAGGCTGGAGGAACCCAGCAAGGCCTGTTTGGTCAACGTCCTCTGTGTCGTATTGTTGCCAACTGGCCCAGCAAACTTTTGTTTACCACACATTTCCTCTCTCGCACCTTCCACTGAAGCGCTCTCCTTTCCTTTCCTTGAAGTTCCAGACCCCTGCCCCCTTTCTCTTCAGCTCAGAATGACACATATACTTCATTCTGCCTATCTTTCCACCCATAATTTCATATGTACTAGGAATCCACACACACATGAAATTCTGGGTGGATTCCTGGTACCTACGAAATTAAGTTCGGTCTTCTGTTCATCTGTCTCATGTCAATTTGATGCTTAGTTCAGCTAGAAGGACCTTAAGGGGCAGAGGAAATTCTTCTTCTCTGACACTGTGAAGTCCATACACTGGATGTGGGGAGCGAGGAGTATCTCAGTTGTTGCTAGACGCGTGTAACTCGGGTTAGCGTCTGGTCTCCCTTGGTCCACTGGGGCAGGGGTGGGAAGCAGCCCGAGGAGGTGGAACACGAAAAAAAGCCTCCTCACAGAGAGATCTGCTAGATTTTGAGGAATGATTTTCTTGCTTCTCCTGGAAGGAGAAAAGGTGTTCTCACTCATGCATTTAGAATTCTCCAATGTCCATCAACTGATGAATGGATAAAGAATGGAATACTACTCGGCCGTGAAAAACAATGAACTCTTGCCATTTGCAGCAACGTGGATGGAACTGGAAGGTATTATGCTAAGTGAAATAAGTCAGTCAGAGAAAGACAGATATCATATGTTTCCACTCATATGTGGAAGTTGAGAAACTTAACCGAAGACCATGGGGGAAGGGAAAGAAACAAATATATATAGTTACAAACAAAGAGGGAGGCAAACCATAAGAGATTTTTAAATACAGAGAACAGGGGCACCTGGGTGGCTCAGTCGGTTAAGCGTCTGACTTCAGCTCACGTCATGATCTCGGGGTTCAGTCCGTGGGTTCGAGCCCCGCGTCGGGCTCTGTGCTGACAGCTCAGAGCCTGGAGCCTGTTTCAGATTCTGTGCCTCCTTCTCTCTCTGCCCCTCCTTGGCTCATCCTCTGTCTCTCTCCCAAAAATAAATAAACATTAAGAAATTTTTTTTACTAATAAAAAATAAAAATGAATACAGAGAACAAACAGGGTGGAAGGGGGTGGGACGGTGGGTGGGTAAATTGGGTGACAGGCATTAAGGAGGGCACTTGTTGGGATGAGCACTGGGTGTTGTATGGAAGGGATGAATCATGGGAATCTACCCCCGAAACCAAGAACACACCATATACACTGTATGTCAGCTAACTTGACAATAAATTATATTTAAAAAATTAAAATAAATTAAAATAAATTAAAATCCCCCAGCTTGGGGAAGCACCAATTCTGTACCAGCGTCACTGCACACAGAATGCTCAGAAAACCTGAACTTTTCCAACGCTGGAAATTGGAAATTAACTGCCAGCCACTGCCAGGTCTATCTGGTATTTCGAAGGAATACTGGGGGCTATAAATAGAAATTCAAGGAGTAAACTTTTCAAATCCCAAACCTCTGATTGCTTGGTATTTTTCTCGTCACTTTAAGCAATGAAATATAGGGGTGAAGGCGGGCAGATATCCAAACAAGTGCATAATTTTAAAACGTCACAATTAAGAGACATTCAGGTGGCTCAGTCGGTTAAGCCAACTGTCCAATTTGGGCTCAGGTCGTGATCTCACGGTTCGTTCACTTGTGAGTGCAAGCCCCACGTGAAACTCTCTGATCGGTTTCCCTGTGTCTCTGCCCCTCTTCTGCTCACATGTACATTCATGCTCTCTGTCAAAAATACACTTAACAAATAAACTTAAAAACATAAAATGTCACAATTAAACACGAGCGAGTATCCCCTCTACCAAATCCTGCAAAAAGCAAGTCTGTTACTAGGTATTAATGTAACCTTTGGTAGCTCACTTTATCTAGGGATCTCTGTTGCTCTCTGTGTAAAATGAAGCAAGTAAGCTGATAAAATCCAAGATCTCTTTTAGCTTTGAAATTCTCATCTACCTTTTCTACCTCTACAGGCTGTTCCAGACAGAAAACTCAAATCTAAAGAAGTTCTAAGGTCTTCCAATAATGTTCAACAAAGGTAATTTAAAGACATTAAAACCTTGTAAAAGCACAGCAAACCAATGGCTCTGAGATTTCAAGGTCTAGTTCACTGCTTACTGGAAGAAAATTAGAGCAAAAAATAAAGAAGCGAGGATTATGGCTAAAAATAGAAAAAGAGTGGGTGGCAGAATATATAATTGTATAGAAGTTTGAGAAATATAAAGGCTGGCAAATGAGTTTAATATTAAAATGTCAAAGAAAGAGTCTGGAAGGGATAATTGAAGGTCAAGAGTAAGCCAGAGAACCTTTGGCTGAAGAAGCCATAAATATACAGAACAAGAAGAAACACAGGAAATAAAAATCTATTTAAAATGTTTATTTAAACAAATGAAGGCTATAAAGCATGTGCTGACTAAAATAAGGAAGAGGGAAATTAATTCACATTCACCGAATACCTGTTATGTGTCAGGCATTGGGCCAGGTGGTTTACACAGCCTAGTAATTTAAGAGTTCATTGGAGACTTGAAAAAGGAAACCAGGAGAGTCATGAATAATTATTGTTCATTATGCACAAGCCTGGGGGACTCAAAGGAGTCTTGCCTGGTGGTCCTGCATTTCAGTAGGACGTCAGCATAGGCTTGTCATCCGTAGTTTGAGGTTTCTCAGGTGAGCTCGATACATAGCCAGGCTTGAAAATCACATCCTTTACCCTGGCAGGTTCACATTCAGTCGGTGAAAACAATACATCACTGTCATTGTGCACAAGAGAGTGGAAGATTGCGGGGCTGTGAGGAGACCGTCCCGAGAGCTGGAAAATGGAAGGGAGAGGGGAGATCAAAGCAGCCCCAGGGGCTGGACCAGACCTGACCTACTGAGGAAGTCTCGCTAAGGTGGTGAGGATTTCAACCAGGATGAGACTAGAGAGGAAGATATTGTCATAATTGACTAATCTTCACTGCTGCTCAGGGTAATATCAGTTCCTGGTAAAGCAGGGCTGGAGAGTGACGAGGTCCTTAGGAGAGTCATTGCCAAGTACAAATCAGCATAGGCCACAGTTCCATCCAGGTTTGTATCCAGGATGCTGTGAGGTGTGCGAACAGGTGCCCCAGGCAGGTGACCGTGTTGAGGTCCCACAGCAACTGGGCAGTGCAAGGGCAATTCTTAGATGTGTCACAGGGAGAGGGGATGGAAGTAACACGAATTAAGCAGCTCAACGGGAAGGACCTAAAGTGAGCAAACAGGACATGAGAGTTTGAACTACAGGGTTTGAAAAGAAGAGAGGATTGAAGTCACACAACAAAGGACAGGTCAAGAGGTCTTGGTGACAGGCTGTGGAGAAGCAAAGGCCCCGTGGAAGCTTCCACAGAGCATTGAAGCCTTGCTGACTGGGGTGTTATGGTAACTGAGCCAGAAATAGGAAGTATTTCTGGAGAGAGGGTTTGGCAAGAAGAAAAGAGTGAGTCAGAAACACTGGGATTTGAAACTACAGAGACGAGTCAAAGCCCCAGGTGGTGTTTGGGGATCCATTCATAAGAGCCGAGAGAGACGCTCAGGTAGGGGGGCAGGGGGACGGAGACACAGAGAAGCAGCCTTGAGGGGAAGGCCTGCAGGTGGGGGGAGCACACAGGGCAAGGAAGAGCAGAATCGGGACTGAGAGGGGGCAGCTCCATGCGGGGAGGGCAGCAGGAACAAGGAAGGGACAAAAAGCCGTCAGATCAAGCAGCAAGTAGCTAAGTAGGTGAGCCCGGGTGGGTCCTGAGGATGCCCAGGAGCTCATCACCCACATTGACTTCTGGTGGAAGAAACAGCCTCCATCGGGCCTTAACCTTCCTCTTCAGTGAAAGGGGAGCTACAAAGTGGTCTCTTAGGGCCTTTTGTCCTGTGGCATATGCTGTGTGGAACCAGAGTGGTGGGGCAGAAACCAGGCTGTGCAGAATAATAGAGCTCTTTAAATGGAAGGCAGCGGGGGGAACACGGTCTTTTGCAGAATTTTTTTTTTTATTATTAAAATTTTTTTTTAAGTTTATTTATTTTTGAGACAGAGAGAGACAGAGCATGAACGGGGGAGGGGCAGAGAGAGAAGGAGACACAGAATCTGAAACGGGCTCCAGGCTCTGAGCCGTCGGCCCAGAGCCCGACGCGGGGCTCGAACTCACGGACCGCGAGATCGTGACCTGAGCCGAAGTCGGACGCTCAATCGACTGAGCCACCCAGGCGCCCCCAGAATTTTTAAGGTGAAAGGAACTTGTACAAGTAGAGTCAAAGGATTGGGGGGGCAGGGACCACAGGCGCAGAGTACTGACCTGCGTTCCAGGGGGGAAATAGAGCATGCGAAAACGGTGGGCACGCTAGAATAAAATCAGCAAAAGAACCCAGCGAGGGGTAGCCTTTCTCCCGGGTAGTCTCTGCGAAGCCTTCTGGTTCTTGCAAATCGAATCGAACCCACTAGAGCCTGGAGAGGCAGGAGAGCCAGGACCACGGGGGGTCTTGGAAACCGAGAAAGTCCTTTTTGGAGAGGATAAATATGCATTTAAAGATTTCAAGGTTTTGGTTAACTGCTTATGATTTACCACGGACTAGCAAAAACCTACGTGCTCACATCCACATGCTGCATGGACCTCGTACTTTACATAACACTGCTCCTCACCACTAATGAAGTCGGCAGGCAACAGTCTCTCGATATATAAAGTGTGCGTGAGATTTCACGTTCGCAGACCTTAAGGTGAAACGAAGTTTAACTGAGCAATAAAAGCCTAGAATTTCGACGGTGTGCTGGCAGCGACAAAGCTCACAATTTCTTTATTATCGTGTTCTGTTTCACTATAAAATTGTTCCGGGCAAAACGAACCTTAAGTCTATGTGCCCTACAATGCAGCACACATTTAAGGGCAAACAGTGCAGAAAAATCTCAGCAGGTGATCATCCAGATCATTTAATGGGCTGGGGCCTTTAACAACGAACAGAAGATTTCTGCCCCCCCACCCCAAAAAAGATTTTCTCAGAAAAAGAAGATTGCTTTTTCACAGATGATGATGTCATTAAGAAAATGTTTTGTGTTCAAGAAGGAAAACCTTGGGCTTGACAAAAACTTGTTGAACTGTAGCCCAGAAAATCTGCCTGGATTTGGGTTTAACATTTACTGAGTGTATCTGACATACAGATCAGAACAGATATTGGTAACAGAGCTCAATGCTGTGAGATTAGAGTTTCTGAATTTACTTCTTCCCTTAGGTCACACAGACTTTAGCTGAAGCACAGTTTCCTTCCAAAAGGCAGTAATTGGCCCTTGACAGGCTCCTTAATTCACTATAAAACAAAGACAATAGGGAGTCTTAATTTTGGTATTCAGGAAAGTTTCTTGGTTGCTAACCCGTGGACAGTTCACAACAACTGGTTTCTGCTTTTTGGATTCTTTTTTTGTTTGTATAGAGCTTGATTGTTTATAAATCATCTCAATATAAAGCATCTCATTATCTCTTTATAATCATCCTGAGATGTAGTCACTATCCTCATTTTCCAGTGCATTTTCTCCGTCACACAACCCCTTGGCTTGTTCGTTCATTTATTTAACAAACATTTGTCTGTTACAAACAAAGTACAAAGAAAGTACAAAGAAAGGAAATACAAAAAGCATGCCTTGGGCACAACCTAATGAGCTCCTGTACAAATAGTTTGAAAAAAAGAAAAAAAAATGGTTTGAATCTTCTCAGTCATAATCCTCCAAAAATGACTCCTAATATCTCTAGCAAACTAAATGGGAGCTTATTGGTATGGCATTATAGTTCTGGCCTGGTTTTACTAAGAAACAGAATGAAAATAAATACAAAGTGTCAAGGCGATATTTTCTGGAATACTGAGGTGATTTGGGTGGGAGATGCGATGGAAAGATTCCTAGGGACGGAGAAATTTGGGGAGGAGACAACACGAAGGGAAGGGCAGGAGGTGGGCCGATAGAGCCGGTCTGAACGTATGAGATTTCACAATGATTATTCCACCAGGATCCATGTCATGTCAGGAAAAGAGCGACCGCCTCCTCTGAATCTACAAGCATAAGATCTAACCTGAAATTTAAGATGGAGACCCTCTTGGAAATATTCAGAACATGTGGTTGACATAGACATGTAATCGACCCTCCAGGGCTGAATTCAATGTTGAACCCATGGACTTTTAGTTGGTTGGAACTTTAAGATTTCTCCCTGGTCTTTAGACTCACAGGAATTAATATAATGAAGCTTGGACCTTTTTTCTGGCTTGTGACTTTAATCTGTTTAAAATTAAAACCATACTAATGTTCTAGAAGAACTGTACATTCTCAAAATTTAAGTGTGCATTCTCTATACTAAAATGATTATAAGAACCACTCTATTTTATTTGTTTATTCATTAGAGAAGTCGTTTGTTTGTTTGTTTGTTTGTTTGTTTGTTTGTTTTTAGCACCTGCTAAGTACAAGGTGCTTTTCCAGGTTCTAGGGAGAAAATAAAGAGTTTAATTGTTGCTTGTTAACCCTGAAAATATAAATATAAAGTACTTGTGCCACATAAGACTCTTCATTGAACTTATTTGGGCACTTATATTTTCCATACCTAATATTTGATGTATCCTTTAAGCAGAGTAAGCATATTTAATATTCAAGCCACAATGTTTAACATGTCAGTTCAACAAATACTTGTCACACATATTCCATGGATTCTACACCATGCTAGTCTGAGATACATAGATGCGTAAACCTCCTCTCATCATTTAACTCATTGAGACCCAGAGCCCTTAACACCAACCACACTGCAAAATTTCCTGTGGTGCTTTAGAAATACAAGGACCTCTCACTGTATTCCTCCATGTTGATTTCGGAACAGGGCTTGGTATCTATTATTTTTTATGTCTCATGGAAGATTCCAATACCCACCCAGTGAAAAGGATCACTAGCCTCACGGAAATTATTTTGCTTACGATCTATTCTTTATTTTTCAAAGCCCCATCTACATGAAGCTTCTCATAAAACTAAACCTACACCAGCCCTATCACCCAGCACTTTTACTCCTTGGGTTACTCAAAACAAATAAATCCACATGTCCACAAAAGGACATGCACAAGAATGTTTATGACAATTAATAATAGCTCACGTGCCCAAGAAAAGGAAAATGGAAAAAAAAAAAACCCAACAACCTGATATACTCAAACAATGGAATACCCGCTCACCAATACCACTACAGATACACATAACAACATGAATAAAACTCAAAAAACACTACGCTAAATGAAAGAGGGATTACACAAAAACCTGCTACCGAATCACCCTATTTCTCTGAAGTTCTAGAACACGCAAAAGTAATTTATGGTGGAAAATAAAACAGTGATTGCCTTGAAGGGATTGGAAGTTGAGAAAGGCCAAGAAGGACTCTCTAGCGTGATAGCAATATTCTATTTATTAAGAGAGGTGTGGTTACACTGGGACATGTATTTATCAAAACTCAAAGCATGCTGCCCTTAAGAAAAGGAAAAAAAAAAAAAACCTCAAAAGAAAAAAAATCATAAACAGATCTTGAGCTCTTAATGGATGTCATGTATGTTGAAGTATCTAGGGGAGGCATGTACTGAAGCAGCTTATAGTGGCAGACGTAAAAATGAGATAGATTGATGGACGGAGATCAGGATGGATAGATTTAATAAAACAAATAGAATAAATTATTAATGTAGAGCCTACGTGATGGATATAAAACTGGTTCAACTTTTTGTACATTCGAAAATTTTTATAATTAAGTATCGGGAAAAATTGTACGTGCACGTCCACAGTGTTTAAGGTGTCTAACATAACTTCAGGCACCTTGTACGTGTTAACCCATGCAATTTGCATAAGTCATGTGACAGAGGCCAGTTGCGCACCGAATCCACTTTGTCATCTCCCTGTTGGTGCAGATCGCTTCCAACCAAGCGTGTGCTTGCCTGCGGTCACATGACTGAGCCTGGCCAATGGACTGGGAGTGGAAGCGATGGCTACCATTAGGAGGCCTGGCCCGTAGGCACCTTTCCCACATGAGACTGGATGGAAACCTCGGAACCCTGGTGCCTTCTGTTGCAGGTGATGCCCCGACTCACTGAAGGAGCAATGCTGGCCTAACAGAAATATTTGTCTTGGACTTCTTGTGAGCTCAAAATATACTTCTTATTATATGATAGAGATTGGTGTATGAGTACTGCCTTAGTTCGTGCCAATCTAACTTGCGTATAATTCTACCGCGTGGGTACTGATAGTGTCCTTATTTAACACATAAGGACACAGCCCACAGGTAAGACAGCTCAGCGGTCACCCTGGGATTCAAACTCAGGCATTTTGGCTCCAGGGTCTAGACTCCTGAGTATTGCACTAATTCTGCCTCTTCCTTCCTTGGAGAGGAGGTACTGATAAATAAATGTTTCTCCTTCAAGCAAGTGACGTAACTCAGCGACAGAGGATCACCTGTCAAAACAAAAATTGGTATTCCCAGAAGCAGACTTGTAATCCTGCTCCTTGTCAGCCGGGCCGGGTGTCCAGTGTCTGGGAGGAAGGTCGAAGAGGGCTCAGACATCAGCAGCGCTGACCTTTGCGCATACGCTATTGCCACTGTTGCTCTAAATAATTAGGAAGGGGGAGGGGTCCCCTATCTGTTGTATATAGCTCACTGACATCTTTTTTGACCCGAGCTTCCTCCGGCCCCTAAAAACGCATATCAAAATCGGGAAGATTGAGCTTCCTCCTTGACCTCCACTTGGTCGTAGCTCATCCGTAGCGATAATAACAGAAAAGAGAGTTGTTCCCCCCAGATCAGTACTTGATATATACCATGTGTATTGATTTACTGAACTCCTGGTAAGGAAGCAGGTGCCCACAGGGCCCAAAATGCAAAATGGGGATGCCAGAAGACAGCCTCTGGTATTTTGCTGGACAGAATTTTGATAGGTTCACCATATTGCATAGAAATAACGATGAATAAATACAACACGGATCCTCTCCTATGCACAAAGAGGCAGGACGCGGAAAAATTTACATATAAACCTATTACATTACTGTGGTGTCTCTGGAACTTGTACTAACCAGCAGCCTGCTAATTACCAGATGCCATGCAGCTTGGAGTTACATTTAGGAAATTGTTGAGGTTGCCAGATTCACATTAAAAAAAAATAACAAGGTACCCAGTCATATCAAATAGCCTTGGGAACCAACACAGAAGCACATGAAATTCAACCATGCCCTTCCTGTTTTCCTGTTTGTTATGCTTTATCAGGTCACTGAATAGGAAAATAAATCAATACAGACCTTTACTTTTTTTATGTATAGTCGCAGGCTGCAAGCCAGCAAGCAGTCTGGTGACAGAACTATTGGCGGTTGTTTCTGAATATTAGTGGCTAAAAGCCAACAATTTGAAATTTCAAAGTACAATCTTCAAAGATCTCTAGATCTTTCTCAAACTTTACTCCTTCAACTTAACCTTTAAAAAATTTTCACCGCTGGAGCCTGAGTAAGCCAGTGGCATTTTGTGATGGTGTTGACACAGCTCTCAGTGTCTTCCGTTTGTGTTAGATGTCGGGATTTGCTTTGCAAGCTTTGGTCAGCTGAGTCCTCAGAGACGACCATAATCGCTGACCACAGTCATGGCTCTCAAGGTCTGCTCTCTTGGTCACTGTGACAAAATAGAATTGGATCCTAGACTTTTTGCTCTGCTCTACCACAGAATTCCTGAGGGATAAATATTTATTTAACCCTCCAACTTCCACATAGTGTCCCCCCAAAATTTCATGTCTACCCACAACACCAGAATATGACCTTATTTGAAAATGGGGCTTTTGTGTCTTCTTCAATTTCTTTCATAAGCTTTCAATAGTTTTCAGTGTATAGATTTTTTTCATTTCTTTGGTTAGATTTATTCCTAGTTATTTTATGGGTTTTGGTGTAATTGTAAATGGGATCGATTCCTTGATTTCTCTTTCTGTTGCTTCATTGTTGGTGTATAGGAATGCAACCGATTTCTGTGCATTGATTTTATATCCTGCAACTTTGCTGAATTCATGAATCAATTCTAGCAGGTTTTTTGGTGGAATCTTTTGGGTTTTCCATACAGAGTGTCATGTCATCTGAGAAGAGTGAAAGTTTGACCTCCTCCTGGCCGATTTGGGTGCCTTTTATTTCTTTGTGTTGTCTGATTGCTGAGGCTAAGACTTCCAATACTATGTTGAATAACAGTGGTGAGAGTGGACATCCCTGTCTTGTTCCGGACCTTAGGGGGAAAGCTCTCAGTTTTTCCCCATTGAGGATGATATTAGTGTTGGGTCTTTCATATATGCAGCAACTTCTTACTCAACACATCTCCAGAGGCAAGGGAAACAAAAGCAAAAATGAACTATTGGGACCTCATCAAAATAAAAAGCTTCTGCACAGCGAAGGAAACAATCAGCAAAACTGAAAGGCAACCGATGGAATGGGAGAAGATATTTAGAAAAGACATGTCAGATAAAGGGTTAGTATCCAAAATCTATAAAGAACTTATCAAACTCCACACCTAAAAAACCAAATAATCCAATGAAGAAATGGCCAAAAGACACGAATAGACACTTCTCCAAAGAAGACATCCAGATGGCCAACAGACACATGAAAAGATGCTCAACATCACTCATCCTCAGGGAAATACAAATCAAACCCACAATGAGATACCACCTCACACCTGTCAGAATGGCCAACATTAACAACTCAGGCAACAACAAATGTTGGCAAAGATGTGGAGAAAGAGGATCTCTCTTGCACTGCCGGTGGCAATGCAAGCTGGTGCAGCCACTCTGGAAAACAGTATGGAGTTTCCTCAAAAATTAAAAATAGAGCTATCCTACAACCCAGTAATTGCACCACTAGGTATTTATTTACGGGTGTGCTGTTTCGAAGGGACACATGCACCCCCATGTTTATAGCAGCACTATCAACAATAGCCAAAGTATGGAAAGAGCCCCAATGTCCATCGATGGATGAATGGAGAAAGAAGATATTATATATATATATATATATATATATATATATATATATACACACACACAATGGAGTATTACTCAGCAATCAAAAAGAATGAAATCTGGCCATTTGCAACTCCGTGGATGGAACTGGAGGGTATTATGCAAAGTGAAATTAGTCAGTCAGAGAAAGACAAAAATCATGACTTCACTCATATGAGGACTTTAAGACACAGAACAGATGAACACAAGGGAAGGGAAGCAAAAATAATTTAAAACAGGGAGGGGGACAAAAGATAAGAGACTCTTAAATATGGAGAACAGAGGGTTACTGGAGGGGTTGTGGGAAGGGGGATGGGCTAAATGGGTAAGGAGCAATAAGGAATCTACTCCTGAAATCGTTGTGGCACTAAATGCTAACTAACTTGGATGTAAATTTAAAAAATAAAATTTAAATTAAAAAAGAAAGAAAATAGGGCTTTTGCAGATGCAGTCAAGTTAAGATGAGGTGTAAGTGGATTAGAGTAACCCATAAATCCACTGTGCCTGGTGTTTTTACAAGAGGAGAAAACACAGACAAAATGACACACAGGAGGAAGGCCATGTGATTGTCCTCAATTCAAGGAACACCAAGGATCTCCAGCAGCCACCAAAGGCTAGGAAGAGGCAAGGAGGGAGCCTCCCCTAGCGGCTTCTCCAGAGACAAGCTTTGGCCATTGGTTCTGCCAGTGCCTTGATTTCAAACTTCTTGTCTCCAAACCTGTGAGACAATAGTCTTTGTTGTTTGAAGCTACTCAGTTTGGGCTTCTTTGTTTGCCAGTCCTAGGGTCTCGTACAGAAAACACCTGGTAAAGATATAACGTTTTCGAAGATTTATTACTAAATATTCGAAACCAAATCCACACAGGTACACGATGGGTTCCTCTTTTTGCTCCCAAGCTACCCTCTAAATGCAAAAAGGAAACGACCGTTTTTGCCGAGGCAATAGCTAGTCGACTGCAGGACATTTGTCGCCCTCCACTGCTGTGTCTTAAGGCATGAAAGCCTTGCCGTGGTAAAGGGTAGGCAGAGAGCATGACCAGGGCCCTGGGACCTCTTCCTCCATGACCAGCAGTGTCTTCTGAGATGGTGCCTGTGACACTGAACCTGAGATCACCCTTGTGGCTTACAATCTTTTTTTTTTTTTTAATTTTTAATGTTTATTTATTTTTTGAGAGACAGAGAGTGAGTGGGGGAGGGGCAGAGAGAGAGGGAGACCCAGGATCTGAAGCAGTCTCCAGGCTCTGAGCTGTCAGCACAGAGCCCGATGCGGGGCTCAAATCCACAAGCCGTGAGATCATGACCTGAGCTGAAGTCGGAAGTCAGATGCTTAACCGACTGAGCCACACAGGCGCCCCAGTTTTGTAGCTTTCTGATAGCAGTGACATAAAGGTCATTTGTGCACTATAAGAAGACCTTTTCTTTCACCTACTTGCATTATATACACAGAGCACTCTTGACCTTTGAGCTTAGAGCCAATTTTAAAGGACACATTCAGTAGAGTGGGCACCAAATTGTCTTCCTACAACCCCGGGGATTTGGATTTCCTCCGCATCTGAACCAGGCTCTTGTGAGGCTGACGGGACATCGCCAGTGCTCAGAAAACGCAAGTATCTTCACTGGCAATTTGATCTGCTCAGGGGTGACGTCTCCTTGGGTTCGTCTTGACTGTTGACAGTCGCTCCGACTTTTCATGATTCTGGATGATCCTGACAGTTTTGAGGAGGAGTATTCCTTGGGAATTTTCTAGTGTTTCCGGCTCGTCACATCATCAAGAGTGCATACTATCAACATGACATATCATTGATTTTGGCCTCAGTCACCCGGCTGAGGTAGTCAGTGTTTGGCACGTTTCTCTACTGCAAAGTTATGCTTTTTCTCCCTTTCCATTCGGTACTTTCTGGAAGGCAGTCACTGTGCCCAGCCTGTACCTAAGGAGTGGAGGGGGGGTTATGTAGTGCCTCCTTGAGGGAAAAATAGCAACATAAATTATGTAGCGTCGGTCTCTTCTCTCCTGTGTATGGATGTAGCATGCGTCCAGTCATGTATTCCAGTATGGAGTCACGGATGTTTGTTCTACCCCTTGAGGTTATAATCTAATACTTTTTTTTTCTTACTCAAACTCTTCCAGCTTTAGTCACGGGAAGACCACCCAGTTAACCATCAGTGTTCTTTTGAGATCCCCTCGGAATTATGGCTTTATATATTCATTTGGAGCGCATCCTCACTTCCCGGCACTTCTCACGTACCAGGCCCTTCTTGTATATTCCCCTCCTCAGTCCTAGAATCAGCCTTGGTCACTTGGGCTTGAGGATGCTATTAGAAACCGTGGTCTGGGTACGAGGTGTGCTCCTTGCTACCGGGGCTTCCTGTCTTTTGGCCTTTCTCCGTTGCCAGAGTGAGGACATTGATGTCACAGGACAATACAAGTATATCCACATAACGACACTTTTCTATGTGTAACTGTCTCTGTATCTGTATGAACGTAAACATGAGGTTAGACCGCGGTCTCCATCTCATTGCCACATAGGGTATTCTAGCGTCCTCCCCTTGCTTGTCTGTAAGCTCCCACTCCAACTAAAAAAACTGGGCTCACACCATCGGCCCTCCATGCACTTAACTGCTCAACCCCAGTATACATGTGTGGCGCTCTGGGCATTGCTAACTCTTATCCTCTTGGGGAAAAAAACGTTATCAACCCGAGCGCAGGGCTTACATGCAGTTCCTTTGTCTCTAGTCGTACAGACTCTAGTCATTTCCGACTGGTCAACACCTTTTCCCCCACCCCTTCGGTGAACTTGTTTTATACGTTTGTCATACAGTTAGAGTCTCTTGTCACGGTTTGCATTCCTTCCCGGGACCCCCCAACCTCCTAAATCATTCTTAAAATTTGTCTACATTAAGGTTCGCTTGTTGTAACGTAAAGTGCCGAGGGTTTTGACGTATGCGTGTTATCACACAGCCATCGTTACCGTATCAGGGAAATTATTTCACTGCCCTCCAAGTCTCTTATGCTTTACCCATTTAATCTTCTCTCCTGTCCCTGGAACCCGTAGCAGTTAGCAATCTTCTTATTGCCTCCGTAGTCTTGCCTTTTCCAAAATGTCATATAACTGGAGTCACGTACCGTGCAGCTTTTTAAGAGGGCCTTCTTTAACTTGGAACTATACATTTAAGTTTATCCATATCTTTTTTGTGGCTTAATAACTCTTTTTTTATCGCTGAGTATTCCATTATATGTATACACCATAGTTGTTTGTCCATTCACCTGTTGAGGGATACTTTGGTTGCATCTGGTTTTCAAATCACCTGGGTACATATCTAGGACTGCGATTGCTGGCTTGTGTGGTAACACCGTATTTACCTTCATAAGAAAGAGGGACTCCTTGGGGCGCCTGGGTGGCGCAGTCGGTTAAGCGTCCGACTTCAGCCAGGTCACGATCTCGCGGTCCGTGAGTTCGAGCCCCGCGTCGGGCTCTGGGCTGATGGCTCGGAGCCTGGAGCCTGTTTCCGATTCTGTGTCTCCCTCTCTCTCTGTCCCTCCCCCGTTCATGCTCTGTCTCTCTCTGTCCCAAAAATAAATAAATAAACGTTGAAAAAAAAAAAATTAAAAAAAAAAAAAAAAAAAGAAAGAGGGACTCCTGGCACCAATGTTTTATGATCCTACCAGAAGGTAGCATTAGTTGCATTCTATAGTAATGGTTAATAGTAATAAAATACAAAATATGAATATGGGAATAGTGAACATTAACCAAGGTATACCATATCAGCACCATTCCTCCCCTCCAGAGTATTCCGTGAATTAATACTTTATCTTAACTGGTGTATTTGGGATTAACAACAAATTTACATAGTAAAATATGTGCCAATTGTGACTCCGTCTCAGAGATTGCAAATAAATCAATGTATTTTCATGCTAATAGTCATTAAGAATTCATTTTCTTTTTCAGCGTTTCAAGGAATATTCGTTGGCGCATCTCTGGCATTGAGTGGGATGTGTTTGTGGCAGATATTTCAATGTTGCACAGTCATGCGACATCAGCCCAGGGGTTTATGCACTGACTTTTAAAACTGATTATAGATAGGGGCACCTGCGTGGTTCAGTCATGATCTCGCTATTCGTGGGTTCAAGCCCCACGTCCGGCTGGCTGCTGTCAGCCTGTCTGTACAGAGCCCACCTTGGACCTTCTGTTTCCCTCTCTCTGCCCCTTCCCCACTTGCGCTCTCTCAAAAGCAAATAAATATTTAAGAACTTGATGAAAGATAACAATATCGTACAATATACCTGAAAGTTGTAAAAGAGTGGATCTTAATTGTTCTGACCGCAGAAAAAGTAACGGTAATTATGCAACAAGATGGAGGTGTTAGCTAACCTGGTCATAATGGTGGTAATAATAATATCACAATATAAAAGTGTATCAAATCGACATAGTATATACTTTAAAGCTGTACAATGTTATATGTTAAATATATCTCAATAAAATTGAGAAAGAATTGAGACTTTTTGGGAAAGAAAGCTGGTGATATTTGGAATTTTCTGGAAGTTTTTCTCTCAGCTTGTCTAAAAGGTTTCCAAACTACACTTCAAAGCACCGTGCTAGGCTCTGAGGAAATACAAATTATGTGTAAGACTCCAGAGCTGGACTCAAAAGCTTGTAATTGTATGCAGGTGGCTAAGGGAAAGGGATCGGAACACGTTCCAAAGTGTTTCTAG
Source organism: Neofelis nebulosa (assembly GCF_028018385.1). Taxonomy (NCBI): domain Eukaryota; kingdom Metazoa; phylum Chordata; class Mammalia; order Carnivora; family Felidae; genus Neofelis; species Neofelis nebulosa. The sequence goes on from NC_080795.1 coordinate 5,831,124, forward strand.
AAGATAGTGTAAGGTAAGTATCATATGAATGAAGCAGAAGAATGCCACAGGAAGAGTAAAGATGAAGAAAGTTCTTCTTGTGGGAGTGATCAATAAGGTTAAGAATCCCACAGTTGAACATTGTAAACAAGTGGCCTTCTATATCTCAAAAAAAGTCACTAAGTGCCAACAGGAATCTTGATCCCATTTGAAAAAGACGCTTCTTAAACCAGGCCTTTGGTTGGTGTAGAGAGGTAACTCTCGGATACCATATGGGTGGCCTGCTATTAAAATTAATTCTTGACAGTTTTTTAACAACTGGACAATGTTACCACTCAGATGATAGTATTTTATGAAATTGTTCTCTGGCTCTCTCATATATCTGTGTATGGATATGTACATATATGGAGAGTTGTTATCGAGAAGTATTTAATAAAAGTATTGTAAATTAATATGAAAATTTACCATCCAATGCAAAATATTTAAAACTATATTTCCGGGAGTCTGGGTGGCTCAGTTGGTTGAGCCTCCCACTCCAGCTCAGGTCATGAGCTCACAGTTCGCAAGTTCGAGCCCCGTGTCGGGCTCTGTGCTAACAGCTCAGAGCCTGGAGCCTGCTTCGGATTCTGTGTCTCTTTCTCTCTCTCTGCCCCTCCCCCGCTCACTTTCTATTTCTCTCTGTCTCTCAAAAATAAATAAATGCTTAAAAAAATTCAAACTATATTTCTTTTTATTTTCTACATAAACAAAACTGTATGTGTGTATGTAGCGTAAAACTGCTTTCCAAATGAGGTGAGTTCATGCCATTTCAATCATTTCCAAATCATTTATTGAGTCTTAGAATTTCTTTTCCATGTAGCCCATTATACTGCTGGCTTATCACTGGGTGTCCAGTGTAGACCGAGCTGTGGTGAAGGAATGGCTCGGAGTGAGGGTCCACTCTTGGGTAGCAGTGGCTTTCACAGGCCCTGTGTTCCTGCCCACGGTGCCTCCACCAACGCCACCAGCTGCCTCCTCCTTCAGTTCTCCTTCTGGGTTGGCGGTCACCCTCAATGCTTCCGGTACCCTTTCCCCTCTGTGCCTTCACGCCAGCTCATGGCCTCCGCTGGGAATATGCCATCCTTTTAGGCTCTTTGCCAAATGGTATGGAAGAATTTGCAGTTTGTGCCTCTATACCAGGGCCACCGTTTGAGTGTGTGCGTGTGTGTGTGTGTGTGTGTGTGTGTACAGATAACAGATACCTATGTACGTTAGATAACGAAATAAATGATCCTATGCATTTAACTCAGTTACAGTCTTTTGTTTGTGGAGAATAGTGGAAATAGAAGCTTCTGCCCACCCCAACCCCTCTGCCTTATATTTCTGTCTAAACATATATTATAAGTCTTGAATGAAAGTCACTGTAAACTAGAGTCCAAACATTTAGAGTTTTAAAGAGCTGACTATAAGCTCTCCTGGGTTTTTCTTCTGTAAAGCTTTAACGAGCCTGCTCCTATACCTAGTCATGTAATCTAATACCCCACTTGCCACTAATTCAAATAGAATAAACTACAAATAAAATAAATAAATAATGCTGAGAGCACATAATTATGGGCTTTTTGATGCTTTATTTGGCCTATTAAACTTTATATAATTTGCCAAGGGAAATGTAGTCAACATTGTCCCAACAAAGTGCATACATCTATTTGCTTTTTTTTATTTTTAACTCAATATTAAATAAAATTAAAATTAAAATTAAAATTAAATTAAATCAAAATTAAATTAAAAATTAAATCTTTCAAACAACCTGATCTGATAATGGATTATCAAAGTAGATCTTCTATCTTTCTTTTTTCAGTGCACAGGAAAACCAAGACAAAGAACTGTTAAGTAATGTTCAAAGTCATAAAGTCAGGAAATAAAAGTGATTCCAAAACCACATTTCTCTGGCTCACAAAAACATGACCTTTTAACGTTCCCACCATATTGTCGGTAATAACATTTGTATTATTTGGTACAGCATTTAGAAATATGAAATAATATGCAATGATTAATTTAATTTTTATAAACTGTTATGGTGGGGAAACCATCCATACCTAAAAGAAACTTATTTTCTGTTTTCTTATAAAATGTCTACACTCGTTGCTTGTTTGCATCATTAATGAATCCATTACAGTATTATCTGTCAGTATACAGCTGCCTTTTTAGTTATGTCCATTTTCTGCTGTTCATGGTCCAGTGGTAGCTGGAGGGAAGGAAATCTAATATGAGTTTCTTAGAAGCCCTGGCATTTATATATTTCTATTCCGGAGGAATAGAATAGAATTGGTGAGTTAACAAGGTTTGGAAGAAAGACGAACTTCTCAGGATGAATCTTTTCATAGTGAAGAGCGGTAGTTTTTTCCCTTCTGCTGTACGGAGAGGTGGGCAGGGAGGTTTTGAGGGGAGGCAGGTAGTGAAATCTGCTTCTGTCCGTGTGTGTTACGGTGATCTTAGAACTAAAGTCCTGCCAAACACAGTGCTGTACAACAATCACCTCGTTATGCTCACTGATTCTGCAGGTGAGGAATCTGGAGACGGGCGGATGGCTCACTCTGCTTCACAAAGACTGGGTTCTCACCAGGAGTGACTTTACAGCTAGCGACCAGACTCCCAGGGAGGTGTCTTCATTTGTCTGGCAGTTGAAGCCATCCGTTGGCTGGGGCCTCAGCTGGTCTCTTTCACTTACCCATAGCTTCTCCCCGTGGCCTCTCTATAGGGGCTTGTTGGGCTTCCTTATAACATGGCAGCTGGCCCCACGAGCAAGCATCCTGAGAGAGAGGCAGAATTACGTAGTGTTTTATGATTTAATCTCAGAAATCACATGGCGTCGGGGTGGCTTGGGTGGCTCAGTTGGTTAGGCGTCCGACTTCGGCTCAGATCACGATCTCACAGTTCCTGGGTTCGAGCCCCGCATCGGGCTGTGCGATGACAGCTCAGAGCCCGGAGCCCGCTTCGGATTCTGGGTCTCCCTCTCTCTCTGCCCCTCCCCTGCTCGCACTCTGTCTCTCTCTGTCTCTTAAAAATGAATAAACGTTAAAAATTTTTTTTAAAAAGAAATTGCATGGCTTCATTTCCACCATATTCTGTGGATTGAGACAGTAACACTGGTTTATCCAGGTTCAAAAGAGGGACACAAACCTCACAGGGATAAGAAGAATTTCAACGTATTCACACTGCATGAAGATTACTTGGAATGAAAGATATACAGCCATGCCATTTTGGAAAATACAGTCTGCCACAATGAGTCAAAGCTTAACATATGCTTTGTTTTATAAGCTGTCTGATTTCCCAACAGTGGAAGTATGAAAAGAATCAATGGTCTGGGAGTATTTGCCAGTTAAACTACCCATATCCTGGGCCACTCACTACAGACCAGTGAAAGTTGATTGTACACCCATTCTTGATGACTGGATCTTTGCTCCTTCTGTATTCCTATGATCTAGAAAGTGTGACGTAAGACAGCTAATGCTCATCGACTGCCAATCATTTCCTAACCTGCTCCATGATAGTGGTAAGAAAGACAGTGACGAAGCCCATTCAAGTGGACGTTGCCTGGAAAACCAGCTGAATCGCAAAAAGGGAAATGCTGAAAATCTTGACCAAAACAATTCAGTAATAAAGACAATGTTGACCTTCAAATTATTTTTTATTATCTGACAAAATGTTTGAGGTTGTGTGCACCCACATATGCAGGGGAATGTTTAAGTCCTTAATTATTGTTGAACTGATAGTTGAATGACATCATCAAGAAAATTTCCACAAGTCAGAACCAAATTTGCCTGCGTATAGATCTCAATGGAAACACCCTCTTTTCCTTAAAAAGTAGGCCTTAGAAACAGACGCTTATGTACTGAGGAACAATTTCAAAATGTAACTTAAAGAAACACAGATTTATTTTTTAATCTGCAAATAAAGTTGGAAGTGCGTCAGTATCCTATAATAAAGAAAGCATACTGGCAAAGACCCTTCAGAGGTCATCTTAGTAGTGTGTCCTTCTAAGTGGAACTCCAAAATGAAAACAGGCTACGGAAATATCCAAAAGCTCCCCCCCCACCCCGCCCCGCCAAAAAAAAATCTATTCAGTGTTCACGGTATACTACTCTTCAAATTATTTCAAAACATGAACATTCTCAATTTTCACTGGAATGGAAGTATGCTCGAGCTGGCATACATCACGGTCTTGTGTGGGGTTACAAAGAGGAATGGCATAATTCATAGGTACGGAGACTGAAGATACACTATTCATGTCTTTCCCCCTCATTGCTCCCAGATCATAATCTCTTCCCCATGCCAATGAAATGCCTGTCATCCTCCAAATGATATCTAATTTAGCCCTGAGAGTTCCAGGATATATTTTGGGTATAAATAGCCACCATGTGACCAAGTCTCGCCATTACGCAAGACATAAGGAAGTATAAGATATGGAAGATATGGGGGCGCCTGGGTGGCTCAGTCGGTTAAGCCTCCGACTTCAGCTCAGGTCACGATCTCACGGTCCATGAGTTCCAGCCCCGCATCGGGCTCTGGGCTGATGGCTCAGAGCCTGGAGCCTGCTTCCGATTCTGTGTCTCCCTCTCTCTGACCCTCCCCCATTCATGCTCTGTCTCTCTCTGTCTCAAAAATAAATAAACGTTTAAAAAAAATTTTTAAAAAAACAAGATATGGAAGATATGGAGGGTGTACGAAAACGATGGATTCAGTCATCGTGGTAAGCAATTGTACACTGTGATTGTTATTAGCAGTGTCATTTTTAGTGTTATTTCTAACATCTGCAAGTACTCCTTTTTTTGCTCACAGATGTCACCTTGTATTATTTATAAAATATTCTCAGTGCTAGAACTCTTCAAAAGTATGACTTGGTCTGTGGCTTGTGCGTTAAATTTTAGTAAGCGTAATACCATGTCATGATTCTTAAGATAAAATTAGTAAATTTGAATATTAATTGCTACCCAGAATCAATACTCAAGAATAGAAATGTCTTTAGTGTGGGTTTTCCTCTTGGCTCTACATCGATCTGGAGGCCCGTTTCCAGAATGGGAGAGAAGTAACACAGCTGTCAGAACTTCATGTCCCCCAACCCTGTGGCAGCCCATGTTCATGACACTGCTGTTCTCACTCTCTGTTCATCCCATACTTCCCCTCATTGTCCACCTCCACCCACGAATACCTTTCACATGCACATTCTTTTCAGAGCTGCTGTCCCCAGTTTTCTGTTCTCACCAGATTCTTCCCCCTTTCTTCTTAGGGAGCCACTGAGGAAAGAGCGAAGGTTTGACTGGGTTTCTCTTTCCACAGTTGTGTCTTTACTACCTACTGGATCTCACGTGGCCATAATGTGTCGCATGGCTGTGGGAAGCAGCCCACAGGGAATCTCATATAGAGTCGTGCAATTTTAAAATTGGAAGAGACCGTGGAAATAATGGAATCCAGTGTTTCTGCAGTGCGGCCAATTGAGGATAATAGTAATTATATTAACTCACACTTGTTGAGTATGGACTTCAGTTACAGGAGCCCAGTAATTCTATGTGACAGACAGTCTTTTCGTCAATATTTTACAGAGGATACTGTCATGCAGAAAAGATCACCATCTTGCCCAAGACCGCACAAATCTCAACTGGAACTGGGAGTTAATTCATCCATCTAATTCCCAAGTGTCTGCTAGTGTTCGTCCCCCTGATAGCTTCTTTTGCTCACCAACCTCCCAGAACACCGATCCTAAGAAATTCCATCATTCTGCATGTAATAATCACATTTTCCCCCAACTTCTTGCCACGTTGTGAGTGGCACTGGCAAACTTGACTTTTCCATCTCATGCAACTAACTTAGAGGCTCATTGAGAGTATGATCTCAGGACATAAAAACACTCAGTATAACAATAAACATGAGGTTTTATAATGATTTGTAATAGCCATAGCAGCACTGTTGTTTTTACATCAAAAGTTAGCTGATACTTTTCTTCAGTAAATAACCCTTAGCCTCGAAAGGCATATTTTGGGTGTGAATTTCCGGTTGAGGTACATTATGACATTAGAAATACCAAGTTGTATTTGTAACTTCAAGGACACGGAAAATCTACGGCTTCGATGAACTAGAGAGTCATCTGAGACCTCACAGGTGGTCACTAGTCCTTCTTTCCCACATCTGACGTGGAGTTTCTTCCCCTAAATAACAGTTGAGGAAACGTTTCTGATGAAGTTGTAGGCCACCTCCAAGAGCAAGGAAAGTATTTCAGTTCTGAAACGTATCCATTTTATGCCCTCCCAAAGCACAGATCTGTATAGATTACAGGTTTATTACACATAATCTAGCCTAGTAGTCTAGTAGTCTGTCCTGCTAAGGTCTCTTCCACCAACCAAAAATTATTTATCAGAGGTCCAGTGGAGGCTATTACGTAGTCACCTGTCTTTGCTCCTGTCCCACCTGTAAAGAGCACGAGGCGAATGAATTGGTTGCAAACCAGCTGTTCTAACTCCTCCCTCGTTCCAATGTCCAATAGACATTGTTGAAAGTAACTATACTAGACCCTGTAGTTTCGTCTGTGTTTTACATACACCTTTTTAGCACAGCTCATAATTCTCAGTGTCGCATCCTCTGGTATAATTCCAAGACTATATTGTTCCCAAATTATGTGGCTTTCAAAATATAGCCTTCCCTGACTATTTGAAACTCACAAAGTCACTTATTTACTAGTTGCCATTTTAATGATCTTCAAATACTAGAATACTGCTATTCTAACTATTGTAGTAATTTCAAGTATAACATAGAGACATAGAAAAAATACCTTTAAAAGTATGTCTACGTAAATGGATAGATAAACCTTTTAGAAAAGGTTGCATTCATTGATTTGTGCTCTCGTTGCAATACATTGCAATTATTTCCTTAATGGCGTGTTTTCCTTAGACTGTAAGTTATCAAAGGTGTATCTGTTTTGCATACCTATGCAGAATCTGGCATAGTTCCTGACATAAATACAAACATCCTCTCAAGCAACAGCTTTCGCAAAATTTTTTAATATTTGTTTCGTGTTATCACTAGTTCCCACAAACCTAGCGACTATCCATAGGAATGTATCATGCAGCAAATTAATTACAGAGAGAAGGTATCGTAATGCCTGAAACTTACTGCATACTGAGCTCCAATCCCCAAGGAAATTGAGTTATCAAATCAAAGATAAATACTAGAAAGAAATTGGCTATTTTAAATGAAAGTAGGACTTGCTAGTGTGTTCTCCTCAATTAGCTAGAGGCATACTTTTTTTTTTTTACCTCCCTTTCCCTAAGTGTGTTTCCACTCACACACACACACAAACCTTTGTTTATTCGTGCATATGCCATGAGGTTTAGAAACAGGTAATTCACGATAGTAGTGCAGCCATACTGTTTTGGAAGCAAGGAAGGAGAGTTTGACTTCTTTTTTTTATTGATGGGACAGTTTCATTCTGAACATTTTCCATAATGAAAAAGTGGTTTTCCATGAGGAAGGCCATGTGTGACACTGATTCTGGAATCTTTTTTTTTTTTTAATTTTTTTTTTTAACGTTTATTTATTTTTGAGACAGAGAGAGACAGAGCATGAACAGGGGAGGGGCAGAGAGAGAGAGAGACACACAGAATCCGAAACAGGCTCCAGGCTCTGAGCTGTCAGCACAGAGCCCGACGCGGGGCTCGAACTCACGGACTGTGAGATCATGACCTGAGCCAAAGTCAGATGCTTAACCGACCAAGCCACCCAGGCGCCCCTGATTCTGGAATCTTGACAGCATTACTGTGGAAAGCCATGAATTCTGAGGGATTGGTAGGTTTTGGAATTTAAGATCACGGTTTAGATTCTTACATTCTGTTCCTTTCCATTAAATATCCACGACATTGTCATGGATGGAAAATCAAGGCGATTGTTTTTAGTTTTGAGAAACAGTTAACATTGTTCTGAAGTACAGCATCATCAAAGCCATTAAAGAATAAATGATATATCACAGTAATTGACCACTGTGTTTTGAGCAGGTGCAATTTTTATTTTACCACAAGGCACACAATCTTATATACAATGCATACTTATCACCTTCCAAAATTGCAAGATATAAATAATATACACTGAAGAATATAGGAGTATACTTTTGTTTCAGAGAAGAAAACGGCCTTAAGACAAACAGGTTTATGTCCTTTAGGGGTGGGATTTTCATATTTATGCTGAATCTTCCAAACAGCTCTTGTTGAGAGAATAAATCTCATTGGATGGACATACAGCCTTGTCATAGTTTTTCCTTTAAAACATCTCATTTAAAGCCAGTGTATTCCTTTTTTTAAAAGTGTATTTATTTTGAGAGAGACAGAGAAAGCACAAGCAGGGGAAGGGCAGAAGGAGAGAGAGAGAATCCTAAGCAGGCTCCTTGCTGTCAGAGCAGAGCCCAACACAGGGCTCAAACCCACAAACCGTGAGATCATGACCTGAGCCAAAATCAAGAATCAGACGCTTCAACGACTGAGCCACCCAGGCGCCCTCCAATGTATTTTTGTTCCAGCCCATTTATCTTATTATGTCCCAATACTAGATGAAACATCTATAAATTCTCTTATAATGGGTCTGCAGACTTAAGAACTTGTATTTCTTGGTAATTCATCACAGAATGGAACAACTTTCTTAGGATTTACGTGGATATTCCCTCATGTTTTTCAAAAGTAGCTTTCCAAACTGCTTCTTTTTTAGTATTATGCTTTGAGTTTTGACTTATGTTCTTTGCAAAGGGGAGCCCTTAGATTCTGGAGTATTTCTGAGACATTAATGGTGGTTCCAGTCTCCTTCCAGTTAGAATTCTACGTTTTCACCCTCCTTGCTGCATCCTGCATGGATGTTTCATTTCTATTTTTTTTATGACCCCCTCACTAGATTTGAACTTCCAGAAGTCACCAGGGTGGGAAGATGGAGTTTATGTAGAGTTGACCTCGAGATTAGATACACACAATTCTGGTCTCAAAGAGACACAGCAGACAGCGTGCCCTCCTCGCTGTGATGGGACAGCAGGACACAAACATACATTGTCACACACACACGCATGTGCACACGCACGCACACAAACACACATACACACAAACACACATACACACATGCATACACAAGCACATATACTCACACACACTCACATACACAAACATAGATACACATTCACATACATGCACACACACAGGCAGGCATGCAGAGATATACTCACACTTTCACATATGCATGCACACACCGTCAAGCACATGCACACACTTAAGCACACAAAGACACACACGCCCATGTAATTCCTCACACACGCATGCACACGTGTACACACATACACACTTCTGACAAGTAAATACTTTTGTGTAAGTGGTATTTTTCCTAATATATATGACTCACTTTTTCATCCTTTAAAGTAGTGCCCTAAAATGACAAGCCACTCTCTCCCCTCTTCTAGTTTGCGGAAATTGGTGCCCACAATAATAGAGAAATTTGTACAGCCCTCATGGGCACTTAGAGCTACTTCTTGGGCTGCAAACTTAGACATAAAAACGAGCAGGATAATCTGGCTAAAATTCAGAATCCAATAATGGCCATAGATGCCATAAGGGCGCACGGGGTGCTAATTGAAAGAAAACCCATTACTGTAATTTCATTCCATGATTGTGTCTCTATTTTATTTTTGTACCTCTTAAGAATCCTTCAAGAAACCCTCCCGGGTCTTAGTGTTCCATAAAGAGATTTTTATATTTCTCACACCAGTAGGGTTTGTTTCTGGAACTACTCTCTGTATAAATACCCCTCCCATATGATAGCCACGATTTTTAACCATACGGCGAATGCCAATCAATATTTAAGCCCTTCCTACCTACATTTTGTTACAGGAATACAAAGCCACCCGAGAAAATCAATGAAATTTAAGAAACGCTCAAAGGAGTACTTCGTGTTCATTAGGAACCTTGCCTTTCTGCCTTACGTCATCTATTAGATGCCATGGAAATCTGGAATATACACAAATATCATTGTAGTAAAATTCTGAAGCCATAATATAAAACCCTCAGGGCAAGAATTGTTTCCAAAAGGAGAGAGTATATACACAAGACAGAAAGTACACCATGAACAGAAATGACAGCTGTGATGGTGCCTATGAGCATGTAGGCCGATACATTTGATTTCCCACTAAATTCCAGGGGATGCTGCCCTAGGAACACAGAAGAGATTGGGTGTTATTTCTAACTTATCCATTTCTTCTGCCCAGGCAAATTACAGAAAAAGCCATTACCTCTGAAATCGTAAGTTTCAGGGGGAAAGAAAGGAGACTATGTCATCTGGAAGTTTTGGCCAAATTATCCTAAATGTGCTGCCCACAGCACTATCCTCAGCTGGTACACTCTTCACGGAACACAGTGCAAGGTTGTGTCCAAGCACCACGGGGGACATCACGTCCTCGTTCGGCCCACACTTCGGAACGTTTCTACTTCCTGCTGAAGGCCACACGATCCTAGCCCAAGATTAACATGGGCAAAACCCCCTCCCTCCCCGGAGAGAGAGAATTTGGTAGCAGCTATATATTCACGAAGAGACGCTGCATGTAGATTAGATTCTGCCAAGTCAACAACCGGGGAATGAGTACCATATTTCATAATTGATTAATACGTGCGTTGTGAGTACCGTTGAAGGACTAAATGGCACTCACGGGTCTGAAAAAGACGGCACCTGACCAACTCCCAGAAAGAAGCTTACGTTGTCCCCAAATGTCTCAGCATCAGCTCTCACTAACTCAGGGGATTCGTGTTAGTATGCCCTCGGGAGAGTGGCTGGCTGGAAGGCAAGCCCATTTCGTACTCGCATGTATCTACTATTATTTACAGGTATAGCTATATACACTCTCGGTGGTATTTGAAGACACGCATTGTCATGAAATTATTTAGCTGAATGGCATGCTGAAAAACCGACTGTGGCTTCTAAGAAACTCAACTCGGTTGGAAACCACCTTTGGTCTGTTGAAAGTAACTTCATACGTATCAAGGTAACTTCCTGTTATACGTAAGCAGACACCTCAGGTGTGGGTCTGAGCCCTGCCTCCGCCGGAACCCTCACCGCACAGCCACGTGAAGGGCGTCCACAAAGCATCAAGCGAGCGGGGCACGTGCCCTAGGAACGGTCCTTGTTTGTATTCAGGTGGTCGTCGTCAACGTCAAGCATCTGGATTGGAGGCCCACTGAGCTCTGAAACCAAGGTGTTGTCTTGTCCTGTCTTTTTTCCTCAACAGAGCTTTTGGAACCGCACTGCACGGGAAGGCCGCAGCAGGTGGGGCCCGGACTAAATTTAGGTAACCAGAAGAGAAAAGGCTTATTTCTTTGTTCATCAAAGGAACTCAGAATCAGCCGTGCTTCCCTGCCCTAGAAAGGGGCTGGATTCGCTTACTCAAGTCTTCTCCACCCCATCCCTACGGCCTCGATGCTTCCGCTGACCTGGGTCGCTAACCCAGCCAGCATCATAGGACTTCAGACCACGAGACTTCTAAAAGTTTGTTAAAGATTCTACCTTTCCATCTCAGACTTCGGTGCTGATCTGAGTTAACCCTAGATCACTAAACTCTTCTCCTCCCGAAGAACTGTAGGAAGACATCTCCACGACTAGTCATACTGGTTTATTTGTCCCATCAACATCCCTCACGTAAGCAGGATCCTGAACGGCGTTTCGGACTCTACTGGTGCTCTGTCGCTCCGTCCTCGTGTTAACTGGAAAGCAGAAGTCCCTAAAACACCGCTTGAAGTTTTCATCCAGAAACGCATAGAGAATGGGGTTCAGGCTGCTGTTGGTATAGCCCAAGGCGATGCAGAAATAATAGCTAGAGAGGGCAGCGGTGCTGTGAGAAGCATTCCCCAGGGCCTCCACAAGGATGAAGATGTGAATGGGGGTCCAACAGATGATAAAGACCGCCACCACCACCAGGACCAGCCTGGTGATCCGACGGAGGTTACGATCTTTCTCTCGGGAGCCAGAGAGGAGACGGACGCTCTTCAAGCGCAGGATCATCAGCGTGTAGCAGATGATGATAATGAGGACAGGGATCACGAAGGCGAAGACGAAGACACAGATCTTCATGAAGAGGTCCCACCAGGAGTACTCGTCATCTGGGAACTGCAAGGAGCACTCGATGACATCCACGTCTGGACAAGGTGAACAAAACAAACATAAGCACCAGAAGAACGTCTTTTCTTATGACCGTGGCTGCAGAGTATTCTAAAAGTGAGTGTCAGGGGCGGCTGGGGGGCTCAGTCGGTTGGGCGTCCGACTTTGCTCAGGTCACGATCTCACGGACTGTGAGTTCGAGCCCCACAGGCTCTGTGCTGACAGCTCAGAGCCTGGAGCCTGCTTCCGATTCTGTCTCCCTCTCTCCTTGCCCCTCCCCTGCTCGTGCTCTGTCTCCCCCCCCCCACCTCTCTCTCTCTCCTTCAAAACTAAATAAACACTAAAAAAATTTCAAAGTGAGTTTCAATACATTTGGGTGCAAAGGTACAATTATGGTGAGATGATATTACCTGAAGCAGATCACCAAATTGGGAATGAATGCTATATATGTAAACTACCTTATCTTTGTGCTTATTACAATGAAGCCATTTATTGGTGACATCACAATATTATGGAATAAATAAGACAAGCTCGCAATAAGAATTATGCAGTTGTGGAGCCCAGTTTAATGTGGACGACTTTCAGAAGAGCTAAATTGATCGTTTATAGCATAAGCCCTTACTTGTATTTCCATTTATTAATAATTCTCCCAGACCCACGGCTCTGGCAATAAAAGCTAGTATCTATTTGTAATAAGTGATGAAATATTTCGAGTCTAGCCATTCAATTTAGCAAAAGTCAACTTGTCTGAAAACATCAAGTGATTTATAAGAAATCATTGTGTGTCAGTAAAAATTTATAAAAAAAAAAAAAAAATGTGTCCAAAGACGAACCAGGAATTGTGACTTAACGAAATCAATTGATTCAGGGCATTGTTGAAACATGAGTGAACTTTTGGAAAAGAACGAGAAGGGGGAAGAAAAGAAAAAGAAAACAGAAGACGGAAGGGGAGAAGAAGGAGGAAGAAAAACCTCATGAACACTGTCATCAAGAAAATTTGTAAGCAAGAAACATTTTTCGTTTTACTAACATTGACTCTGTGACAGATAAAACAAATATTTCAGATGGCCACTTGGAAAATGGAGTTATTTGCTCTGGTTCTCGTTGTTGCACAGCATTCTCTTTGGAATGGCCTTACGATTGGAAAGAGCGGAGACCAGAAAGAACGGAGACCCAGGATAAGCCCTTTGATGATGCTTCCGCGGGGGGCCTGCTCACCCCTCGGGGGCTCCCTTTCTCCCCAAGCATCAGTGAGTCCACATTTTGTCCTCTTCCATCTGAGCAGTCACTGAGCACAGAGCAGGCCTTGATCCTTCCTTACCGATGAGTAATCATTAGCAATAAGAGTGTAATTTTCATAATGATAATATTTTCTTCCCACATTGGGCATCTCTACGTCAAAAATGGCAAAAGAATATTTTTAGAGAGGTGAAACAGTTCTATTTATGTTTTCTAAAACGTTTGGATGTGATCTTAATCAAATATCCCTTAGGAAAAACAAAAGGTAGCATCTTAGAATTTCAATTGGACATATTTTAAAATACAAAGAATATAGTTATTTTGGCCAATTATAAAGATGACTTCCATAGAAATATGTCTTTCATCAACTAGATGCCAGATCAAACCTTTCATTGGTAAATGCAAACTTCCAGAATAACTTGGGATTTTTTGATTCTCTAAAAAAAAGTCATTGTTGGGGCGCCTGGGTGGCTCAGTCAGTTAAGCGGCCGACTTCGGCTCAGGTCATGATCTCGCGGTCCGTGAGTTCAAGCCCCGCGTCGGGCTCTGTGCTGACGGCTCAGAGCCTGGAGCCTGTTTCCGATTCTGTGTCTCCCTCTCTCTGACCCTCCCCCGTTCATGCTCTGTCTCTCTCTGTCTCAAAAATAAATAAACGTTAAAAAAAAAAAGTAAAAAAAAAAGTAATTGTTTAAACCACTATTACTATGAAGACTATTAGAAAAAAATAAGCATCTCTTTTAATTTTTGCTTTTAGTGATTATGGGAATACTAGCAGTTAAAATCATTTTTTAAAATCATCCCTATTATCATTGAAAAAAGTATTTGTTAAACAACTTTTGACAGGTGACACATTGCAGGTGATTTGTCTATTGAGTCTAGCCTCCTCAAAGGTAGGGAACGTGTCTAATTTTTTGTTTTATTTTTTCCATGCTTAGTTTTTGTGTATTCCAAGATTGTCTCTTTCTTGAGGTTGGCCTCAGCTTAAATGTCACATCAAAGACATTTATACAGAGGCCACAGTCCTCTCCCTTGCAATCTATATTCTGTTTACATATTATACTCACCCTATTTTTAATCATCATATAATGACAGAAGCCAGACAGAAGCCCTCCTGTAATAAATAATATGTTACCTTTCCTGATGTTTTTCTCTGCATCCAGAATGCAAACTACTTTAGGGTAGATACCCAGGGTGTTTTATTCAATATTTAATCCCTGCTAGATAGGGTGGTGAGAACCACAAGATGCTTAAGGAATACAAATTGTTAAATAAGAACATAAAGTGCCGGGTGCCGCAGTGGTTCAGCCGGTTAAGTGACCGACTTGGGCTCGGGTCATGATCTCGCGGTTTGGGAGTTCGATCCCTGCGTCGGGCTCTGTGCTGACCGCTCAGAGCCTGGAGCTGCTTCGGATTCTGCGTCTCCCTCTCTCTCTGCCCCTCCCCTGCTCATGTTCTGTCTCTCTCTGTCTCTCAATAACAAATAAATGTTAAAAAAAATTTTTTTTAAAGAACATAAGGGGCTGAAGCAGTAAAAATTGTTAAATAAGTGAATAAATGAATATCACGTGGAAACCCTCGAAAATAGGGACTGATCACAGTAGTTATTATGGAAAAGCAATCTGCTAAGACAAGTCAGGCAACATAAGAGCTGATGTTTAATTTGGATACATCTTCTAACTGTGAGTATCAGCTTCCTCTTGAACAAATGATCTTGCACGTAGTAGGAGCTCAATAAATATTTGCCGAATGGGTGAAATAATCAACTACAGCTGCTTTTACAAGACTTTGGGAAACATCCAGTGATAAGAGTTAGAAACATCCTCCGAAAATGTCAATGAATTTAAGTTTATCCCAACAAAGAGAAAGGAGAATACGGAGGCAATCAACAAGGAAATTCGAGTCCAAGGGCACCATTTTTACAAAATGTTCTCTTTTGGGGAAAAGAATGCATCTTTAGCCTTCGTGATGCACATAGGCCAAAAGTGAAGGATACAAAAGTATATTCCATGCAAATGGAAACCAAAAGAGAGCAGAAGTAGCTGTATTTACATCAGACAAAACTGACTTCAACTTAGAAACTGTCTTGAGAGGCAAAGGAAGTCACTATACAATGATACAAGGGCCAAGTCACCAAAGCGGATGCAATAATTGTAAGTATATACGCACCCAACATTGGAGGACCTAAATATATCTGCCATCTATTAACAGAACTGAAGGGAGACATAGATAGTAATCATAGGGGACTTCTATATCCCGCTTTCAACAATAGATAGATCCTCCAGATATAAAATCAAGAAGGAAACAGCAGACCTGAACAGCACTATAAATAAAATGGACTTAACAGACACATACAAAACATTCAAGAGCAACAGAATACACATTAAACTATTAAATATTTAATTAATATTCATATGTAATGATAATATTAATATTATAATGTATTCTACATTAATATTTAATTAATGTTAATTAATTGATATTAATATTTAATTTATTGAAATATTAAATATTTAAATATTAAATATTAATGCACATGAAATATTCTCCAGTATCGATCACACGTTACACCGCAAAGCAAGTCTTCACAAATTTAAGAGGACTGAAATCATATTAAGTGTCTTTGCTGACCGTGTCAAAATAGAAATCAAATGGGAGGAAAGCTGGAAAATTAACAAATATGTAGAAACTAAATAACACTCCTGAACCACCAGTGGGTCAAAGAAAAAGTCAAAGTAAAATACAAAACGCTCGAGATGAATGGCAATGCAAATACAACATACCCAAACTAGGGATGGTGGCAGAGGCAGTTCTTAGAGGAAAGTGCACAGTGATAACCACCCCGCGTGAAGAAAAAAGAAAGATCTCAAATAAACAACCTACCTTTATGTATTAAGGAACTAGAAAAAGAAGAACAGACAAAGCCCAAAGTTGGTGGAAGGAAGGAAATAATGAAGAAAAACGAAGAAACAAATGCAACAGAGACCAGGAAAACAAAAGACAATACACAGAAACAGACAACAAACAGAAAACGACCAACAAAATCTTTTCGAAAAGATAAACAAAATCAAAGCCTTAGTTAGACTCAGAAAGAGACAGAAGACTAGGCGAAAGGAAAGACATTATAACTGGTAGCACAGAAATACAAGGGATCGTAAGAGACTACTATGAACGATTACGTGTCAACAAATTGGAGAATCTAGAAGAAATGGATACATTTCTAGGAACATACAACCTACCAGGCTGAATCATAAAGAAATAGAAAGTCTGACAGATCAATAACAAGTAGATTGAGACTACATCAAAAACCTCCTAACAAAGAAAAGCCAAGCGCCAGATGGTTTCACTGGTTACCTTCTACCAAGCATTTAAAAAGGGTACCAATCCAGGGGCTCCTGGGTGGCTCAGTCGGTTAGGCATCTGACCTCAGCTCAGGTCATGATCTCACGGTTCATGAGTTCCAGCCCTGCGTCGGGCACTATGCTGACAGCTCAGGGCCTGGAGCCTGTCTTCGGATTCTGTGTCTCCCTCTCTCTGCCCCTCCTCCACTCGCACTCTTTCTCTCTCTCTCTCTCTCTCTCTCTCTCTCTCTCTCTCTCAAAAATAAGTAAACATTAAAAAAAAATTTTAAAAAGGATCCCAATCCATTTCAAACTCTTTCAGAAGTTGGAGAGGAGGGTCCACTTTCCAAACTCATTTTACAAGGCCACCATGAACCTGATACCAAAGCCAGACAAGGACACCAAAGACAAAGACACCACAATATCTCTGATGAACAGAAATGCAAACATCCTATAAAACACTAGCAAACCAAATTCAACAGCACATGAAAAAAATCATACGCCAATATCAGGATTTATGCCTGCGATGGAAGCAGGATTTATCCCTGTGAGGATTCCCCAAATCCAACAATGTGACACCACATCAATAGAATGATAGATAAAAATCACGATCATGTCGATAGATGCAGAAAAATATCTGACAGAAATTCAACATCCATTCATGATTAAAACTCTCAACATATTAAGTATGGAAGGAACGTAGCTCAACATAATAAAGACCGTGTATAGCGAGCCCACAGCTAACATCAAATTCAATGGTGAAGGATTTGAACGCTTTTCCTGTAAGATCAGGAACAAGGCAAAGACGCTCACTCTCACCACTTTTATTCAACATAGTATTGACAGTTCTAGCCAGGGCATTTAGGCAAGAAAGGAAATAAAAGGCATCCAAATCAGAAAGAAAGAAGTAAAATTGTTTGGGGAGGACACAATCTTACGTGGAGAAAACCCTAAAGACTCGACTAAACCACTTTCGGTAAAGTTGCAGAATTCAAAAATCAACATACGAGAAAAATGAGTTGCATTTCGATACACTAACAATAAGCTATCTGAAAAGTAAATACAACAATCCCATTTACGTTACCATCAAAAAAGAATAAAGGACTCACAAATAAATTTGTAAATAAGCCTAAAAGATCTGTATACTGATTACTATAAAACACTGATGAAAGAAATTGAAGACACAAATAAATGCAAAGATATCTTATGTGCGTGAATCGGAAGAACTAACATTGTTAAAATGTCTACACTACAGAAAACAATCTCTGAATTCAGTGCAACCTTTATCAAAACCCAATGGCATTTTGCATAGCCTTAGCCAAAATAATCCTCAAATGCCTACGGAACTACAAAAGACCCTGAACAGTCAAAGCAATCTTGAGCAAGAACAAATCTGGAGGTATCACGCTGCCTGATGATGAATTATATTACAAAGCCACAGTAATCAAAATAGTCTGGTACTGGCATAAAAAACAGACACATATTCCACTGGAATGGATTAGAGAGCCCCGAAATAAACCCACGCCTATACAGTCAAGTAATCTCCCAATAAAGGTGCCAAAAATAGAAAATGGGTAACGAATGGGCTCTTCAATAAATGGTGCTGGGAAAATGGGGTATCCACGTGCAAAAGAATGCACTTGGGGCCTTATACCATACACAAAAATCAACTCAAAGTGGATTAAAGACTTAACTGTAAATAAAACCATAAAACTTTTACAAAAAACGTAGGGGAAAAGCTTCTTGATAGTGGTCTTGGCAATGATTTTTTTTTGGATGCGACACCAAAGCACAAGTAACAGAACCAAAAATCAACAAGCAAGATTGCATCAAACTAATCCAACCTAGAAAAAAAGAAGAAGAAAAAAAAAACCCTCTTCTGCACAGCCAAGGACACAATCAACAAATTGAAAAGGCAGCCTGCGGAATGGAAGAAAATATCTGCAAATCATGCATCTGATAAGGGGCTAATATCTAAAATATATAGGAGATCATACAACTCAATAGTGGAAAAGCAAATAATCTGATTTAAAAATGGGCAAAGAACCTGAATAGACGTCTCCCCCAAAAAAGACATACAAATTGCCCACAGGTATATAAAAAGGTGCTCAACAGCACAGGGCAATGCAAATCAAAATCACCTCAAACCTGTTAGGGTGGCTATTATTTAAAAAAAAAAAAAAAAAAGATGTGTCAGCAAAGATGTGCAGAAAAGGGATCCTGTTGGTGGGAATGCAAACTGGTGACACACACACACACACACACACACACACACACACACACACAGCAGAATATTATTCAGTCTTTTAAAAGAAAGAAATCTTGCCAATCGTGGCGACATGGATAGACCCGGTAAACACTGTGCTAAGTGAAATAAGCCAGACAAAGAAATACAAATCCTATATGCTCTCTCCCTTATATATGGAATCTAAAATAATCAAATTCACAGAAGCAGAGACAAGAATTGTGCTTTCCAAGAGCTTGGGGCAGGAGGAACAGGGGAGACAATAAGACAAAGGAAGGGTACAAAGTTTCAGTCAGCAAGTAAGTAAGCTCTGGGAATCTACTACGTAGCATAGATTCTGTAACTGACAATGTTGAACTACATACCTGACATTTGCTAGGAGGGAGGAGACCTTCGGTTAAATTTTCTTATCACACAAGAAACATAATAAACAAGGCAAGAAGAAACTTCGGGAGGTGACAAAGGTCTGAGGTCTTGAGGGGATAACGGTTTCACAGGTATACAGCTATCTCCAAATGCACTGGGTTGTTTACATTAAATACGTACAGCTCTTTGCACGTCAACCGTAATAAAGTGATTTTTCTACAAAATAGTCTTTCTTTTGCTTTTAGATTTATATTAGAGGGCCGCGGCTTCCTTTTTTGGTATGGGTTCCAACGTCTCCAGGCTGTCGTAATTATAGAGTTAGTTCTAGTATCTAAACTAAAGCTTTTGTGGTGTTTGTTAAGAATATTTTTGTTTCTGCTTGTAGCCATTACAACAACTTCGTTATTTAGTCGTTATATTAGGCAGACTATGATTCCCAAAAGACATGGTGTGCACATGTATGCTACGTAAAATGTTATATTTAACATCTTATGCCCAGCAAGTGAAAATTTTGCTGTACACAAGAGCCTTCGATATTGAATGAATACCCTGTCGGATGTTGGTAAACATAGCAGGAAGGCAGGACCTGTTAAAATCATTACGTCAGGTCAGATGCTAGCTACCATTGATCAAGTGCTTCCCAGACGCAGGCACTGCTTTCCAGCTTTCCATGCACGGACTCTATGGATCTGGAAAACACTCTAGGAGGGAGACACTGTTATCTACCCCTATTTTGCAAATGAGGACATTGAGGTACAGGAGTCTGAGTAATGTCTCCAAAGTGATACTGTCCATAAATGGGGAAATCAGGATTCGATTCCAGGCAATTTGCTTTCAGAATCTGTGCTCTTAACCAAAAAAGAGGCCAGGAAGAAACCCAGAACATTAGCTGAGATTTCTTGTCCAGATGAGCCTGGTCTCGTGAAATTGACGCCTGATTTCCTTCAGTGAGCATTGTCCACAAACACAACACTATAAACTACCAATGCCATTCAGCTCTAATTCAGGGCACAGAGATGGTGTAAAACAGTCCTCTTCGTGATCCAAGAGTCCTGACATGGAGTGTCAACCAGCACTCCAAAATGAGTCCAGAGACAATCTTTCATCACATAAAAATCTGCTTTAGAAAAGAAAAGAAACGAAGAAAGAACGGAGCCCTCCGACGAGACTACGTTAATTTTCTCCCATTTTCTCCTCTATTTCCTGCACAAGTTAATCTTCTCCCAACACTGGTTGGTCCCTTCTTCCACCACATCTGCACACACTCATCCACAGCAGCTCCTTCCTGGAAAACCTACATCTACCTTCATTTTTCTCTTTCAAAAGCCAAACTGAAATCCATTGCTTCTAGGACGTCATTTTCTGACAGTGATTAGAGGAGTGTAGTGGTTAAGTCTGCAAGCATGTCATGAAATATCAAAATCAGTTCTTTATTTGCCATGGGGAAAATCAGCATCTTCTTTGACTATCTAGCCCATTCTTCTAGTCCTGGTGGTGTCTACATGGCCTCTCTTCTTGAATCCAATTATTATGTATCAACACCCTAGGCTCAGAACGGTTTCCTGCAACTTTATTTCCATTTGTTGCATGCAGGAAGAAACAAAACCCTGTGTGTAATTAATCATATTTTATAATGCTTCTCTGATGAAGTTTGACAGGTCTTAAAATTTACCCAAGTATTATAGCTTAACATCCACCATGGCAAAGTTGGAAGTTCATTTTATTGTTTAAGAGGGAAAAGATTGTATTTCATCAAAAATGTGGACTGTGCCAGGGGCGTCTGGGGGGCTCGGTCAGTTGAATGTCTGACTTTGGCTCAGGTCACGATCTCACGGTTCGTGAGTTCAAGCCCCACGACAGGCTCTGTGCTGACAGCTCAGAGCCTGGAACCTGCTTTGGATTCTGTGTCTCCCTCTCTCTCTCTCTGCCCCTCCCCCACTCATGCTCTTTCTCTCTCTGTCTCTCAAAAAATAAACATTCAAAAAAAAATTTTTTAATGTGGACTATGCCACGTAAGCTAGGATTTTAGCACCTGCCCTCTCTTTGATCTGGCAAGCCCCCCACTACACGTATTCAACTATCTGTATTCCCAGGTATCATGAGCCTCCCTAATAAACTAGAACATTTAGAGAACTGCTACAGCAGTAAATAGCATTTATAAAGTCCAAAGTGATGGTTCTGCTCCCTTCTTCCCAAGGAATCTCTAAGCAAAACTTCCCCAGCAGCAATTCTCACCCAGGCTACAGGTCAGAGTCATCTGGGGCCATCTAAAAAATCTTGACCCCCAGACGGTACCTCAGGTCAATTAACCCAGAGACCCTCCAGAGGTGAGACCTGGGCGTGAGTTCAGATGACCCTTGAACAACATGGGTTTGAAATGCACAGGTGCACTTATACACAGATTTTTTTTTCTAAATACAGTACAGTACTATAATTGTATTTTCTCTACCTTATGATTTTCTTAATAACATTTTCTTTCCTCTACCTTACTTTATCCTAAGAATATAGCATAGGAACATATACAAAACATGTTAGTTGACTATTTATGTTATCAGTAAGGCTTCTGGGTCAACAGTAGACTATTTGTAGTAGTTAAGTTTTGGGGAACCAAAAGTCAGACGTAGATTTTTAACTGCATGGTGCTGGTGCCCTCCCAACATGGCTCAAGGATCAACTGTATTTTCTAAAGTACCCAGGTGTTAGAACCACCATCTTAGAAATACTGGGGAAACATCAAGTATCCTGTTTGCATTGGGTGAGAACTAAAATGTCCAAAATCTAAGTTTTGCTGATGTGTACTATCATCCATCTGTGAACCCGATTTTGAATGGCTTATAGCCAGATGAAGCTATTACGATAGGGACGCGAAGATTAACGCCTAAAGAAAAAGAGTAAAGAGCCAGCATAGATGTCTAATGATTTAGGGTCCTCTTTTGGGGAGAAAGACGAGGAGTGAGTAGGTGTATCTTAGAATCGCCAGGATGCAATGTAATTGTATTCTAAAAATCCACATGCCTGTGGTTCCCTGTTTCATCCCCACTCCTCCAGATTCTGATAAGCACTTCCAGAATAGCAGATAGGCTGGGCATCTGTATCTGGGTAATGTCTTTATCCTATCCTATGTGTAGACACGGACAGCACAAATGGTTGTGTTTCTCATCTTCCGTGGATTTAGGCATAGTATTTCCACTGGCTTTTGGTTTTTCCCCTAGCTGTGTGTCCTACTCACTTGCACATCAGGAGTTTACATCATTAGAAGTGAGGTTTTTGCAAATGAGGTGACAGTGATGGTCCTTACCTTCCCTGACTTTGGTCCCTCCAAGGACTATCGCGGATATGCCGACAGATGACGATAACAGCCAAATACAGATGTTGATGATCTTTGCTTTCATGGGTGTGCGAAAGTCTAAAGCCTTGACGGGGTGGCACACAGCAATGTATCGGTCCACACTCATCATGGTCAAGGTGAATATGCTGGTAAACATGTTATAGTAGTCAATGGAAATGACAATCTTGCACAGCACGTCCCCAAATGGCCAGGAATTCATCAGATAGACGGTGCTCTGGAAGGGCATGGTTGTAGTAACTAAAGCATCCGCCAACGCCAGGTTAAATATATAAATGTTGGTTGCTGTCTTCATCTTTGTGTATCTAAAAGACAAGAAACAAGGTCATTTCTCTTCATCTCCAGGTCAAATCCGTATTAGGCGTCTAATAGGCAAAAGGACTGTTCTAGACATTAGGAGTAGTAGAAGACAATGGGCAAAAGTCTCTGACTCTACCTAGCTTTTATTCTCGTGCTGTGTTCAAAATATAATTAAATTTAAAAAAGGCAAAGGATAGCATACATAAATAGGTGAATACACATATAGATCTTTTGGACAGACTTGTGTATAACACAGGTCTTTATTTTGTGACTGGCAATTCATTTTAACCCTGGAGCTGCTTGGCCTTAAGCATTTTTTACATAATTTATTTCTTCCCTTTCCCTGAATAAAACAAAGATAAAACTTACTCAACTTCCGTCATTGTGATTATGTCTCTTGAAAATCCAAAATGGTCTTCTTTTTTAAATTTAATTTTAGTTTATTTAAATTTTAGTTAACATACAATACAATAGTGGTTTCAGTTGTAGAATTCAGTGATTCATCACTTACATACAACACCCAGTGCTCATCCCAAGTGCCCTCCCCTCACCCACCTAGCCCATCTCCCACCCACCTCCCTCTGTCAACCCATAGTTTGCTATCTATCATTAAGAGTCTCTTATGGTTTGTTTCCTTCTCTTCCCTTTTTCCCCCATGTATGTTTTGTCTCTTAAATTCCACATATGAGTGAAATATATGGTGTTTGTCTTCCTCTGATTGACTTATTTCGTCTAGCATAATACATTCTAGCTCCATCCACATCACTGCAAATGGCAAGATTTCATTCTTTTTGATGGCTGAGTAATATTCTACTATGTATATTATATATCCTATTTTATATATATATTCTATTTTATATAAATATAAATAAAAATTTATATATATAGTTATATATATTCTATTTTATGTATATATGTATATATGTGTGTGTACATATATATACATGTATATATATGTATACACACACACACACACACACACACACACACACACACACATACCACATCTTCTTTATCCATTCATCAGTCGATGGACACTTGGGCTCTTTCCATAGTTTGGTTACTGTTGATAATGTTGCTATAAACACTGGGGTACACATACTCCTTCCAATCTGTATTTTTGTATCCTTTGGGTAGATACTGAATTATGCAATTGCTGGATCGTAGGGTAGTTCTAGTTTTAGTTTCTTGAGGAACCTCCACACTGTTTTCCAAAGTAGCTGCACCAGTGTGCGTTCCCACCAACAGTACCCTCTTCTCCAGTTTTCACTTTGAAAATAACATTCAATTTTGGGATGAGCACTGAGTTATACGTAAGTGATGAATCACTAAATTCTATTCCTGAAATCATTATTACACTATATATTAACTAACTTGGATTTAAATCATAAAATAAATAAATAAATAAATAAATAAATAAATAAATAAAATACTTTCCATCTTAATGGAAAACACAACTAAGTCTGTTGATTTTGTTTGCCAGTGTGCCACTAGTTTTTTTGTCTTAAATGCATTATGTACATAAAGCAGATTGAGTTCTTCTTTATACACATCATGGCACTCAATGTAATCTAGCACAGTAGGTGAGAAATAACTCAGTTTTTCTTTACTCTCATCTTGAGAGATGTTTAAAGCACATAAGTTGCTTCCTCTTCCAACTGAGGGGATGGTAATTTTCAAAGCAGGTCAAGAACGATTGCCTTTAAGCCCAAATGATTCTTTCCATCATAACATGAAGTTTAGAACAATTCCATTTTCAACTGAAACGGAATTAAGAGGATTGTTTTACGTAGAGAACACTCCCTCAGGGATCTACAGGGCAGGAAATGTTCCAAATGCTATCGGCAGGTTTTCAGAGGCCAAATGCTAAGATACGTAGGGGAAATCCATGTTAATTACTTTCCACACACCTCCCATTTGCAGACCTTATCGTAAGTAATTCAGCCATGCCCCATGTCCTTTCTTAATGTTATGGCTTTGGCTTTCATTGAAGGGCATTTGTAAGGACATGTCTTATGGAGAACTACTGCTTTGGCTACAAAATCAAGCTCAGTGGTTATTATTGATCACTGCCAGGGTGTCTCTCAATACATAAATATCCACATAAGAAATGTCTTTTAACGTGTAGTGACAGAACAGCCGGGGCTCTCCTGGGAGGCAGAGTGGTCTTCTGTGAAGTCAGATCATCCTGCGTCTGGGCTCAATGTAAAACTTTCCTGAGTTTCAGTTCCTGTTACACAAAGATAATAAAATCAAATGGCCATAAAGGCAGTAGATGACCTGGCTCAAAATGTGTGACACACAGGATCATACTTCATTCTCATCGTCCCACCCCTCCCCACCCCCCCAATCCTCCCCTGGTCTCTCCTCTTCTTGCTAGGAAATGGCCTGTCAGTGCTTGGATGAAGGCACGGTCAAGACGGCCACAGAGTCAGGAGCGGTTGGTTTCCATTTTCATGCTCTGCCATCTAAGCAGTGCTTTAATCTGGAGAACGAGGAGTTTACTTTAAAATATGTCATATTTTCCCTTTACAGTTTTCACTCAAATATTACTAAGTGGCCTGTAAGTTCTAGAAAGTGATTAAATGTGTATGACCAATGCTCAGGGCTTAGGCTTTATAAAGGCACAGGTAACTAGGGAAGGTCCACTTGCTGAGACAGAACAAACGTTTCAAGGGAGCAAGACGGAAATAGTATCTGTTCAAATACTGTCTTCTTTAAGATGCGGTTTTATGTTTGAAAAGTGCATCTTACAGGCCGACCTCCTATTCTTTCCATTTTCTCCCCCACAAATCCCTGATATTAACAAAGATTTTAGCAAGCAGTGCCTTTAACTTCTGCTCTCGGATTTGGTGACCTTGATATTCTCCTCTTACTTTATGAAGTTAGACGGACGTCCCCTGCCTTACACAGTTGGGTCGACCTGGGTTCTGGTCCTTATGTTTCCCTCCAACTGTTAGATTTTGGACATGTCACTAAAAACTGGGCTTTGGATTCTCAACTCTAAAATGAGAAATATAATGCTTATCTTAAAGAGCTCCTGAGATAACTACGGAATGCCCCTGCTCCGGAGAATATGTCTAATTTACTCCATGGTCTTCACCTCCTCTCCCTCTTTTACGTATGTGGAAGCCATCAGTTACGACCAGAAGAGAGGAACCTAGTTTTTCGTCAGAGCCATGGTTTAGCTTGAATACAAAAGATAATAGTAAAAATGATGCCTGGGACCTTATATGCTGGAAGAATATGAATGGAATGAAAAAGGAGTTATGAAAAAATATAACATGTCCTTATCAGTAACCGCCAAATTATGGAAAGGACCCAAATGTCCACTGACTGATGAGTGGATAAAGGAGCGGAATACACGATGGAATATTACTCAGCCATCAAAAAGAACGAAACCCTGCCATTTGCACTGACATGGATGGAACCAGAACGCATTATGCTAAGTGAGATAAGTCAGAGAAAGACAGACGCCATATGATTCCACTCATATGTGGAATTTAAGAAACAAAACAGATGAATACAGGCGGAGGAAAAAAATGAGAGGGGGGCAAACCATAAGAGACTCGTAACTATAGAGAACAAACTGAGGGCTGCTGGAGGCGAGGTGGGTGGGGGTTGGGCTAGATGGGTGGTGGGTATTAAAGAGGGCACTTGTTGTGATGAGCAATGAGTGATGTACATAAGCGATGAATCACTAAATGCTGCTCCTGAAACTAACATTATACTATATGCTAACTACCTAGAATGTAAACAAAAAGCTGACACATAAAATATAATGTGCACCTTTAAGCAATCACAAAATGATGAGTGATTTGCTCTTAAGCCTTCCAAAAAGACTTTCAACGAGCAAATGTATGAAATTGCTTAAGCCTTGAGCTTATAAAGAATTCAGATCTGGTCAGCAGATCTCAGAAGAAGAGAGATGAGCACCTGTAACAGAAATGCCTACAAATTACACAAAATTTTAACTAGACTCGTCCAAGCAAAAGTCCTTGCTCCCTGAGAAACTAGCTTTTCTCAGACCATTCACGTGGGAGCTACCACTGTCACCCCCAGGGGCCGGAGACACCTACCAGAGACCTAGAGATGGTCCTGTGCCCTCCTGCCATGGACAACCCCGTATCTGCCAGCATGCTGATGTCACCATATCACTCTGGTTTCCAACTGGTCCATGTTAACAATGACAGTCTCGATACCCACTTATTTCAAACACTCCCTGCATCAGACTCTGCTGTACGTCCCACAGATGCACCCCACCCAGTCCTCACCCCAGCTCCACGTGGCAGGCATCAGTATCCCTATTCTACAGCTGAGGCCACTGAGAATCACCAGACTTCCGTGCATTTCTCAAGGTCATATGGTTGTAAAAGGGACTGCAAGGGGCACCTGGGTGGCTCAGCTGGTTGAGCTGTAGGACTCTTGATGTTGGCTCAGGTCATGATCTCATTTACCACACCGAAAGGGAGAACTGACAGGTATAATTCTGAGTAGTGAATAAACTACGAGTTCAATGAGGATTTGCTGATGGTCCTTCAGGCACGTTACCCGACTGGATCCTGTGACAGCACGATAAGACCCTCTTGGTCAAAGGCGGTCTGGTTGAGGACTCGGGGATTGTTTGTATTTCATCAAATGGAGAGAGTAGTTAGTCCTTTCAATCAGATGTCCCTGGGCGGGGCGGGGGGGGGGGAGTGGAGTAAGCTTTCTTACTATGAGAAGATATGAAATTATGTTCCATTTCCTCCACACTCCTTTACAAAAATTTGCGAGTATTTCAAGTAAAATGGCACCATCTGGGTGGGAAGTTTTTGGCTCGTCTGGAGAAGCTGGAGGGGGGCTGGCAGTGAGTGGTTGCACTTTTTAGCTTACGCCCCACAGGAGCATATGGCACGAAGAGAGCAAAGTCTGTGGGCTGTCCCTGCGACACTTGCCAATGTTACAAACCTGGAGATGACGATAAGGGACACGGGTCGGGCCATGAAGAAAGCCATCGCCTGGCAAAGAAGCACAACGTGTCTCCGGGAGTAAGAAATGCTCCCCGGCACACATTAACTCAAGACCTTCCTACTGTAGTTCCCTACAGAGAATTGAGAGGGGAGGTGTTCTTAGACTGGCAGTCATACACGAACAGGGTTTTGTGCTGAGCCATCAGGAACCAGCGTCACCAGGCGGGGGTTCTGGGAGAGCAGGGCACCTGCCGTGAGAAAAATGAGGCACGAGCGGGAGGAACACTGACCTTGCAACTCAGCAGTCATAAGACGGTTCCTCGTCCTTCCCATGCGCCTCCTGTGCCCTGACAATATACGGGTAGAAGAGCCCATATTTGGGTTAGCAGCATCCCTTCCTGTTGAGGTACACTGCCCAAGTGCTGTTTGAATTGAAATTTAAATGATGCTTCTTCAATCAGGAGCTCTTTTTTTAGCTTTGCGACAGCATAATACATCCAGGATCTTGATGGGTAATCATCATCCATCTTTAAATACACACACAGGTTTTCCATTTTGTGGATTCCAGGCATTTTTAGCTCTTACCTACAATTGCCCCCCACGCTGACAATACACACACCCTCTCTTCTCTCCTGTTAGAGTCAAGCTTCCTCCCCTGTCTTTATCGTTTCATTATTTCAACACATTTTTAAGTGCTCCATACCCAGCAACATACTGGCCATTGAGCGTGACTGAAAGACTCAATATACAGACCGAGCCCCCGGGGAGCTTTTCAACCAGTGGAGTCAAAAATTACCACAGGAACTAGAGGGACAGACGGAAGGGAAGGATCAGTGTGTGGGGAAGAGATCGGGGCACATTTTAAAGAAGAGAAGACCTGGACAGGATCTTGCGCTTCGCTGTTTCTCAGGGGTTCGTGGAGTGCACACCTCACGAGTAAAGGAAGTCGGAGCTGTCATTCCAAAGTTTCTCCAGGAGGCAGAGATTTTATCAGAGAAATCATGTGGTTCTGTGAATTCTGCTTCTTCCAGCAGCTCAAGATTGAAAAACATTCTGGTAAGTGTGGTTAAGTAAGCATCATGAGGGTAAAAATAATAATAAAAAAAAAAAAAACCTTTGAGATGAGCAAATGGGGCATGATTCAGGCGACAGGAATATAGGACATTAGCATGCCCCCCTCTGGACAAAGGCCGTCGGGTACTTTATCGTGTTGGGAGTTTTTCCACAAGCAATACCCATTGTTTGGGTGAGGAAACAGTAAGGAGGATGTAAATGGCTTGCCTCAGACCACAAACGAGTGAGACAGTGGGAAGTAAGAGCTGAGCCTTCTGAGTAGCCATGAAACCACAGCACCAACAGAATGAAACACACACCCGAGTGGTCATTTTTCTGAATGGATCCCTTTACTACAGCAGACACCTAAGGGCCAACAGAATGCACCTGAAGAATGGCTGTTGGTCTGGTGAACCAATGGCTCCTGACCCACAGGAAGCTGGCCGCCATATTACAACCCTGGGGCTGTAGGCACTAGGGTCTCAAGACCCCCAACACACCAGGCTCAGGAGAAGGACATTTCTCTGGAGAGTCCTGTGAAACCAACAGCGGAAGACTAGCACAATGAGAGACGTGTTTTGACACTCTCTTCTCTATGTGGCCAACGAGCATGATTTATTCGTTTTCCAGATTTAGAGCATTCCAGATTTTATGTTTTAAATGATCACAAATGATGGCTTTACCAATGTGACTTTTCAGAACGGTTCATTTGAAAACACAAGGAGTTTGCCCCGAGAATTCTCCAGATGACTTTCAGTTCATCCCGATGAAATTAATTGGCTACCCGACACGTTTTTGGATTATTTACTATTGAAATTATGGTTCTTTCCTCAGGGGTAACAGCTTATTGATATTTAAGGGAAGGAAGGGAAATTCAGTCACTTGCTCCGATGATCTGACTCTGCAATTGAATATACTCACTATATTCACATAGTCACTATGTGAATTCGCTATGTGAATTCATAGACTCACACGGATTCATGTAGATGGTCACGCCCCTTCAGTTCCCCAGAATTACTCACCCACGTGCAAAGAGCAAAAGCTATAGGAAGTCAGTGGAGCAAACTGTGTCCCTGCGTCCCACGACTGTCACCACCTCAGTGACCACGCTGGCGGTGAGATACAGCTGGAATGGTGGACATGGGTCATGTTGCATGGCCGGCAAGGCTGTCCATGCGTGTGGTGGGAGAATGCAGAGTGGTGATTTCACTACAATAGCTGGTGTCCTGGACCTGCTCATTCTCTGTTGGCATGGCCTTGACTCCCAGAACGAATGGTCTAGTGTATCCAGCTGTGCACTATCATGCCTAACAATGTCCAGTAGAAAACTACAGACCTCAGATGACTGACGTGTACCAATCGTCAGCTCTCTGGATACTTAGAAGTATACAGATATCTCAAATGACTTTTTCCAATTTTATACAGAAAACTGACATAGCTAAAGTAAGCCACAGGATGCTGGTAGAAAGGAGAGAAGACAACCCTCCCGCTCTGTCCTCTACCAGAAGGAAACACCCCCTTCACTAGGTGAAGAGAGTTTAGCACCTGGTGAAGTTAAACGAGTTAATACTGAGAAAATCGTTCCCATTGTTAAAGAAAATGCTCGCTCAGAACTCTAGCCATTGTTAATCTGAAAGCTTCCCCTCCCCACCTTTGGATCAGTTCCTTTGGGATCTCTGAATTCATCACATAGTCATCACATGCTTTCTGCTTTTCTCCTCTTTCATCTAAAGTCTGGCCTGCTGGACCAGGGAAGGAGGTAAGCGTTTAAATAAAAATATGCACACACGTACACACACACACACACACACACACACACAAGCCTTTTACGATATTATCCCTACTCCTAAAATCTACTCTCTTACGTAAGTTTTCTTTACCTCAGACATAAGCTGGCGTCCCCTCCAAAGAAAGAAACAGAAATTGGCTGATTTTCTGTGGGGGGATAAATAAATCTTTTAATACAGTTTTGAGCTGGCATTATTTGCACCACTCAAACCACATAAGCCAAACCTTAGAGAAAAGGAGAGAAGACTGCCCTGCAGCCATACAATGTTATGATTTTGCACTGAGGACAGAGACCCCCACCCGCATCCCCTGGGGGCAAGAGGAATTGAGTGCATCTGGAAGTTAATCTGCAGTGAAGAAGGTGCCAGCTAGCTGCACAGTTCCCACCAAGATACTGCTGCTCGAGAGATACAGCCGAGTGATTAATGGAGAGGAGCAAACACCTCCCAGCCAGAAAGAAGTCCCTCCTAAAACCAACTATAAGACTGTCACCACGGAAAATTGTAAAGATTCATAAAGTCAACAGAAACAGGAAGTGATTTTGAAGAGTACAATTGTGCCTGGAGTCTGCTAAACGTTAGGACCTGGATAGCTGATGACCCGCTTGGTTTTCTTTCTTTCTTTTTCTTTTGTATTCAGGGGGAGGGGCAGCTGGTTAGTCTCTGATCTCTGCCGCCGTCCACAAGGATTTGGATTTCGGCTACAATCACGTTCCACAGGGAAGAAACTAATTCCATTTTGCTAATCCATATCACCAATTGCAACGAAACCGATTCTCTCTTTTAAGAGTTTGTCAAGTAATAATTACTCCGAGAAATGCAAGATGGGCACTTTTGAAAATGACTTCTGGACCGATCTTTACTAGGCTTACTTGAAAGGAAACGTTTAATGCTGATTCCAAGAGAGGGCTCAGGATAAACTAGAACATATTTTTCAATCAAAGCCTGGGGTAAGGCTGATGTCAGATAGGGGGCAGCACAAGGTTAATTATACCCACAAGTCTCTGCCTTGTCTTCAACGCCTCTCCAGGTGTAGTCTGGCCATATTATCCAAGGTAGGCTACGGTGACATCTGAGAAAATCTGGAATATGTGTACATATAACTACAGCGATGGATGGAAAAGAGGCAGGCACGGCAGCACTCTGTGTCGCCTCACTTCTCATACTTCCCCACTTTGGTGACAGCCACACCCTTTTCTGGGACTGACCCAAGTTCAACCATGGGGCCCAGATGAACTCAGCGGTGACCGGAGTCAGCATATGCCACGTAACCTAAGACGGTCTCGGCACAGTGGGACTCCTGTCAGGGGCTTGGGGAGGAAACACTATGTCCCCCAAGTTATGAGCAAGAAAACAGGTGCCTTTGTAAAAAGAACAACCTGTGTGCCCAGTAAGCTCGGGTGGGTTGGCTGCCTTTGGAGAAGAAATTTGAGTTCAGGAAATAGAACCATATCCAGAATATTTTTGTGGTTCTGGTTGTTGTTGGTTGTTGTTGTTTGGTTGGTTGTTTTGATTTGGTTTCTGTTTTGTTTTGTTTTCCCAAGCCCTTACAAATGTCCTTTTAGGACACTTCAACACTGCCCAGGTTGAACTGTAGGGACACAAAAGTCTTCTACTCTCAGGGCAAAGATAGCAGAGGATTGACACCCTACAGGTCTTTATTGTGGTAGCAATGAAGCAAGGAAAACTGATGAGAAAAAAAAAGGCAAACCTTAAGACCAAGGAACAAGCAATTTTGATTCCTTCTATTTTTGCCCTAATAATTTTTCCCTTGTTTATCCTTACATTTTACTCAACAAGATGCAGACCTTCGCAAGAGTAAAACTTTTCTTTAAATTCAACAAAAGAGAACGTATATACAAAACTATCATAGAAATTGAAGCTTGAGGAAGGTGTTTTCTTAAGGGGCACAGAGAGGGGACAGGCAGTGTTTAAGCGGAATCGTGTTCCCTCAAGATACACGCAGTCAAGTCCTAACCCCGGTACCTCAGAATGTGACTGTATTTGAAGACAGGGCCTTTAAAGAGGCAAAGTGAGGTAAAATCAAGGTATAATGGGATGTGAGGGTGGGCACTAATCCAATATGGCTGGTGTCTGTATCAGAGGAGATTAGGACACAGATACACATGACATAAGACCCTGTGAGGACACAGGGAGAAAAGGGCCATCTACACGCCAAGGAGAGAGGTCTCCAAAGAAACCAGCCCGGCCAGCACCTTGACCTCAGACTTTGTCCTCCCTGTGAGAAAACAAGTTCTATTGTTCAAACCACCCAGTCATGGGTGGCACTTCGTCATGAAGGTCCTAGTGCACTAACATAGGGCAGAGCAGCGGCCGCCCTGAGAAGGAAGTTCCACCTGGGGCCAGCAGCCTGCCTCTCCTGACACCTGCCCCACGGGTTCCAGACTTGCTCAGCCAGCCCCACAGTCACGTAACCCAATTCCTTACAACGAATCTCTTCACGTGTACATCTCCTACTGGTTCTGCTGTTCTGGTTGATTCCTGACTAATACAGAGAGCATGCAAAGTGAGGACAGAAGCTCCGAGAAGGCTCTGGAAAATACGACCAATCGAGAAACACGAGAGGAAGAGGGGTCCGTGATGCAGACAAGAGAAACCCAGAAGGCGTGGCAGGGAGTCAAGGACAGGGTGCTCTCTGAGAACGCGACGGGCATAGGATTGGTCGAGCGTGCCAAATCTCCCCAGAATGGCGTGCCTGGGTGGCTCAGTTGGTTACGTGTCCGACTCTCAATTTCAGTTCAGGTCATGATCTCACCGTTCATGGGATGGAGCCCCGCAGCTGTCAGCAGAGAGCCTGCTTGGGATTCTCTCTCTCCCTTTCTCTCTGCCCCTCCCCGGTGTGCTCGTGCCCTCACTCTCTCTCTCCCTCTCTCTTTCTCCAAATAAACAAACAAACTTAAAAAAAAAAAAAAACTCCACATAAGTTAGGGGACAGCCAGCCTAAAATGAGCATCGGAAACATGATGATGCTCTAACTTTGGTAAAAGAGCATCAGGGAGGGAACCCAAGTGCCCTGGGCTGAGGAATGGATGGCAGACAAAGAAATGAGCAAGAGGGATTATCCCTCCAAGAAGCTTACCTACAACACACAGGAAGATGAGAAGCCATTAGCTAAGGGAACCCAGAAAAGTAGGAGGGTCATGGACATTGATTACCTGTAAGATGACAGAGGTTTGAGGATGTCCCGATGCTTACGAGACAAAATCAGTGAAGAGATTACAGATAGCGTAGGAAGGAGATCCCTGACACAGCAGAAACTCCAGAAGAGCAGGTGAGGAGATTCAGCTCACAGGGGCAGGGAATTACCCTGGACAGAAAGAAGGAAACATCTCCACTGAGATGGCAAGGAATGAGGGGAGGGCAGCTGCCGAAACACATACGTAGGAAAAGTGCTCCCAGAAGCTGGATTCTAGAGTCACAGTGCACAACTGGATCAGACCATTCCCCTGACCATGAAGAATTATGGTCGGGGAGAGGGCTTAGGCATTAGTATTGATTAAATTAGGGTTGGGTGTTTGTTTGTTTGTTTGTTTGTTTGTTTGTTTGTTTTTAAGTGAGACATGGGAAAAGGAATTGGCTCTTTCTGGAAATAGGAGAGAGACACAGAAAACCAGGAAGACTTGGGGTCAGATACACTTGGAAGGCGGCGACCTGGCCTTGGCAAAGATAACAGTGACTTTATTCGGCAGAATTCAATTAGCTGTGTAGAGGAATCAGGAAGACAAGGTCGTGGCTTGATCCAGGGTGAAGCTCTGGTGGAAGACAGAGGCAGGACAAGAAGGCAAGGCAGTTGAGTGTATTGGCAAGAGAGGTTGGACTGATGCCTCACAAGGTCCGGGTGAGGCCAGAAGAAGAGAGTCTGGGAGAAAACGAAGGGCTGCCGGGCAAGAAGGCATCCACAGGTTTCCAGAATGGTACAGCAGGAGCTGAGCTGAGCAGCGGACTAAAGCACAGGAAGGACCTGGCTCAGGCTGGCTCCGCAGTTAGCAAGGTGCCACTTCAGTCAGTTTATTTCATCAAGATTAAACGAAGTAACGCACACGAAGTAGATAGCTTAAGATACCCTTAAGTTTTGGTCCTGTCTGCTACGGGGGAGACAGCTGTATGTGTGGAAGTTGTGGGAGGATGGAAGTTTAAGATGTCCCAGGTGAGACCGCCTGGCGAGACCCGGGTGTGGGTGGGCACACCCAAAGTGTCGGCAGGAGCCAAAGACGTAGATCCAGGGCCAAGGTAAGAACCTCCCACCCCAGGGCCACAAACCAGAAAGCCTGGCGAGAAGGGAGGCTGGGGTGCTTCGTTTTAAGGTGCTCACGGTGACAAGTTACCGTGCCCTCACGAGGCAGTTAAGGCAGTTGGTACTAAGACATGACGAAAACCTTGAAGCTTTCAATACATTCAGAGGATACTGGGCAACAGTTCAGGTACCCAAGGTGGGAAAGTTATTTGTAAGACGGGTCTAAAAAATAATCCAAGCCTTTTTCCACAACCCTAACTTTCTCCCCAGGTCTGAGCTGGCCATTTCAGACCCGTACCTGTCCTGACATCCAAGCATCTAAATCCTGTCTCTAGAATGATGTCCCAGGTGACTGAACCATGACCCTTTCCAATGTATAATATTTTAAAAGTGTCGTTCTCCAAAGTGATCCTCAATCTTTTCAAACAGTGTCGCTCAGTCCTCAGCACGGAAGATGAAAGCCGCGTTTGAACCTGCACTCCGCCTGGGCTCTCAGTTCCCATGTGAACACCACAGCGCCCCCCTTTCAAATCTTCAGCTGCTTCTTCGGAGTGAAATAAACCCGAGGCCACCAACTTCTCTTCTGAAGCTTTATTTTTCAATTCTTTGACCCTCTCCCAGTCTGAACTGATTCTAAACACTCCTTAGTCCTCTTAGCTATAGATGCAAGCAAACCAATGTTTCCGTACGTTGGCATTCCAGGACGATAGCATAACCCCTCACCTTTCATACTTCATCTCCAAGTAGCTGGGGCTGGGGTGAGAAGACGAATGGTGTTAGGTGAACCAGCTAACTTTTTGTGTATGTTTAGCTGGATGTATTCCCTTCTAGCAAATTTTATTCCTGGATATCTTTTGGAGATATGTGTATACATACACACACACACACACACACACACACACACACACACGTACATATAGACAATTACATATCACATATGTTACATAAATATATGGATAATTAATAAGTATACTATATTACTATTTATAAAGGTAATTATTAATTATATACGATTACATGTAATTGTTAAATGTATTTATGTTTCATCTCTACTTCTATTTCTTGTCTACTGTTCTCCCACGGAGTTGTCTTTGCACACATTGTAAGATTCTTCATTCCTTTTTATCCTACTCTGCAGGGCTATATAAATAGTTGTTAAGCAACTAAGAAGCTCTTCTCAAACTCAAAACTTCAGGTGCTCATTCAAATATCAAGAAGATGTTTTTGTTTTACCGGTGCACTTACATCTGACATAAGTAGGAACAGAGTTGCTTTTGTTCCTAGCATCTTCGTTTTGTGTTTTCTCACAAAACCACAGCCTCTGAACCAAAGATCTCCTAAAAATTTTAATTGAAATTGAGAACACAGCTGTCTTTTCTTTGCTTTCAGTTGCCATAATCGTCTTTCTAATGGAGAACAGCCCTGAAATTACTAATGACTTGAAAAAACGATGTGCTTTTCAAATCTCCCCTCCCTCTGTAGCCTTTACTCCTCACTGATAGAATTCCTGTAAAATACAATACACAATTATGGAAACCCAGGGTACCAAGGTACAAACGCTAATTGTAGGTGAAATGAGCTTTATAATATTTGGAGGCTTAAATGATGAGTTTTAGGTCCGGAGCACAGATGAAGATAAAAAACCTGAAACTCTGAAGACTAGATACACAGATAAATACATGGGCATTTTATTATGATGATTATATCTCAAGACTCATGCTACTAGAGATAATGTTCTTAAGGTTCATAATAAATAAGGAGCTAAAGTGAGAATTTTTTTTAAAGTAGTTTTTCTTCATCCTTCAGTATCCCTGAAAAGAGTGACTTTGTCCTTTATCTCAAAGGAATGGAAACCCCTTATCCACTATCCAAGGTGCATTTCCAAAGCATTACATCTTCCAGAAAGTAAAACACACATATTTCAAAGGGCCTCCAGGCCAAAGTTGAGATTTTTTTTTTCTTTTCTTGTTTTCTTTGTTGAAAGAGACCAAAATAAGAATCATTTCACTTACCAGAAAACTAGCCTATATACGTGGGTATTTGGGTATTCATTACTAGAAACCGACTTCCATGTAATTCTACCAAAGAACAATGTAATAGAACCTTCAGGTTCCCTCGGTGGAAAATAAAAAGCAAAGCAATTTTTGAAAACCTCCACAACCCACACTTCAGAGGATAAATATCAGATGGCTTATTTACAAAAATCACTGATATTCTTAATAAATGAGATGACATTTCAGTACTAAAACGGCTCATGTGTGGATACCAACAACCCTAAATAGTATATTGGCTTTTGCTTCATAAACCGTAACACCAATCTGATGAGTCACAGGAAATTCTGAAGTATCTCCAGTGCATTCGATGGGCCTGAATCTTACCTTAAGAAATATTCACGGAGGACAAAACCAAGCGCTCCAAACTGGGGCAGGCAACCAGGCAAAAAGGCCAGGCAAACGAATTTAGCTCCCTTTCCAGGAGACGCTGACCTTGCTGCGCACCCTAGTACTTTCCCTGACCACAGTTTTCAGCAAGGGCTTGGGGGGCAAGAGGACTGTCACTCAAATCCTCAAAACACCGCTGGCGGCCCGATCTGCGCAGTGCGAGCCTCGCAGTCCCCCACCAAAAACTCTTCCAGGAAATCCCTTACTTCAAGGAGGCCACGCTCTGAGACTCTCCGGAGCCCGGCAAGGACGGGTTAGAATCCCCGCCACCCGCTTGGCGCCCCACCCGGCGTCCGGGTGACTGGACCACCCCCACCCACCCCCGGGAGCCTCACTCCCCCCACCCCCACCCCGCCTCCCACTCCAGCCGCGACGGCGCCCAGACCCCGCACTCACCGGATGATCACGAACATGACCAGGGAGTTGCCCACCAAGCCCACGACGAACACCACCGAGTAGACCGCGGTGATGATGACCGGGATGGCAGGAGAGATGTGCGCGGGCTCCAGCGGCGCGCCCTCGGAGCCCCCGCTGCTGTTGCCGTCGCTCTCGGCCCAGCCCGGCGGCCAGCCGCTGCCGTTGGGGGGCAGGCAGGTGCTCGGGGGGCAGGTGGGACCCGGCTCCCCGCGGAAGATCTGGACCGGGGGCTCCATGGTTGGCGGCGAGGAGGGGCGGCACCTGCGGGGCTGCGGGAGCGCGAGAACCGGCTGGACCCGGAGAGGCAAACTTTGCCGCCCACGGGCCAGCGCGGGGAGCCCGGGCCCCGCCGAAGGCCCCCCACCCCGCCCCCGGCGCTCGTCCCGCGCTCGCTCCCGGTCCCCGGCTCCTGAAACCCGCCCCCAACCCTTCCTGGGCACGCCCCCTCCCCCCACCCCCGTCGCGGCGGCACGGTCCCCACCCGGCCGCTCTGGGCCCCTAGGGACCAGAGAGCCCTGGAGCACACAGCCCGCGCTCGCCGGCCCCGCTCCTCGGAAGTCGGAAGCCCAAAGCTCACCCCCGGGTCCCGGAGGCGCGCGCGGCGGTCCGGGGCAGGTCCTGGCCGGGGCGGCACGGCGCGCTCCCGGGGCCGGCTCGGCGCTCGCGGTCGCCGCGCACCCGCAGCCCCGCGCTCAGCCCAGCGCCGTCCCCGCGGCTCCCGCGACGCGCGGCGGCTCAGCCGGGAGGACGCGGCCCGGAACTCGGCCGGCTTGCCGGCCCGGGGGCGCACCGAGCGCGCGGGGGCGCTCCGCCCCGCCCCCGGCCCCGCCCACTCGGCGGGGGCGGGCCCAGCCCCGGGCCCCCCTTCCCACCACCACCGAGGCTCGCCCCGGGTCTCAGCAGCTCTTGGATGCCCCTAGGACAGAGCCGCTGTGCCACTGAGCTTTAGTGGTAAGGAAGGGGCTGCCCCCTCAGGGCGAGTACGCATCTGGAGTATTCAGAAGAGTCTCGAACTACTGTCGCCTTCGTTCCCGGGGACAAAAAGTGTACTTCTGTGTATTTGGAGGACCCATCCAAATAGCAAAGTAATCCAGTTAGGCCAGATCGTAAAATACTGATGACTTAAAAATACATCAATAGAGGGGCGCCTGGGTGGCTCAGTGGGTTGAGCGTCGGCTTCGGCTCAGATCATGATCTCACGGTCCGTGAGTTCGAGCCCAGCGTCGGGCCCTGTGCTGAAAGCTCAGAGCCTGGAGCCTGTTTCAGATTCTGTGTCTCCCTCTGACTCTGCCCCTCCCCTGCTCACACTCTCTGTCTCTCTCTCTCAAAAAGGAATAAACAGGGGCGCCTGGGTGGCTCAGTCGGTTGAACGGCCGACTTCAGCTCAAGTCATGATCTCGCGGTCCGTGAGTTCAAGCCCCGCGTCGGGCTCTGTGCTGACAGCTCAGAGCCTCGAGCCTGTTTCAGATTCTGTGTCTCCCTCTCTCTGCCCCTCCCCTGTTCATGCTCTGTCTCTCTCTGTCTCAAAAATAAATAAACGTTAAAAAAAAAATACATCAATAGAATATTTCTGTGCATTCGGTTCCTTCTAGTCTTCTCTGAGATGACACGGACGACACGTGACAGGTGTTACTTACCTGCGGATGAGTAACTCTCCTTACGCAGGCCTCACTGTTGGTCCAGGAGTTGACAAACTGTCTCTACCTCTTTTATGAATCCCTGCAACCATCACATTCTCCTCACCTTTCCATCACTAGGGTGCCTTCTCTAGGAAACCCCCAAGAACCTGAACCCCCATAGGGAAATTCGGTCATCATCATTTCCGTGCATCACGCTGCCAGTCCAAGGATGGCGGTCGGATTCTGCTGGGGGAAAGAGGCCCTCGGGCAATGGGACCCCGGGCACAGTGAGGAAGAGGAAGGCAGACTAGGGTGGGCTGCAGCAAGGGAGCCAGGACTCAGCTCCGAAGTGAAGGTCCCGAAGCAAGAGTGGGGAAGTTCCCCTTTCCCATCGGGATATGGGAGCCAGGACGCCAGGAGACCAGGGTGCCTGAGTTTCCTAAGTAGATCCCTCCTCCAAGGCTGACTGACTTCTGGAGACAAACATGACCCTCCACGGCTTCCCCCCAGCTCAGAGCACCATAATGGCGCATACAGTCATTCCATTCATCAGCTGACAGCCGAAGAGAGCTGCAACCTGGTTCAAGATACGGTGACCCCTAAAGAGGGATTTGACCACCAGAGTCTCATCACAGCCTGGAAACGCAGAGCTCTTTGAGGAGTGTGCTTCAAAGAAGCACAAGGAAGCTCTCTTTTGCCCAGCAGAATCCCTCCAACCCCGGGCGGGCACCATAGGAGTTTTGAAATTTACCAAATCTTACGTGTTTTGGGGTTTGGTTGCAGATCGTCACTAAAAGATGACACTTGCTTTCACAGAACATCAGAACCGTGGGCTCTCCGTGTGTCTGAGGGTCCGTCTCTGATAGGAAGATGGCAGACGGTCTTTTCCAGATGTCTGGGGGCTCGCTTCTTGCCACAGGGATCCCAGACTACCACCAAAGCAACCCAGGAAGACGTTTTGTTTGAAAAGTAAGCAGTGTCTAAGTAAGAAAGAAATTAAAAGAGGTATGTTAAAGGAAAATTAGCTGGGAAAGGCAGAATTATCTATCTATCTATCCATCTATCTATCTATGACTTCATGCATTAAAGATATATACAACTGTCTCTGTACAACATACTTTTGAAAGGGTATTTACAATACTTAATCTTCCTCTTGCACCCACCACTTGGTTAGTTTTTGCTGTTGTATTTAGCACACAGGGGGCTCACACAACTGGTAACTTTTCTGCGTTGGGCTCAAACACAGGTATTTCTGGCCCTTGTAAACACAGGTATTTCTGGCCCTGTGTAAACAAGCTGATGACACAGAATGACTTCATGTAAGGGAGCAAATGTGGAGCCACTCTTTCCCAAAAGACAAAACAAAACATATAGAGGAGGGGTTATTTGTCAAGGACCAAAAAAAAAAATAAAATAAATAAAATAAGGAAAAGAAAGGTTATTACTTGAAAAGATTTAGGTGATACAATTAATTCCACTGATTTGAACTTTTGGCTTCCCCGTGTGTCTCATAAATATACACAGTTATGTGTGTGGAGAGGTTTGCTGGGCCCTTCTAAAATGAAAGCACAACTCATTCTGGGACTTCTAATAAGATGATGTTCTCATTCCGATCATTAATAAGAAACCTCTGGTAGTTGGGACAGTGTTTTGAAGGCAAAGGATTGCTAATTATGGTAAAAGCAGTTTTGTTTCATTTGAATAGTCCTATGGTGGTTTTTTTTGCCCTTTTTTTTACCGAACTAATGGCCCAAATAAAGTGAACCCAAAATGGGCCGAGCATTAAGAAACCTTCAGGCAGCGGCGGTTGCCGGGGGAACGTGGCCGGTGTCTCTGAATACAGTGGGGAAGGCTGCTTATGCGTGCTCAGGTTGTCAGGCTTATGAGATTTTATCATAACTTCGGAGAAGAGCTTAGAAAATAGTGAGGACAAAATAAACTGCTCAAATGCTGTAAACTATTATGCACTGAGATGCAGCCCGGGCTATTCAACTGACTACCGCTTTCTCCTACCCGCCACTCTGCTCAATGCAAACACTGTGCCTGCAACCGCACGGAAAGCCCTTTTAAGGCTGAAAATGGGTTTTCAGGCATTCTTGTGGCTGAATGTCTTGGGTGATGGGTGCTTTGGCACTTCTGTTGTGTAGACTGGGGAGCCCACCGGTACCCTGTGATCAGCTCGCTTTTTCGTGGCTCTAACAACCTGCAATGAGTGTGTAGCTGAAGGGTACAGTTACGTTTGCCTAAGACGCCGGGTGTGGCCAGGGCGGCCTATGAAGAGCCAGAATGCTCCGAGTCACTTCGCTCTTCACGCATCGGATGTCGTCACGTGTGTCCCCAAGTGGCAGGCAAGAAGGCCGGACTTGAGGGAGTAACAGTAAACAAGACAAAGGCAGTCCTTTCCCGATCGGGTTGCGCAATCTAGTGTGAGAGAATCTAATTGTTTTTTCAAACGTTATGAAAAATTAATAACAAGTACCGTGAACCCTGGCAGGGGTTTTATAGGAAACATGTTTAAGGAAACAAGGTAGCCAGAAGCCAAGGCAACAAGTTTGTGCACAATAAAAAAGGGCCCCCCTTCTTCGAGACACTTGACTAACACCTATCTGCAAGTTGCCATAATAAAGATTTAAGCCCCTTTCGTGTCTCTGTCGCGAAGGCATCCCGTGAGTTATTGTAGGCGTACAACCTGCACCTGCGTGTGTTTTGAGGGCCCTCAGCCCAGATGTCAGGGAACCTTAGTTACTACAAAAGCATCAGAGAAGCCCCTCAGGGCCAAGTGGTATTGAAGCTGACGCTTAAAGACCGTGGTAGTTCTCCAGGTGAAAAGGGAAAAAGGGACCCTTCCAGGCAGGGAACAGCGTATGTAAAGAACATACACGAGCAGGAGTGGGGCACATTTGTGGAACTAAGGGGAGTCCAAGGAACCCAAGCCTGGGGGCCCAGGGAAGTGTGGCCCAAGATAAAATGGCAGTCAGGGTCAAGATTACACTGAGTCCTAAGAGACAGATGGTGAAGGTTTTGCATCTCGGTGTAAGACGCATGAAGAATCTCAGGCAGAACAACAC
This sequence comes from Neofelis nebulosa, assembly GCF_028018385.1. Lineage (NCBI taxonomy): Eukaryota > Metazoa > Chordata > Mammalia > Carnivora > Felidae > Neofelis > Neofelis nebulosa. The sequence continues at coordinate 5,873,667 of NC_080795.1, forward strand.
GCTCGGACATGGGATTCTCGAAACCTCGCTTATCTTTCATTTGTAGGCCGTACTGGAAGAGACAAGAGCAGATGTGAGAAGCTCCTGATTGAATCCACATCATGTACTGTTGCCCCTACAAGTCATCTTAGTGTGATGCATGCCTGCACGGTATATACATGAAGGGTAAATGGAGGACTTTCTCATGGTCCTGGAGCTGAGGCTTAAGCCTGAAACTTCTTACCCTGACCAACTTGATTGACTTGAGTCCACCGCTTTGAAAATTCAGTGCTGGTCCCATGACGGGCACTAGGATGGGGAGGGAGAGAGATTGGGGCAACACAAGGCAATAAAGGGCGTTTTATGGCATGTTTGCAGTGTTCGCAGGAGGTGCAGGGGTGCGGCAGTGAGGGTAGGGTGGAGGATGGAGGGAGACCTAAGTGAAGAATGCACAGTCTGAGGGGTTATGAGTGGATCGCAAGGTCGAGGTGGTGGCTGATGGGTTTGAGGAGGGAGCGTTTGGAGAGAAAGCAGCCGTAAAACTATTGCGATGGTCGAGGTGAGAGAGGATCCGACCCTACAGCAAGGTAATTGCTGAGCAAATAGGGAACATGATGGTTTTGAGAACCATTTAGGAAATTAAATTGGCAAGACTTGTAGTTTGAATGAATATAGAAGTTAGGGAGGAGGAAGAGCCTAGAACTACTTTAGGCTTATGCTTGGGTGACCAAGTGGAGGACGACACCATTAACTGAAATAGGAAATACAGAAGAAGTCACAGCAAGCTTGGAGGAGAACGTAATGAGCCCGGAGTTGGCAAAGCTGCGTTTGAGGCCCCAGGGAGGCATTTGCGTATGTGGTGCAGGGGGGAGTCTCTAACGCTGGGGAGAGTCAGTGCTGGAGAGGTGGAGGGCCGTTAGAACCAAGGAGGGAATAAGGGTGCCAAGGGTAACATGGCAAGGAAGTCGAGCTGATGAGACAATGCCGAGAAGCCACACCCTTTCACAGGGATCTCACAAAGAGGACTGATAAAACGGGCATGAATGAAGGAGGAGAAAGAGACACAGTGTCAGGGAGATCTAGGGAAGGGAGCACTTCAAGGAGAGGTGATGAGTGTCCGCACGACAGAGAATGTGACATAAGATACCTGCCAAAGAAAAAAAGTCACTGGGGGCCTGGCAATGATGTGTCATTAAAATTGCGCTTTGCTGTCTGTGCATTAGAACGGAAGGGAACAGACAATAAGACATAATGACGGTCTGAGGAGCCACTTGATGTTAGGGTCCTCTGTTGAAGGAACGCTTAGTCTGGAGAAGAGGACTATGTCACCTGGCTCGTGGAAAATGCACCTGCCTCTGCCCTGCCCACGGCCGTTCCTCACTTGGTATCTCACTGTGGCCACAGAAAGACCCACCTGCCGGGCCAGCCACCAGGAGGGAGAACTGTGCACACTGCATGGTGAGGGCTGCCCTCTCTGTATTGGATGAGGTCCCAGGCTGCCATCTTGGGTGGTCTTTAGGAGTCGAGGACCCAGCTCTGAGGCACGAGAATACCAGCCTTCCTGTCTCCCAGAACCTTGTGGATAACCTCTGTTTGCCCCATACCTCCACTCTCTGTCTTCCTCACTCTGCTCTGTGTCCGGAAAGTACTGGTCAAGTCCAGGTATGGAAGGTACCCCGGTAAGAGATCACAGGGTGGGTGGAAACTGAAGTCCTAGCAAGAAGTCCTCCTTCTTTTTGCAGCTTTAGCCAAAAGGTAGAAGAACCGCCCCCCCCTCCTGCTTCTCCCACTGAAGTACTCAATTCATCTTCCTCTCGGTTCCCTCAGCTCTTTCCACACCTTATAGATACCTTTTCGTTGGGAGGGCACTTGTGGTGGTGAGCACAGGGTGACGTGTGGAAGTGTTAAGTGACTGTATCGTACAGCCGAAATTAATATAACACTGTATGTTAACCAAATGGAATTCAAACAAAAACAAAAAATAAATAAACAAATTCTCTCGGTTCTTAAGTTTAAGGTAACTCGTAGGACCCACATGCCCTAATTCATGCAGGGCCTTTGCTGGTCACAGGCACCCTGCTGCAAGGAGCTGGGCAGAGGCACCCCGTCACACTTGACCCACCCTCACTCAGAGAGAAGGAGTTGGTTGCCTTTCTTTCAGCTCATTTTGGAAGATGACACTTTTGTGTTTGATGATCTGTCTTCCCTCAGGCTCTCGTGGAACTGAAAAGATACTGTCTGGCCCAGCCTTGACTTCCTTGGGAAGAGCTCACCTTCTGAGTTGTCTTAGAATGGAAGAGCCAGTGCATTAATACCACAAAACACCATCAACACGGAGGCACCCCAAGCGAGAGATTTCCTCTCCCTTTTAACCATCAACATTGGACATGTTTCCATTGAGGTTAAAACATAGTCCGGCTCCACACCCTGTAGGTCCCGACCAAACTGGGGGTTGGCCAAAGGGTGTCCTCACTGGCTGTTGTGGAGAGACGTGGCCAACTGATCCAACGCTGACAGGCCATGGGGCCACACGTGTTGAAGCCACATTGTGGCTCAGCTGATTAGACGCTATGTGAATTATCTGGAGAAATTAGAACATTTTTATGTGGTTCCCAGTAACATCATATCTCATATAATTTTGCCTCAAGCTTCTTACAGAAACATGTTAGAACTTAAGGGATTCTTTCTTTTTTCTTCCTTTGGTCGGTGTGTTTTCTGTCAAACTAATAGGATTGCCGATCTCCAGCACCGCCCAATTAACACCTTACATTAATTGTCACCTGGGGCGCCTGGGTGGCTCAGTCGGTTAAGCGTCTGACTTCAGCTCAGGTCATGATCTCGCGGTCCGTGAGTTCGAGCCCCTCGTCGGTCTCTGTGCTGACAGCTCAGAGCCTGGAGCCTGTTTCAGATTCTGTGTCTCCCTCTCTCTGACCCTCCCCTGTTCATGCTCTGTCTCTCCCTGTCTCAAAAATAAATAAAACATTAAAAAAAAAAATTGTCACCAGGCCTGCTATTCTGGGAATTATGCTCAGTGTTTGCATGCTCCTCATTTGGCTTAGAAGGCACACAGTAAAAAGGGAATCCTCGCAGGGGACCCTTTTCATGGATATCTCCTGAACTGTCTCTTCATCTCTGATGCAATCTACCCCAAATGGGTCTAGAGAAGAGGAGGGTGTCCCTCCACTTCCACCTTTACTGCCCCCTCTCTACTTGAAAACCCTGGTCTGGAGTATAGCTGAAGGCACTTCAGATCTTAAACTTCCGAGAGCTGACTCGGAAGAGCCGTTTTAAAAACATGAGCACATTACTGGTGCGGTTCATGGTTCGTACAATTATCGTATGATTTCACTTTATGCATAAAAACATGAGTTTCAAGGGAGAGCAAGGTCAGGAGATTTTCATTTAGAGATAATCATAACTACTGATGCACAACGTAGCAAGCAAGGACATGTAGAGCAGGTTTACAAAAGCCTGTCGATTGAGGAATTGGCCAACAACTAGTTTGAAAGATAACTGGTTTCCCAAGAACTGAGGAAATCGTTGATCCCAGAATAGCCGCTTTCTGCCTTCCCCTTGAATGGCTCAGGAGAAGCTGAACAGACACCCCAGAGTGTAGCCAGGGCATGCCACGAACACAAACCCTCCTCCTCCCCACTCATCCGGATCACTCAACCCCACCAAACTCACTACCATATGCAAAGAGTGGAAAGTATTTTGATTGAATAAATATTTGTAATAATATTAGTACTCACATTCCCAATAGTGTCTGGCATCTATAAAAACATATACTAACTGCAAGAATTAAGGAGAGTGGCAGGTTTGGGGCGCCTGGGTGGCTCAGTCAGTTAAGCGTCGGACTTCGGCTCAGGTCATGATCTCGCAGTCCACGAGTTTGAGCCCCGCATTGGGCTCTGTGCTGCCGGCTCAGAGCCTGGAACCTGCTTTGGATTCTGTGTCTCCCTCTCTCTCTGCCCCTCCCCTACTCGTGCTCTCTCTCTCTCTCTCTCTCTCTCTCTCTCTCTCTCTCAAAAATAAATAAACATTAAAAATTTAAAATAAATAATGGCAGGTTACATGTTACATTTCACAGTGAAGACACAAAAGTGGTTGGATAGGCTTGAGACCAGAAAACGGGTTGATATAATCTCAGCATGTGTTTGAACGGTAACATGTAGCATGTGTTAACTCAAGACAACGGTTACAGTTGATTTACCTTCTATAATAGCATTTTCTCTCCCTTTTTCTTACATACTTCTTAAAGGAAAATTATGAGCAAAGTGATAGAACTCAAAGGTTAATCAATTTGGAAAAAACAAGCCGGTAGCTTCCTTTGAATCTTAGGCAGCGTGTGTACATTTATTAAGATCATGGGGCGCCTGGGTGGCTCAGTCGGTTGAGCGTCGGACTTCAGCTCAGGTCACGATCTCGCGGTCCATGAGTTGGAGCCCCGCGTCGGCTCTGGGCTGATGGCTCAGAGCCTGGAGCCTGCTTCCGATTCTGTGTCTCCCTCTCTCTCTGCCCCTCCCCCGTTCATGCTCTGTCTCTGTCTCAAAAATAAATAAACATTAAAAAAAAATCAATAAACTCACTGAGCTTAACAGAATTTAGAAGTTCATGACTCCAAAAGGTTCAGACGCAGCATTAGCTTTGTAATTGAAGGCAGTGCTTGCCAAAAATGTCACATATTTTGCAATGAGTTTTACAATTATTCAGTTAGCGCTCAGAGTCTAGAAACAAAATCCCCTGAGTGGGGAAGCCACAATAACTCATGACATCTAATAATACCATCCCTGACTGAATCCTTTGTCTTTTAAGAAAAAGATCTCCATTTTCTAGCATTTTTTACAGCACATGCCATTCAATTCAAAGGCTGCGGACTACACTCACAGAGTGACATTTAACAAGAAGATCAAAGCCTAGTTCTACAAACTACCAAAAAGAAGGTACAGAATATTTGAATACCCTAAGAAAGAAAGGGATAATTGCAATACTATTTCAGGTGACACAGCAGTGAATTTTGTCTTTTATTCCTGATTTCTTCTTCTCCGTTCCCTCGACCCCCGTTTAACAGAAAGTAAAAACAAAAACATTTGAACAGCAGAGGGAGTAGGTGCTATAAAATAGTACTTTGGGTAAAAAGATAAAAGTAAATAAAAATAGAATTCCCATACAAAAATTTTCAACAATACTGCAAGATTGGAACCTAGTTTTTGCTTCAAAGGACCTATTTTTTTGCGGATTTCAAAATCTTTGCAGTATATCAAAGCATCTCCTTGTACTGATGGCAATAACCGTGTCATAAATTTGCACGAAGCTTTGATTTGGTCAAAGTACTTCACACGATGATATTTCATCGGGTTGTGATAACTTCCATGTACTTTATGCAGAATAACCCTGTCCCTGTTTTATAATCAAAACACAAGCTCTGAGCGTTTAAGCCACATAACTGTGATCATTTAGTAAGCAGAGGAACCAGAAATAGAATCGTTCTTTTGAATCCCACCCAGTGATCTTTTCACCTTCTCAGGATGCACAAAAGTTTTGGTTTGAATGAAAGCAGAGATGAGTCGTAGGAGTAAAATTAAAATGTGAGAAGAATGGCAAGTCTTTGCCTTGACATCGAAGCGTGAACTGTGGCCTCGTTGTCTGTTGTGCAAGAGCTACTTAGTTATGTATTGTGAAACAGGCAAATGGTTACGACTGAAATTATTTTGAAAAATTTCATCAATGTTAGTATGTTAAACTCCCCTAAAAAAGAAGTATATTTAGACAACTAAAGGAAGTAGAAGGAAAGACTGGTCAATTCCACAGTAAAGTCAATGAAAGACACTGACTATGTGAATACTGCAGATATGTTTATTTGAAGAAAAGTATTGATACAACAGGATTACATCACACACGTGGAAGTAATATAGTTAAAAATATAGTGCGATGTATCAAGTTTAGGTGGTAAGTAAGAAAATGTCATTTATCGGGGTGCCTGGGTGGCTCAGTCCGTTAAGTGACTGGCTCTTGATTTTGGCTCAGGTCATGATCTCAAGGCACATGAGTTCAAGCTTTGTGTCAGGCTCCGTGCTGCCGGTGAGGAGCCTGCCTGGGATTCTCTCTCTCTCTCTCTCTCTCTCTACCCCTTCTGCACCCCTTCTCTCTCTCAAAACAAATAAGTAAATGTTTAAAAAGCAGAAAATATCATTTATAGTTTAAGATAGACAAAGATCTCTTTTTATTGGCTTACAAAGATTGTTACTTGCTTTGGTAATATGAACCAAATGTCCAAACTACTTACAAAGGTATTGAGAAGTTTTGCTCCTGCCCATGTTATCTCTTTCTCCCCTCTGTTTCAAGGGACAGCAAGAAGGCCAGGAGCTTTTAATTCAGGATAACCGTAACTAATTATGCACAATTTAGCAAGCAAGGATATGAGGGCAAATTTACCAAGACACTGTCCATTGAGGAATGGACCAGCTGTTACTTTGGAAGATAACTGGTTTCCCAGGAACTGAGGGGCTCTTTGATCTCTGAACAGGTGCTTTCTGCCTTACCATTGGATGCCCCAAGAAAGGCTATGCAGACACCCCAGAGTGTGAACAAGGCATGAACAAAGTGAGAATTTCAACAAAGAGATAAAAAATATTAAAACATACCAAACAAAAACTACAAAGCTAAAGAATACAGCAATTAAACTGAAAACTGCAATATAGAGGATAAATATCAGACTAGATCCAATGAAGAAAGGATCAGCCAACATGAAGACAGGGCAGTGGAATTCATCCAATTAAAAGAGCAAAAATGAAAAAAGAATAAAGATAAAGGGATACTATGAAGTGGTCAAATACACATTATAAGGGTGCTAGAAGGCAAAAAGAGAGAAAAAGGGCAGAAAGCTTATTCAAAGAAATAATGGAAGAAAATTTTTCTAACCTGGGGATGGGAACAAGCATCCAGCTAAAGAAATTCCAGAAAATTTTAAACAAGATGACTCTGGAGACACTCACACCAAAACACATTAGAATTAAATTGTCAAAAATTAAAGGCAAGGAGAGAATCTTAAAAGCAGCAAGAGAAAACACAACTTTTACAAACAAGGGAAGGCCCCTAAGACTAGAAGATTTTTTTAGCAGAAACTTTGCAGACCAGCAGAAGTGGGATAATGTATTCAAAGTGCTGAAAGGAAAAAACAAAAACCAAAACCCAAAAACCAAAAAACCTGCCATCCAAGAATGCTCCACCTGGTAAAGTTGTCCTTCAATTGCTGAAGGGATTGTCTTTTAAATTAAGACAAATTAAAATTAAAATTAAAATTAAAATTAAGCTAAAAGGAATAGTCTTTTAGCTTCAAAGAAAGCTAAAAGAATTCATTAACATCACAAAAAACTGTTAAAGGTAGTTCTTCGTGCTGAAATGCAAGGATGTATTATGAAAACATATTATGAAAGTATAAATCTCACTTATGATAAAGGTAAATATATAGTTAAATTCAGAGCCCTCTAATATTGTACTGGAGGTAGGTAAATGGTTTATAACTCTAGTGTGAAGTTTAAAGGACAAAACTTAAAAATATCTACAACGAGAGTAATTTGTTTCTGGTAAACTCTGTGGTGAACAGTATGGAGGTTCTTCAAGAAATTAAAAATAGAACTTCCATATGATCCAGAAATCCCAGTTCTGGGTATATATCCAAAGAAACAAAACCATCATCTTGAAGAGATAGAGTACATCTGCTAAGTTCAAGGCAGCATTACTTGCAATAGGCAAAGAGTAGAAATAACTTTTAGTGTCCATTAGTGGGTAAAGGAATACAGAAAATGTGAAATATTATTCAGCCTTAAGAAAGAAAGAAGCCCTAGGGGCGCCTGGGTGGCTCAGTCGGTTAAGCACCCGACTTCGGCTCAGGTCATGATCTCACGGTCTGTGGGTTCGAGCCCCACGTCGGGCTCTGTGCTGACGGCTCGGAGCCTGGAGCCTGCTTCAGATTCTCTGTCTCCCTCTCTCTCTGCCCCTCCCCCATTCATGCTCTGTCTCTCTCTGTCTCAAAAATAAATAAACGTTAAAAAAAAATTTTTTTTAAAGAAAGAAGGAAGCCCTGCCATTTATGACAGTGTGGAAGCATGGTGCTAAGTGAAATAAGCCAGACATAAAAGCCAAACACTCTATAGTGACACTAAAGCGTAAAGTTTAGAAGAAAAAAAAAGTTGACTTCATGGAAACAGAGAGTAGAAAAGCAGTTGCCAAATGCTGGGAGATGGGGAAGTAGGGAGTTTTGGCAACAGGTACACATTTTCAGTTATGAGATGAATGAGATCTGAGGATGGAATGTGAAGACTATACGGTTAACTGAAATTTACAACAGCAACTTGCAAAGAGAGAACTTAAATGTTTTCACACACAAGGAGGTGATGGATGTGTTAAATCGATGTGGTGGGGTCCTTGCACAATGTATGCGTATACCCAATTTTTTTTTTATTTTTTTAACGTTGATTTATTTTTGAAAGAGAGAGAGGCAGAGCGTGAGCGGGGGAGGGACAGAGAGAGAGGAAGACACAGAATCGGAAGCAGGCTCCAGGCTCCGAGCTGTCAGCACAGAGCCCGACTCAGGGCTTGAACCCACGAGCCACGAAATCATGACCTGAGCCAAATTTGAACACTCAACCGACTGATCCACCCGGGCACCCCAATACCCAATTTTTTTAATGCTTATTTTTGAGAGAGAGAGAGAGATAGAGAGAGAGAGAGAGAGTGTGTGTGTGGGGGGGGGGGGGGAAGGGGTGAGGGAGAGCAGAGAGAGAGGGAGACAGAATCCAAAGCCAGATCCAGGCTCTGAGCTACCGGCACAGAGCCTGATGCAAGGTTCAAACTCAGGAACTGTGAGATCATGACCTGAGCCAAAGTCAGACACTTAACCCCCACTGAGCCACCGGGCACCCTGTCTATGTATATCAAATTATCCAACTGTATTTTAAATATCTTAAAATTTTACTTGTCAATTCTACCTTAATAGAAAATAATTAAATTTAAAACTATAGTCTCCTTGCATCCAAAGGATTGCCAAAAGAATCCCAGAAAACATGCAATGTAGGATTCACTTTTGTCTCCTCCTCTTTGCCCAACTTAAATGGATCTGCCTAGTTATATTATGAATAAAATTTAAGGAATGTACAAGTATTATGTAAAATGACTTTGCTCCAGAAACTTATTTTATTTTTTAGTGACACATATCAAGGTGGAATTTAAAGAAATTTTACTCCTTACTTCAATAATTGTTACGTATTGCCATCATTAAAATGTGAAACGTTGAATAAGGGTTGTCTGAACTTTTTCTTCTTTCTTCCTTTTTCTCCTTGTTGGAATATATTGTAATTTGTTTCTGTGACTTAGTGGAAGGTAAATGTGAATGTTCCTCGAACTTTCGAAACAAAAAAATTTCTCCAATTTAAAAATACAGGCTTTAAAAAGTCAATCAGAGGTACTTAACTAACCGTGTGGTTTTAGTCTTTTATATTCTGATTTCTTCACCATCATCCTGATGTATTATGTGAAAGGTGAATTAAATTTCCCTGCCACAAGTGTGTTTCTTTCTTTTTCTCCTTGTGTTTTTGTAATTTCTGTTTCATGGATGTTACTTCCGTATTTCTGATGCGCTGTTATTCATTGTTATTTACCACTATTCTGCTTTCCTTGGAAATTTAACTTACTAACATTAATGTAGTTCTTTCTGTCCTGTATTTCATGTTGTCTGACATTAACATCCAGGATAGAAGAAGTTAAGCAGTTGGCCTGCAATTCATGTCTCTTCAGTTATAGGATTTGGAGGACTCCCCTGTGTCATATGGAGTCAGATGGCCATCTAAGTACTTGTAACCGTGCCATAAGAGATGCTGTAGAAAATAAACTAATGGAAACAGCTAGGGTAAACACCCTTGTTTATTAAATGCTTTCAGCACCATGTTCCTGGCCTAGGATTGTTTGTGGCAAATAAGTGCAGAATCTTTGGATGCATGAGCCATGGCTTCCCAGAAAATGACGCACAAATTGGGTACATCTGAAAGGGAAGGTGTTTCGGAACTTAAATGCTCCCTCCTATGCGCGCAAGGTGATCACATGCCTACTTAGAGATTTTATCTTTTGAGCAGACCAAAGAGTATGTCCGGGATAAGAAGGAGGGATCTGGACAGTGTGCTAATCTCCTGGACACCTCGATGCTACAACTGTGATATTTGATGTCTCATCTCTTTAAAATCACTAGTCTATTTGACACGGGGTCAATTGTCGGATTCATGTAACTGATTTGATGATTGAATCCTATGTGTTAGCACATCACTACCCCTGATTTCTTTTTTTCCTTTGCATTTGTCCAGTGTAATGTTTCATCATTTTATTTGTAACTCTTCTGAATCACTTCAGTTTAGGAATGTCCCTTACACATCACACAGACCTGAGGTTTGACTTTTAATTCAATTTGAAAATCTTTTGTACATTTGTAGGTGAATTCAGCTCATGTGTGTTTATTCACTTCACAGATATGTTTGGCCTTAATTATCTCAGATTATTTTGTGTTAAATTTTTTGCTTTCTGTAGTTTTTTTCTTATAACTTTTCATAGTATAGGCTTCTTTCTTTTTCTTGTCTTTGTTTGTTTGCTGTTGTTGTTGTTGAGGTCATTTTGTTTATTTTTTATTTTTTTAATATAATTTATTGTCAAATCGGCTTACATACAACATCCGGTGCTCATCCCAACAAGTGCCCTCCCCAGTGCCCATCACCCATTTCACCTCTCCCCTACCCCTCCCCCATCCAGCCTCAGTTTGTTCTCTGCATGAATTTACCCAAGGGATACAGGAGTGCTGATGCATAGGGGCATGTGTATCCCAATGTTTATAGCAGCACTTTCAACAATAGCCAAATGGAAAGAGCCTAATTGTCCATCGACTGATGAATGGATAAAGAAGATGTGGTTTATATATACAATGGAATACTACTTGGCAATGAGAAAGAATGAAATCCTGCCATTTGCAGCAATGTGGATGGAATTGGAAGGTATTATGTGAGCAAAATGAGTCAGTCAGAGAAGAACAGATAACATGTTTTGACTCATATGTGGATCTTGAGAAATGTTTCCTTGTTTTTTGTGTGTAATTCTTCTATTATTTAGAGTGGATTATCTGTTTGTATTAGTCAGCTAGAGATGCCATAACAATATACCACAGACTGGGGAGTGTAAACAACAGAAATTTAGTTTCTCACAGTTCTGGAGGCTGGGCATGCAGCGTCAAGGTACAGCAGGTACAGAAAGGTACAGAACTCTCTTGGTTCACAGATGGCTGCCGTATTGCTATGTCCTCACATGACCTTTTCTGTGAGCATGTGTACAGAGAGAGAAAGCTCTGGTGCCTTTTCCTCTTCCTATAAGGACACCGGTCCTATTGGAATTGGGTCCCACACTTATGACCTCATTCAACTTTTTTCTGCTTAAAAACCCCATCTTCAAATACAATCACATTGAGAATTATAGCTTCTACACATAAATTTGTGGGGACACAGTTCAATCCATAACAATGTTTCTAAAAACCAAGTGGTTGTGTTTATGATTACAATTTTATAAAATTTTATTCTATAAGCTTTAAATATTCAAAGAAATTTGTCTTTGTCATTACATATGAAAGGCAGTTTGACTACATATAATATTCTTGCTTCACGCTTTCTTTCCTTGAATATTTTGTAAATATTATTTCACTGTCTATGCCTTTAACTATTGCCAGGGAGGGTGAAGTCAGTTTAATTGTGTTAACTCCTATAAAGACTTGATCATTTGTCTCAACTCCCCACAGAATTTTTCATTATTTTTTTAAGTCCAAAAAATTTACCTAGATATTTTCCAATATTGATCACTTCAGACCAAAGGATATCATCATTCCAGATTGTACAAGTCTGTCTCTTGGTAGAGACTCTGAATTTGGGAGCATGGAATGTCAGCCTTTCATCATAAGGCCTTCCTACAACTCTAGAAAAATAAAAATCAGTCATAGTGAATAATCAATAAGGGAAAAATGAAAAGAAAATATATTTGAAAGGAGATTGGGAGGAAATAACATACAGAGAAGAAACGTAAAAATGTTTAATTAACTGAAGAAGAGAAACAAAACAATCTTATGGGATAGTTTAAAGATATAAACCAGGAAACGTTTTCTGAAACATCAGGAAGCTCCAGCAATCGGACTAGAGATGCCTCCCCCCTTCACCTCTTCATGTGCTCCTTTTCTCCGACCTTCTTTGCACACACATACACAGGGGTCTGCCTTGTGAAAGGGCTGGCCCAGCACACATGGAAGTTGAGTGGCAGGTCCTAGGTCCCCCAGATCCGGGTGCTTGCAGCAAGCTAGCTGTAACTGGTTGAGCATCCCGCAAAACTCAACAGGTCCCATTTTCTATGGCTCCTTCTCGCATAAATACTTTATCATGAAGATGGAAGAAGCCAGGCAGTGGAGTCCATTCCTCAACTCCCCACCATAGTTGAATCATACAAAGTGGGTCTCAAACAAAAATGGAAGTGAATTACACCCCTCTAAAGGTATTTGTTGAAAAAGAAGAAAATCTCGAATCGATAGTCCAAACACGCACCTTTGGAATTAGAAAAAGAATAGCAAACTAAACCCAAAATTAGCGGAAGGAAAGAAATAATAAAGATTAGGGATAAAATAAGTGAAATAGATATTTTAAAAACCATAGAGAAAATCGAGAAAGTTGGTTCTTCGAAAAGATGAAAACTGTCAAACCTTGAACCTGTCAGACCAAGAAAAGAAAATTCAAAACACCTAATCAGAAATAAAAGAGAGCATATCATTGATGGCCTTATAGAAATGAAAAAGATTGAAGAGAGTACTAGTAAAAGTGTATTACAACAAATAAGATAACTTAAATGATATGAATAAATGCATAAAAAGGCACATTTGACCAAAACTGACTCAAGACAAAATAGAACATTAGTATATATCTATAACATAGAAAATGAATTAGTAAGTTAAAAACGTCCTCAAAGGAAAGCCCACACCCAGATGGCTTTGCTGGTGAATTCTATGAAACATTTAACAAAGAAGAAACACCAATTCTTTACAAAATCTTTCAAAAATACTTGAGGAGGGAAAAGCAAACCATTCTATAAGGCCAGTAGTAACTAAAGCAAAGTTGATGAGGACGTCACAAGAAAAGAAAACCACAGTCAGTATCCCCTATGAACATAGAGGCAAAAATCTTCAAAAAAAAAAAAAACCCTAACAGAATCCAGCAACATATAAAAAAGAATTGTGTACTACAACCATGTGGGATTTATCGCAAGAATACAAGGTTGTTTTAACATTCAAAAACCAGCCAATGTAATTCACCACGTAAGTAGAGAAAGTACAAAGTTATATGATTATTTCATAAGATGTAGAAAAACATTTGACAAAACCCAACACCCTGTCATGACAAAAACGTCCAACAGAGTAAGAATAGAGGAACCTCCTCAACTGATACCATTCATCAGTGGAAAACTGATTGCTTGCACCAAATTTAATAGTGACAGATGGAGTGCTTTCCCTGTAAGATCAGGAACAGAAAATGGAGATCCATGCTTACCACTTCCAGATAATATGGTATCAGAGGTAGTGGTCAAAGCCCTAAGCATAGAAATGAAATAAAATATTTCCAGACTGGAAGAGGTAAGATGATCTCTATTTGAAGATGATATCAAGTACACAGAAAACTCCATAACATCCACGAAAAAAAGAAATGCTGGAACTAATAAATGAGTTCAGCAAAGTTGTGGGATACACGCACGATATAAATACTATTGAATAATCATAAAATAAAATTGAGAAAGCAATTCCATGTACAAATTGTCGGATTGTTTGCTCTAGTTCTGTGAAAAACGCTGTGGTATCTTGATGGGAATGGCATTATATCTGTAGATTGCTTTGGGTAGGATGGACACTTTAACACTATGTGTTCTCCCAATCCATGAGTATGAACTACCTTCCCATCTCTTTGTGTGACCTTCAATTTCTTTCATCAATGTTTGATAGTTTTTTCCGAGTACAGGTTTTTCACGTCCTTGGGCAAGTTTATTCCTGGCATGGGATTATTTTTGGTGCAATTATAAATAAGATTCTTTTGTGAATTTCTCTTAAGGCTGCTTCATTATTAGTGTGTACAAATGCTACCGATTTCTGTACGTTGGTTTTGTATACTATGATCTTACTGAATTTATTTATCAGTTCTAGTAGATTTTTTGGTGGAGTATTTAGGGTATTCTATAGGTAGTATTATGTCATCTGCAATTAGTGAAAGTTCTATTTCTTCCTTAATGATTTGTATGCCTTTTATTCCTTCTTCTTGTCCGATTGTTTGATTGTGGCTAGGACTTCCAGTACTATGTTGAATAAAAATGGTGAGAGTGGACATCCTTGTCTTGTTCCTGACCTTAAGGGAAAGGATCTCAGTTTTTCCCCACTGAGGATGATGTTAGATGTGGGGTTTTCATATATGGCCTTTATTGTGTTCACGTGTGTTCCCTCTAAACCTACTTGGTTGATGATTTTTATCATGAGTGGATGCTGTACTTTGCCAAATGTTTTTCTGAACCTATTGAAATGATCACATGGTTTTTATCCTTTCTCTTGTTGATGTGATGAATCACACTGATTGATTTGCAAATATTGAATGACTCTTGCACCCCAGGAATAAATTCCATTTGACTGTGGCGAGTGATTTTTTTAATGTATTGTTGGATTTGGCTTGCTAATATTTCCTTGAGGATTTTTGCATCTGTATCCACTTACAATGGCATCAAAAATAATAAAGATTTGAGAATAAATTTTACAAAAGAAATGCAAGACTTGTATTCTGAAAACTATGGAACATTGTTGAAAATTAAGATTAAAGGATATTTTATAAGTGTAAAGGTATCTCATATTTATGGATCAGAAGACTTAACATGGAAATACTAACACTCCATAACTTGATCTCCAGATTCAAGGCAATCTTTATCAAAATCTCAGCTAACTTTTTTGAAAAAAAGTGACAAGTTGATCTGAAAAATTCATAAAGAGATACAATGGACTCAAAATAATCAAAACAACATGAAAAAAGATCAAATTGGAGAACTCACACTTCCCAATTTAAAAGTTTACTATAGGGGCACCTGGGTGGCTCAGTCAGTTGAGCGTCCAACTTCGGCTCAGGTCACGATCTCGCGGTCCGTGAGTTCGAGCCCCGCGTCGGGCTCTGGGCTGATGGCTCAGAGCCTGGAGCCTGCTTCCGATTCTGTGTCTCCCTCTCTCTCTGCCCCTCCCCCGTTCATGCTTTGTCTCTCTGTCTCAAAAATAAATAAACGTTAAAAAAAGTTAAAAAAAATAAAAGTTTACTATAACTCTGCAGTAATCAAGACAGTGTAGCGCTGGCATAAGGGTAGACATACAGACCAATGAAATAGAATAAGAAAATGGAAACAAACCCGTGCATCTATGGTCATTTCATTTGCAACAAAGGTGCAAAGACCAGTCATGGGTCAGTGGAGAATGAATAGTCCTTTCAACAAATGGTGCTCTAACAGCTAGATATCTACACGCCAAAGCATGAAGTTGGGCCTCTGCCCCATGTACCAAAAATTAACTTAAAGATGTTCAGACAGCCAAATATAAGAACAAAGATTATACATATCTTAGAAGAAAATATAGGAGTAGATCTTCATGATCTAAGCAATGATGTCCTAGACATGAAACCAAAAACACGAGTGACTAAAGAAAAAATAGAATAATTACACTTCATCAAAACTATAAACATTTGTCCTGCAATGATATCATCAAGAAAGTGAAACAAAGAAGCCAAAAAACTGGAGAAACTATTTGCAAATTACATATTTGATAAGAGATGTACCCAGACTATATAAAGAACTCTTACAACTCAATAATAAACATTGTCACCACCATCAACCAGTTATAAAATGGACATAAGAGCGAAGTAGGCAAGTCTCCAAAGAAGATAAACAAATGACCAAAACACACATGAAAAGATGCTCAACTTCATTAATGATCAAGAAAATGCAAATCAAAATGGTAAGGAAATAATATTTTATGCTCACTAGAATGGCTATAGTCAAAAAATTAGGCAACAACAAGTATTGGAGGAAATGGAGAGAAGTTGGAATCCTCATACATTGCTGGTGGGAATGTAAAATGGTGCATCCACTTTGGATAACATTTTAAAAATTCCTTAAAATATTGGACACAGAGCTACCATATAACCCAGACATTCCACTCCTGGGTATTTCCCGGAGAAATAAAAGCATATGTTCACACCAAAACATAAGAATGTTCATGGCAATATTATTCATAATAGCCCCCAAATGGAAGCAATCATAATATCCATCAACAGATGAGTTGATGAATAACATGTCATAGATTTGCACTATGAAGCAATATTCATAGAAAAGGGAACGTAATACTATAGATGAGCTCTGAAAAGATTATGCTAAATAAAAGAAGCCCATTACAAAAGACCACATATTGCCTGGTTCCATCTATATGAAATGTCCAGAATAGGCAAATCTATAGACAGAAAGTATGTCAGTGGTTGCCTAGGCCGGGGGGCAGGGAGTAATAATGAATGACTGTCAGTGAAATGGGGTTTCTTTCTGAGGTCATGAAGATGTTCTAACATTGTGGTTATGATTGTACAACTCAGGAAATAGACTGGAAACATTGCATTGCACATATTAAATGATTGAATTTTATGTTAATGTGAGTTACATCTAAATTAAAGTATTTTTAAAACAAGAGAAAAGTACCATGATGAAAAGAGACAGAATATCTCCAAAGTCTTCCCTAGAAGAAGGTATACTGTATCTTACGACTATGATGATCTCTGTAACAGAGGGGCTTCACGGTGAGGTTATCTCCAATAGTTAAAGGAAGAAAGTCTCAAAAGGATAGGAGTAGTTTGTATGGGATAACGGAAAAACCAGTAACAAAAGAGACAAACTTTCAGGTGTTCGCACGTGCTAATTAGTTAACGCAATACCTCGTCAGCCTGAAAGTACGTCCCTATTGTGGATTGGAGCGCATTAGGCCATCATAGCATAAGCAGCCACATCCTTTGGATTTGTTTTCTATGCACTGAGCAAACTTTCTCATTATATAGGAAAAACAGACACAGATAACTTAGAAGAAAAGTACCATCCACATTACAACTGAATATCTTATTATAAAACAGTCAATTTAATTTTTTTATTGGCCAGTGTCCTACGAGTTTGGTTATGAGTCGGTGTCTGAGACTGAATCCTCAAGAATATGTTTCTGGAATCTCAGAGCTGAGTGTCGGATTGTGGGTCACAAATGTGAAGTTTCTGGAACTCCACCTAAATGACTGACACTCTTTCCATTTTGGTATTTCAATCAAAACGCAACGGTTACATGCGCTGACAAAGTACTTTAAAATAATGATCTGGGGCGCCTGGGTGGCTCGGTCGGTTAAGCGTCCAACTTCGGCTCAGGTCATGATCTCGCGGTCCGTGAGTTCGAGCCCCGCGTCGGGCTCTGTGCTGACAGCTCTGAGCCTGGAGCCTGTTTCAGATTCTGTGTCTCCCTCTCTCTGACCCTCCCCCGTTCATGCTCTGTCTCTCTTTGTCTCAAAAATAAATAAAGGTTAAAAAAAAATTTTTTTTGAAAAATAATGATCTGCATTAAGTAACAGAACATTAGAACATTCTTCACCTATCCTGAACAATGGGTCCTGCTACTCATAAACATTTAGGTGTAGGGACCATGCAACCACTTAACTTAAACCCTTGAACCATGTTTGTCTTCAAGAAACTGTGCTTCAACTTGTAACCATACCAGGCATTCAAGAGATTAGAAGCATCAAAGGTACATTGATTGAAATGTAGCCATTTTTCTGACATCCATCTAAATTCGCCCAATTATTTCTCTCAATTACGAATCAGGTTGTGAAAAGAATTCTGTTAAATACTTCTCAGGAAGTCCGTTACTTGTGTGCTTTTATTGTTATGAAAGAGAAAGAAATTCCAGAATGCTGCTCCCCCCACAGCTCCGTCTGGGGTTTTCCTATTGCCAGAAGCTCAGAGTTTACAATTCTAGGGCCACCGTCTCACAGAACAAGCCCTTGGGCTCTCATGTACTCGGAATTTATCGTCTCTCAGATGCTAGCACACTTATCTGATGTCTACTGCACGTGTTACGTTACTTCCGTAGGTCTGGGGCAGCACTCTTGTAATCAAACATCGACGTCCCTGCGTGGAACAGAGTGGGATAAAGATGATGAGTGGTCTCACTTCACTTCAGACCAGACTTTCCCTCCCTATGAATTTTCTCCAAATTTCTGCATTTTAGAATCATAACCAAGAGACTCTACCCACGTAATCTAAATGGTAAGGGATCTTCCAAAAAAAAAAAAAACCCACAAAAAAATGTCCCTGATTTGTCATGTAACAACATAACAAAGGAAAGGAAAAAGGTGCAACCCTTCAAGTCTAATAAGAAATCCTACCTGGGGCACCTGGGTGGCTCAGTCAGTTGAGCGTCCAACTTCGGCTCAGGTCATGATCTCACAGTTTGTGGGTTCGAGTCCTGCGTCAGGCTCTGTGCTAATGGCTTGGAGCCTGGAGCCTGCTTCGGATTCTCTCTCCCTCTCTCTCTGCCCCTCCGCCACTCAGGCCCTGTCTCTCTTTCTCTCAAAAAGAAATAAATATTTTTAAAAAGTTAAAAAAGAGAAATCCTGCCTGATTTTGCATCTCTCCTTCACCACCCTCAGCCGCTCTCCTTGAAGCCAGAATCAAGCAGGATGAGGTGACTTAGACAAGCTATTTACCTCCATAGTATCACAAAACCTGTATATTTAAAATACAATTAGTCCTCAGGATTAAATCCACTTTTTCTCTCTCCCAGCACATTATCAGTGGTGTTGACTGTGACCCGTCTTACATAAGATGCAGAAGTAAGAAAGAATGGCCAGAAAAGAGATTCTGATGCACGCACAACTCTTGTTATACAGGGTAATTGACACAATACACAAATAAGTATATTTTCTGATACAATGTAAGCCCTACATCTCATCAATATGTGCACCACAAAGCAAGATTTTATAAAGCTCCCCTCCCCGCCCCCCCCCGCGACGACAGAACCTGGATGATAACATTTCACATCCAAGTTCAGAGATTCCCTCCGCCAAAGCAGCACTGTTTCGCTCTGAAACGTAAGACTGCGTTTCAGTTCATTTATGCCACCCAGGGGGTGACAGGTAATAAACCATAGTCACAATTGTTTGTTTTACATTTTTATAGAAATTACAAATGACGCTATGTCAAATTCTGATCTGATGAATAGTTTCTTTTATAAAGGCAAGTTAACCATGACGTTACTCATACCAGAATTCAATTACAAGAATTGTATTGCCTGTAAATTAATGTTATCCCAACAAGAGTTACAGTGGGACTCTCAGTGTCTCTGGGCCTTGACGAGCCTGTCGTGAAGTGCACAGCTTCCTGGAAAAGGCTCGTCTGAAGACACAGACACCAATATTGCTTGGAACACGTCCAGCTCATCTTTTGAGATTCACATGGCCGACACTCATTTTAGTCATTTTCTTACCATCTTGGCACTTGTTTTTCTGGCAGAGACATCAGTATACATTTAGTTATAAATTCAGGATTTATTTTAGTTTCTCTTTCAAATACATGAAACTTCTCAAGTTCGTGCTTGATTCCTGAGAAGGTAGAACGTCTTGCACGGGAGAAATTCCACATAACTTGTAGCATGGAGGGAAAGCATGACACTGACATCCAGGGAGTGGCACGAGCTGATATTTTTATTCCAAACGTGTCACTCGTATTTTGCTGCATTTGCAATACATTCTGGATACAGGGAAACAAGAGTGAACGTAAAGAGGCAAACCGAGAAGACATTTGAGTGGCCCAGGGGGAGATGATGGTGGTAAGGACTGTGGGCTAGTGGTGGAAACAGACAATGAAAAGAATTTGAAGATTATTTACAACTTCACAACAAAAATGCTAATGGAACAAATGGTGGGGGATGAGGGAAAGGAAGACATCAAGAGTGGTTTCTAGATTTTTGTTTTGAATGCCTGGGGTGCCATTGACTAATGTGGGGAAGCTTCAGAGCTGAACTGTCATTAGTGATGCTTTGGACATGTTAACTTACAGATTACTCGTCAGCATCCGGATGAAAGCGTTTTATTCGGTTAGAAACAAAATTCTATTAATCACTGAAAGGAACAACTAGAGAGATACAGTTAGGACTTGTTGACATTTAAATGGTAATGCAGAACCATAGGATTAAACAAAAGAGAAGGTGTGCAGAGAGCTTGTGTCACTCTGGCAGGAGCATGATTGGCTTCTAGGAAAAATTCCACATAAAATCCTTTCGGTTGGGTGATTCATGGAGAATGTTTTGGTTGGGTAATTCACGAAGAACGTTTTGGTTGGCTGATTCATGGAGAATGTTTTGGTTGGGTAATTCACGAAGAACGTTTTGGTTGGCTGATTCATGGAGAATGTTTTGGTTGGGTAATTCACGAAGAACGTTTTGGTTGGGTGATTCATGGAGAATGTTTTGGTTGGGTAATTCACGAAGAACGTTTTGGTTGGCTGATTCGTGGAGAATGTTTTGGTTGGGTGATTCACGGAGATATTCCCATGTCTGAGCTCTTTTCTATGGGTACATCAAATAGACATTGAACATTTGTAACATGAAACACTACGGTAGAAACTTACTGCTTAGACTCTTCTTCCTGCTCTATTTTCAGGACTTTCTGTGTTTCTCTGGACTTTTCATGAGATTTAGAAGTTTTCCAGCCATTATTTCTTCAAATGTTCTTCTCCTCCATTTTTCCTGCCCCTCCTTCTAGGACTTCAATTACACAGACGTTACACCTTTAGATCATACCCCACTATCTCTTCTGCATACTCTGCCCTGTTTTTTGGTTTCTTTGTTGGTTTGTTTGCCTTCTTTTTTGCTTCCCTTTGGATATATCAATAAGCTCTCTTCCTGTTTACTGATGCTATCTTCTGCTGCATCCAGTATGCTGTCGTTCTGTCAAGCTCATTGGATTTACTTATGATTTCTAATTCCTTGTTGAAATACTCCTCTTTAATCCACTGTTTTGGTTCAGTTTTTTTTTCCTTATCATAGTAATAATTGTTATATTAGAGCCCATCTGTTATTTCAAAAATCTAGATCATATCTGGTATCCTTCTACTGACAGAATTATATTCTGATTATTGATCCTTTTCCTGCTTATTTAAATATCTAATAATTGAATGTTGGGCATTTCAGATGAGACATTGTGGAAGCCGGGGATTATGCTATCCTCTCCTAAAGAGTGTGGGTTTTGTTCTGACAGGCGGGTCAATTGCTGGCAGGTTATGTATATCCTGTCAGGCTAAGATAGTTCAAATGTTGTTTCGTGTTGAAGGTCTCACTGAGTTCTCCAACTCTTTTCTTCAGCCCAGTGAGTATATTTACGATCAGGGTATTATGCTAAGTGAAATAAGTCACATTGAGAAGACAAATCCCATATGATTCCATTTGTAATTGGAACCTAAAAACAAACCAAAAAAAGGGAACAGACAAAAAACAGAATGTGAAGTATAAATACAGAGAGCAAGCTGGTGGTTTCCAGAGTGGAGGGGAGTGAAGGGATGGTCAGAAAGGGTGACGGGGAGTGGGAGATACAGGCCTCCACGTGTGGAATGAGTGAGTCATAGGAATAAAAGCACAGCGTAAAGAATACAGTCAATGATATCGTAATGTCGATGTAATGGGATAGGTGGTAGCTATGCCCGTGGTGAACATAGTGTCACGTATAAACTTGTCCAACCACTGACTTGTACACCTGAAACTAATGTAACGTTATGCCAACGTTAAATCCTCAAATTTAAAAGAATCTTTTTAAATGTAGTTTTGTGCTTATTCCTAAGGTGTAGCCCTTACTCTTAGTATGCTATCCTTTCCCATAAGGTGTGGTCTCTTCCCGGGGATTCTGAAGGTCTGGGATATCTCCCCCCAAAATCTCTCCGCTCTCAGCTGAATGTCTCAATGTCTTCCCAGGAACACATGCCCTTCAGAGCTTCCATTTAGCTCTCGGCCTCCCAGCAGCTGCTTTCTCCTGTGTTCTCACACAGCTACAAGTTACCCAAGGACCTGAGATGAGTTTCCACTCATATTTTGTGGCTTCTTCTCCATGGCTCACCCTCATCAATCTGCACCACCACCCCCCCCAATCTCAGTCACCTTGGTACCTTGCACTCTTCTGTGTCACTTCACCCGAAGGCCACAGCTTCCTTCTTGGGCTCATTTTCCCTGAATGATGGCCAGGAAGTATGTCCCTGGGATGCAAGCCTGGGTGGTTGTATCCACAGGTGTATGTCTTGTAAGAATTATAGGTGTATGTCTTGTAAGAATATATTGGGTTGTATTTTATTTTTCTATCCAATACAACATTCTGTCTTCTCATTGTTGAGGTTAGTCTATTTATCACATTTGTGATTATTGATATATTTGAATTTAATGCTATCATTTTGTCTTTCTATAGTTCCAGATTTTAAAATATTTTCTTCTGTCTTGTTTCTTCTTTTAGATTGACTCGGTCACTAAAATTTTATTTTTCTATTCTTTCGTAAGTTATATCCTGTTTTCGTACTTACTCAGCAGTCACTCGTATAATGTTAGCATGCTATATAAAGGGTGCTTGCAGGGAATGAATCGTTTCAGTGAGACTCTTTCAGTCAAGGGATTTTTCCTGAGGTATAGTAAGGTTTAGCGGGGTTTTGCAAGGAACAGCGAGTGGTCGTTAGCGCAAGTAGGCTTCAAAGGGCAAGGCAGGGAGAGCGGTTTCCAGGAAACAGTAGGTGTGGCTATAAGAGGGTTAAAAGAGGTCTGTCCAACAGACTCTGTCTTTGGAAAAGGGATACAGCCCACTCGTGACCCAACTCGGAGGAGGAAACAGATACTCCTACTTCACTCCTCTGTCACCTTCACACTAACTGAAATCTAACGGGTGAGGGAGCCCGTAGATCAGTCCACGCGGGTCCCCTTCCCAGGCACAGAGTAGGATGATGGTGAGAGGGCTAAGTGGCCATTTGAATTCTAGAGTAAATCCACCTCTCTCTCTCTCAGCTCAGATGGGGAAACAGACTAGATCCCATTCAATATGGCCACGCCATTGTAACTTACGTAAGTTACCCTCAGCATTCTAGTTGTATGTTAATCACCCCAAAGAAACATCATCACTTTCTTTGGTAACCATTTATTGGTTCCAAAGGTATCTTGTTTTTAATTGAAGTATGACTGGCATGCAATATCCTATTCATTTGGGGGGTACATGGTGGTGATTTGATATTTTATACATTATGAAATAACCCCCCGCAGTAAGTCTGGTTAGTATCTGTCACCATATGGAATATTATTGACTATATTGTCTACACTGGAAGGAATCTTTTTGTACGCCAGACCTTCTCTTGTGGACCATTGTCTTTCTTCCTCAAATTCCTTCAAAAGTTCTCTTCACTGAGGCTGCTGGTTATGAATGCCTCCAACTTTTGTTTACTTGAAAACATCTTTATTTTGTACTAATTCGGCAACAAAAGTTAGGCCGACCTCATAACAGTAGAGTGACAGCTGTCTTCTCTGAGCCCCTTGCAAATGTTATTACTTGTTTCTGACTCCATTTCCCTGGTCTAAACATCATTCCTCTGGGGCAGTCTGCCTTTCCTCTTTAGGCCCTTGTCAGATCTGTTTTTCCTCTTTCAGCTCTGTAAAGACAACTGTCTGAGGCTTTTATTCGTGGGGAAAAAAAATTTACCCCACTGAGAATATTCTGTGTCCCCCTTGACGATCAGTTTGTAGGCCTTCCCTCAAGTTTTTAAACTTCTCAGCCATAAATGTCCCCTCTTCACTTTCTCTTTTTTTTTTTTTTTTTCCTCTTGGAATGTTGAGTGTCGATGAGAACGCGTTTTCTTATTCTGTCTCATATCTTCTCAGACACATTTTCCACCTCCACATCTCTTCTTATAAGTTCCTTCTCTCTTATTATAAGTACTTTCAAATCACTTCTTTAAGTTGTATCTAATCTGTTTAACGAACCACTGAGTATTTAATTTTAACCACTGAGTATTTAATTTCCAGGATTGTTTTTTCCCTTGTAAAGTTTTTGTCCTGTCATTTTCCAAACCTGCCTTTTCTTCTTTGACAGTATCTTTCCTTGCTAATATTCGTATT
This sequence comes from Neofelis nebulosa, assembly GCF_028018385.1. Lineage (NCBI taxonomy): Eukaryota > Metazoa > Chordata > Mammalia > Carnivora > Felidae > Neofelis > Neofelis nebulosa. The sequence continues at coordinate 5,897,929 of NC_080795.1, forward strand.
TCTTCATTCAATGCGTTAAGCAGTTTAAGCACTCCTTTTTCCAGCGCTCTCCACCTGATAATTCCAATGTCTGCGCTCCTTAGAATCTATTGTCCTGCAATTTTGCAAATTTTGCAAAATCCTGCAATTTTGACTGCGGGGCTCTTCCAGCAGAACTAAGCTGAGGAGAATCTTGAAGAAGACTGAAAGGAGAGTATTTTCACCATGCAAGCTTTTTCTTCTACACGTAACCTGGATACTACCATTCTAAGCATGGTTTAATTTAATCTTTAGCTTGCGATTGTCTGCACCTCAAAAGTACATAATTTAAATCCCAAAGATATATCAGGGCATGTTCAGGGCTACAAATTCTCCAGAAAAAAAAGAAAGTATTTCTCAATCCAGAGCTACAGGCCACACATTTGGCAAATTGGTCTGTGAGCTCCTTTATTTGCCCACTGGCAGCTTTCTTCTGGCCCGAGGCACTGCCCTGTCCCTCTGCCTTAAATTCTGCTGCTTCTTGGAGGTAACAATTCTGTTGCAGCCGATTGGGAAGCTGGGCTGAGTGAGTGGGCTGGTGTTGAATAACCCACCGGCTCTCCCTTTGGTACCTTGACTAATCGCCCGCTTCAGAGGGTCGATGGCCTTCGTCCACTCTCTGTTCTGTGGACCCCGGGCCTGACCCTCGCTCAGTGACACTCCATCCTTGTGGTTAGACTCTGCTCTCTTACACATCCTCGGCCGCCCTCTCCCTCCACGGCTAGCCCTACCCACAGTCGTCTTTCAGAGACAAAAGTCTCCTTCTGTCTTTCGGATGAAAACTCCTATTTCTGAGCAAAGCTTTGTATTTACTTTCTACAAAACAAGCATCATTTCTAGGATTTCGTTTAGAGAGGAAAGAGCAGCTCGTACTTAGTTCACCGCCTTGCAACGAGATTAACGTTTTACATAACACATAGATTATGTTCAGTATATTCTGCTTTAAAAGTCTTGGAACCAAGTAATTTGCTTTGTCGTGGTTAGGAGTAAAACTGTGGGAAACGTGCAGTATGGGAGGGAGTGAAGTATTAGGCGGAAGAGGTCCTAAACTGCAGTCATGAACTTGGCTTCCACTCGGTCCAGCCGCGAATGAACAGCGTGCCATCATCAGGGTGACTGATTCCATGTGGGCATTAGTTCACTCTACTATAAACAAGGTAAATTTCATTATGTTCTCTAATATGACATGCCTTCTTAAGGTTCTAGAAATTGCTAGGAATTACTTGGAACATCCACGTGCGTGTACTGCATACTTCCTTGAGGATGCTGACTAAATGAGGACACATGTACTAACAAACTCTTTAGTATAAAAACCAACCTAAAAACCTTAATCCGTTCGGCTTTGCTCTAAAGAGAAAACCGCTTAAAGCTCTCAGATTGTGGTTCGACAGAGTTACGAAGGTTTTTAATCCCGCTTGCCCAAATATGGCAGATTGTTCCCGGTGGTGACACGTGGCAAAATGCAACCAGACATAAAGCCAGGAAGCATCGATTCCCAGTTAGGAGTTTGCCAAATAAGCCAGGAAGACTGAAGACCCCATGCCAGGTAGCTATATTAGGAAGGGAAAAGACTATGATTTACTCTCAATCGGATACCGTTCTCAGCCCATCCTTTCCCTCTGGCTCCCGCTCTGGCCACCAGCTGCCATCAGGTGTGGCCTGAGAGCACGTCACCCCAGTTACGCCCCGTGGCCCTTGCCTTCCACCATCAAGTTTTAGCTACTGTGATGGGGGAGTCCAGCAGGAGTCTGTTCAGCGACGCCGGCACAAGCACAAATCCAGAAGTGGGAGGCCGTTAATAGTGTGCAGCAGCTCGTCCAGTGGGGAATGAAGCCCATGGAGAGAAGTGTGCATGTTTCATGTCTCAGGTGGACATTTCTGTGCGTCCCACGAGGTTCTTTGGGGGTGTTCTCAGCAGGAGCCCTAGTCGCCCGCAGCCGTGACCGGCCCCATGATGCCCTAATGCCTCCTCTGCGCTTTATTCTTCCCAGCTCCCACCCCCATCTCTCTCCTCGTGATCACTTTCCAGAGCAGTCTACCTTCAAGCAAGCTATCATTGCTGCGGAGCTCTGCCCAGCCCTCCCGTGAGGGTGAAGGCAGGTCGCAGGCCTCGGAAGCACTGTTTGCTGTTGGCTCTCTGAGAATTGTTCTTCACCGACATTACCAGCTGCATTACTCCAGGCTGGACCGCGCTCCTAGGGTGCGTTCACCCCCCAGTGACTGGTCAGTATTGGAGTACGAGGGTCTAGAGCCCGTCCCTGATTTGGAGCAAGGCCATCTCAGATTCAGAGCCCCCTGGGGGATTGGCCGAGGCCTCTGTTGGCGGGACATCACAGCTCAATTTCTCCCTTGCTCCAAATCCACCAAGGGATTTGGTGGCCTGGGTGGCACCAAGCAGCGTGAGTGGCCACTCCCTCGCGCCTGTTGATCTGGAGAGCAGGCTTACTGATAAAACTGAGCAGCACAGGGGCGCCTGGGTGGCGCAGTCGGTTAAGCGTCCGACTTCAGCCAGGTCACGATCTCGCGGTCCGTGAGTTCGAGCCCCGCGTCGGGCTCTGGGCTGATGGCTCGGAGCCTGGAGCCTGTTTCCGATTCTGTGTCTCCCTCTCTCTCTGCCCCTCCCCCGTTCATGCTCTGTCTCTCTCTGTCCCAAAAATAAAATTAAAAAAAAAAGTAAAAAAACAAAAAAAAAACAAACAAACAAAAAAAAAAACTGAGCAGCACAAATCCATTCCTCAGGGGCTGGGTGCAAGCTTCCAAAGATACAAGCCCTTGTCCCGGGCTTTGCTTTGGGGAAATAACCTAAGCTAAGGTTGTTGCCATGAATTCTCTCTCTCTCTCTCTCTCTCTCTCTCTCTCTCTTCCATTCCCCTCCCCCCCATCCCGAGTGATGTGCATTGCGGGGTTTGGTGATCATTCACTTTCAGCAACATTTCTTTAAAAAAAATTTTTTTTCACGTTTATTTATTTCCGAGAGAGAGAGACACAGAGTGCGAGGGAAGGAGGGGCAGAGAGAGCAGGAGCTCGAACTCACAAACGGTGAGATCAGACCTGAGCCGAAGTCGGAGGCTTAACCGACTGAACCACCCAGGCATCCCTCAGCAATATGTCTTAAGGTTTCAGTTACAGTATCTCTGGCACAGCAATCATCATAACAAAAGAGAGAGTAATTACTTTTTTTGTTTTTTAAGGCTTGTCCACTCTTATTTTTTGCAAGTAAGCTCTACCCTCAATGTGAGGCTCAAACTCATGACTCCAAGATCAAGAGTCTCATGCTCTGTCAACTGAGCCAGCCCCGGGGCCCCAAGAGTAGTGACTTTCTAGGATGGAATTCAGGACTGATAACTAAAGCATCCCAATTATTCATTGGGTAGATTAGGGGCAGTAGAAAGAACACACATCTCAGGATGCTTACCTCCCTATCTTCTTGAAAAAAATATATTTATTCATCATTATTTGGGGACATTACAATGAGTGAAGTTGTAAACTCATATGTTTGTCTTTAACTTTTCTAAACAGTGGAGATCTAGAATTCATTCTCACCTCTTTATGCTGTGTAAACCTTTTTTCCCTCTCTGGATACGCCTACAAAGTTTTGCCACTTTTGCTTTGAAACTGGTTGTTCCATTGCCAATTGATTATCCTTTGTCATTGCAATTTTTGAATTGGGAGGTAATATACCAGCTTTTCAAGGTAACTAATAAATTGATAGAGATATTAAATTTCAAGTCTAAAGCTGATTCCTGCCGGGCCCTTCATTTTGGGCATTTAACACCACCTGCCTATGCAGGAAATTAAGTACTGTCCTTTCCTTGACTGTGATTTTTTTCTTCTTTTAATGGTGGCATAAAATAGACTCATTGCAGAAAAGTTCTAAATCCCAAAGAAAAGGGAAACGGGACTAACTACGTAGCTGTGTGTGACATGGCTTTTTTCAACCAGGCATGATGAAATGAAGGATCGGCAATAATATAATGATTTTAACCAATATGGACAATCCATCTAGAGCACTCAGGTCTCTGAGGCAATGCGTTTTTCTTTAATCAAAATAAATTTAGACAGTATAAACCATTATTTCCAATATTCATTTCTTTTGCTTAATCTGGTTGGTATTAAAGGAAAATAAGAAAATGCTCTGGCTTTTGTTTTCCTTGGACCTTTTGTATTTCTGGACTGAAGCCTCAGAGTTCATTATTTCAGGTTTTTTGAGGACACAGAAATACACGGAGCCATTGGCTCCGCCACCTTGCACGCCACCGTGTTTCTCGGATGTGCAGACGATCACTTCTGTTAAATGCAAGTAGGGCAGAGCCATGGCAGTTAGAGTTCCATTAAAATTGGGAATTCCTTCTTCCCACATCTTCCTTTCCTCGTGATCACAGCTGCACCGTCACATGTGTCTTGCTGTCCCCCTGCCCCAGGGTGACCCGGAGCAACCGAGAGCACCGTGTAGTCTAGTTATTCGACTTCTTTCCTTTCTCTCTTCCTCAATTCATCTACCATGCTTCCCAAGTACTCAGTCAAGGCTTATCTCAAAAGTAAGATGAACATCCAAGTCCGTGGGACATAACTTAATGGGCACCTGCTCTCAAATATCAACTAGTCATAATGAAGAGCATTTTACGGGTAAGACTCTATTCTTTTCAGTCATGCAGGTATTTCAGACTTGGAGGGCCCCCTGTTGAAACTTTGTAGAACTCTGAGAAGGTAACGACAGGTAAAATCATTACCTGAACTTAAAGAGTGAGCCTAAGTAAGACCTAAGTAAGGCCATGGAGAGATACTTGGGCAGAGAGGAGAAGGCCACTGAAGCCAATCCCCAGGATGAACTCAGAATCCAGTGTGTAAATGAGTGGATGGGGCCTGGTACATACTCAGTAGACAGTGACTGGAACTATAGATTGGCAACGTGAAGGGGCAGGTGCCTAAATCCTGCTTGATCGAGTTCATAGTCTGCTATGAGGTTTTATTCTTTTTTTTTTTTTTTTTTTTAATTTTTTTTTTAATGTTTTTTATTTATTTTTGGGACAGAGAGAGACAAAGCATGAACGGGCGGGAGAGGGGCAGAGAGAGAGGGAGACACAGAATCGGAAACAGGCTCCAGGCTCCGAGCCATCAGCCCAGAGCCCGACGCGGGGCTCGAACTCACGGACCGTGAGATCGTGACCTGGCTGAAGTCGGACGCTTAACCGACTGCGCCACCCAGGCGCCCCGAGGTTTTATTCTTAAGATATTGTAGATGACCAGGAAATCAATCTCATAAGCAAACGCCACTTAACATAAGATGTCATTAAAATGTTTACAGAAATACTCCTCCAAAACACCCCCCACCTGTCCACACACACACCATATTCCATGGCTTTGTGTAAATGCATCTATTACAGTCTTTCTCATACAGTGTAATTACCAACGGGTCTACATTTTTTCCTCTTTCAACTTGACCACATGTCTCAGACTTAAGTGTCACACACAGCATGACTGTGTGAGCCAAGTAGAATTAAGTGAGGGTTCATACCTTCTGAAGGAGCAGCACTACCCAGCTAATGGTCATCATGTATAATGTGGGCTTAGAGTTGCTGTATATTCTGACTTTTTAAGGCTGGAAACTATACGTTAGCTTCATGTGAAACGATTTGCCACTTATTTAAAATTCAGGAGTCCAACTCTGTGCGGGCTAACATAATGTTCATCTGCGGTCAAATTTGTGCCAGTTCTACGGCCTCTGATCTAGCATATGATGTCCTGAAAAGACCATCTAGGCCTTGTTCCTCTATCTTTAGACTTTGGCATAATGTCTCATACACATTAAGAGCTGACTCTGTGTAGGGCTGAGTATGAACATATTGCTAACTGCTCCCAGGTGAGTCTAGCATCGAGAACAATTGCATTAAATCTGCGAAACACTGCTGTGGTCCTGGAAATGATCATCCACTGTTTTTTTTTTTTTCTCTCCAAGAAGAAAATCTCTATTTTTACAGGCTTTTCTGCTTTGCACAATATATCAAAAATATGAAATAAGACATAAGAGTTATCCAAGGCAATCCTATCAAAGATCATAATGTCAAATGTTTTGTTAAAATAGCAAAAACTTGATATTTTGCTCTGCCAGGTTTGACTATGAAAACAACATCTGATAAAATATGTCTGGACGGTGTGAAGATCTCTTGAATTTGTTTCTCTGGCCACAAGTGACGTTTTGGATCATTTGGGATTTTCATGCACAGATTCTCGTCCACATTCACATTTGCAGTGCTCTGTGTGTTCATGAAGGTGCTGCCCAGGAAATTGTCAGAAAACAAAAATGCAAGCCAGAGAAAGTGTTCCGAAGAGAGTGAAGAATCACTCGGTTTTATGTGCTGGCTCTTTGCCAAGGGAATTAAAAGAACCTTAAAGTAGCTCTCTAACTTCATCTATGCCACCGAAGTTCAGCAGAGAGTTCAAAAAATTATGTTTACTTCAGACTCAAAGAAGAGTTTAGCCCAAACGATCAAACAACAATACTCTATTTGGTTCAAATTCATCACTTATTATGGATTTTTTTTTTTTGCTTGTTTGACAGTCTTTGACTCTGCTTCCTTTCCATGAATGTTGGTTCCATCTGTAAAAAGGAACTGTATACTTCTCATCACAGCACCAAAGTGTTTGACCCCGTGGCCACAAACCTCCCCATCCCCAACCCCAGGTGTGTGCAAACAATTTCTTACGTGCTTTCTTTCCAGGAAGAGAAATTCATTACATTTTCAAAAGAACTAAGAAAATATTAATCATCACTGACCTAGAGGATCCCTCTAGTTCCTCCAACACTGAAATTTCTGCGATCGTTTCAGGAAGCCGTGCAAAGTGAATATGGCCATGGAAATAACTAAAATTTGTGCAAAAATTTTATTGGAATAATGCATTATTCAACTTAAAAATAAATGGAAAATGATTTTCTTTTAAGGTATAAACTCTGTCTCTTTTGAGATTGTTTACTATTATTTAAAAAAAATGCAAAGCCAAACTTCAATATACAAAAAGCTCTAACAAGAACTGAATGAATGAATAGAAAAAAATGAGTAGATGGCATTCCCTCTCCTAGTACTAACCCTGCTGTGTTAGCTTTGTTTGCCCTTAGACAAAGCGGGAGTGAGGGACACCACCCTGCACGGTTGAAAATCTGTGCATGACTTTGGAAGCCTTACTGATAACATAAATAGTCAATTAACGGACGTTTTGTATGTGATATATATTACATACTGCATTCTTACAATAACTAAAGAAGATGTTGTTAAGAAAATCATAAGGAAAAGAAAATAAATTTATAGTAGTATATTGTATTTACTTTTTAAAAATCCACATATAAGTAGACCCATATAGTTCAAACCTCTGCTGCTCAAGGGTCTAGTGTGTAAATATAAACATACTATGAATATATCTATTCTAATGGGCTGTATCTATTCTAATTCTAAGGTAACCAGTTGCCTATTGTCATAAATGAACCACCCACAGACAAAGTGACTTGACACAATATTTTTTTAGTATAACACATCTGCCCCTCCCCACTCATGCTGTCTCTGTCTCAAAATTCAATACACTTTAAAAAAGAAGAAAAGAAAAGTTTTGCCAACTCTAGCTCTAGGCTCTATGTACACCCCTATAGGGAAAAGAAAAAACGGTGCTATATTCCTATATATTTGAATGCTGTAAGCTGTGAACTGATGAATATCTTTTCATTTGAAAAGAAAGGATACAGTAGCCAAAGAAATGGCAACTTCATAGGAGTGAATATCGCAGTATATCCAGAAGAAGAAGAACAATAACAATGAGAGCAAGAAACACCAGTGAAACTATAACCCACGTCCTCAGTTGAACTAGAATACAGAGAACAAACAAATTTTAAATTGCCTCAAGGCAGAGAAACCAACACTAAATCTAGCAATTTATCTCTATCGCTGCTCCCACACTCAGGCAGCAAGTGGAGCCCAGGGACATCTGCGAGAAAAAGAAAAGACTGAGAGGCAAGCCTAAGATCAATCCCAAATCCCCAACAGACAATCACAGGCCAGCCTCATTGCGAATGTGCGGAAGAAGAGGTCTGAGTGGTTAGAACCCACCGTAGAGAGGGGATTTCAGCGTGCATGTAGGACTTGATAAGGAAGTCTTGAGAAAGGAACACTGTGGGAGAGGAAAAGTTTAGAGAGAATGTAAAAAGTATAGAGGGAAATACCTTTGGACACTGGATGGGAATGAGACATTATAGCACAAGGGGAAACGTAGGATCCCTCAAGGATAAAAACCTTTTTAGTAAAAAATACACACTTCCTTCAACCACTAAATCTTCCCCCAAAAGCCGCTAAATAAAGAAACCATACTTTGCCACACTGATAAAAAGAGAATGTTCTCAAACTAGAAATCTTATAAATCACCCTTAGACAACCCAGGCCCCTTATCAGAAACTTAGAGATGTCAGTAAGCATCATATATATTTACACGGATTATAGAAATGAAACAGAGGGGCGCCTGGGTGGCTCAGTCAGTTTGGTGTCCGACTTCGGCTCAGGTCATGATCTCATGCATGGTTCGGGAGTTCGAGCCTCACGTCGGGCTCAGTGCTGACAGCTAGGAGCCTGGAACCTCCTTCGGATTCTGTGTCTCCCTCTCTCTCTGCCCCTCCCCTGCTCGTGCTCAGTCTCCCTTTCTCTCAAATATAAAATGAAAATGTTAAAAAAATTTTAAATAAAAGAAAAAAGAAGTGAAACAGAGGGGCACACGGGTGGCTCAGTGGATTGAGTGTCGGACTGTTGATATCTGTGGGTCGTGATCTTGTGGTTGTGGGATCGAGCCCAGTATTGGGTTTGAGCATGGAGCCTGCTTAATATTCTCTCTCCCCCTCTCTCTCTCTGCCCCTCCCCTGCTCATGCTCTGTCTCTCTCACTCTCTCTCTCTCTCTCTCTCTCTTTCTAAATAAATAAATAAATACAAATAAAACAGATGATGATTTTTTAAATAATTCATTCAGTGGAAACTACCTGCCCATTCCCCAATCAATAAAGTATCAGAAAAGAACTGTAACATCTACTCCAACCTGAATTAACTGTTCCCATATGAGAATTGGAGCTTGTGCAAAACATTTTGAATATGAAATTCAAAAGGCAAGGATCAGGGGCGCCTGGGTGGCGCAGTCGGTTAAGCGTCCGACTTCAGCCAGGTCACGATCTCGCAGTCCGTGAGTTCGAGCCCCGCGTCAGGCTCTGGGCTGATGGCTCGGAGCCTGGAGCCTGTTTCCGATTCTGTGTCTCCCTCTCTCTCTGCCCCTCCCCCGTTCATGCTCTGTCTCTCTCTGTCCCAAAAATAAATAAAAAACGTTGAAAAAAAAAAAAAAAAAAAAAAAAAAAAAAACAAAAGGCAAGGATCAAAATGGGCAAAATGCAAAGAGAAAAATGATGAGAGTTCATTGAATTCAGGACATAAAAAGAAGGGAAAGGTAAAACCCTACCAATTATGAGGGCCAAATGAGGTAGCCAAAAATGATTAATTATAGGTGAAAACTTAATAAAGGGCACTAAAAATGAGCAGGAACATATTCAAAAAGAAAGAAAGAAAGAAAAGGAGATAACATAAGAAGTGTGTCAGAGAGAAAGTGCTTAAATGGAAGGCACAATTTATCTGTAATTAGAGTCCCTACAAAAGATGAACAAGACAATGGAACAGAAATTGTGTTTCAAGCTATAACATATAAAATTGTAACCCAAATAACTTCCTATAAATAAAAGAAAACATATCACATATTGAAAGGGCAGACTATGTAGCCAGAGAACTGAGTTGGAGCAGGTCAACTCTGAGACAGACCATAGAAATATGCTCAAACTTCAAAAGAAAAATCCCTCAGAGACACCAGACAAAAAACTGACCTAAGTTACAGGGCAGGGGAATCGAACTCACATCAGACTTTGCAAAATCGACATTCAAGCTCTCATTCGAGTAACAAAGCCTTGTTACTCTATAGCCATAGAAAGAGAGTTTCAAATATGCATGAGACGGGGGATTCTGTTTATTTCTGCTTATCCTCATTTACTGAGGATGATATTCGCTGCGGGCTCTTCGTATATGGCTTTTATGATGTTAAGGTATGTTCCTTCTGTCCTGACTTTCTTGAGGGTTTTTATTAAGAAAGGATGCTGTATTTTGTCAAATGCTTTTTCTGCATCGGTTGACAGGATCATATGGTTCTCATCCTTTCTTCTATTAATGTGATGTATCACATGGATTGATTTGCGAATATTGAACCAGCTCTGCAGCCCAGGAATGAATCCCACTTGATCGTGGTGAATAATCCTTTTGATATACTGCTGAATTCAACTTGCTAGTATCTTGAGAATTTTTGCATCCGTGTTCATCAGGGATATTGGCCTGTAATTCTCTTTTTAGTGGGGTCTCTGTCTGGTTTGGGAATCAAGGTATGGCTGGCTTCATAGAGTGAGTCTGGAAGTTTTCTTTATGTTTCTATTTTTTGGCACAACTTGAGAAGGATAGGTATTAACTCTGCTTTACATGTCTGGTAAAATTCCCCCGGGGAGCCATCTGGCTCAGGACTCTTATTTCTTGGGGGACTTTTGATAACTAATTCAATTTCTTTACTGATTATGGATCTGTTCATATTTTCTATATCTTCCTGTTTGAGTTTTGCTAGTGTGTAGGTGTCTAGGAATGTGTCCATTTCTTCCAGGTTGTCCAGATTGTTGGCCTATAATGTTTCATGGTATTCCCTGATAATTGTCTGCATTTCTCTGATGTTTGTTGTGATTTGTCCTCTTTCATTCGTGATTTTATTTGGGTCCTCTCTCTCTCTCTCTCTCGAAGTATGGCTATAGGTTTATCAATTTTGTTTATTTTTTCAAAAAACCAGCTCTTAGATTCATTGATCTGCCTACTGGGTTTTTTTGGATTCTATATTGTTTATTTCTGCTCTAATATTTATTGGTTTTCTTCTGCTGCTGGCTTTGGGGTTTCTTTGCTGTTCTGCTTCTAGTTCCTTTTGGTGTGTAGGTAGGTTTGTGTTTGGGATTTTTCTTGTTTCTTGAGATAAGCCTGGACTGCAATGTATTTTCCTCTTAGGACTGCCTTCGCTGCATCCCAAAGTGTTTGGACTGTCATATTTTCATTTCCATTTGCTTCCATATGTTTTTTAATTTCTTCTTTAATTGCCTGGTTGACCCATTCATTCCTTAGTAGGATGTTCTTTAACCTCCATGCATTTGGAAGCTTTCCAAATTTTTTTTTTTGTGGTTGATTTCAAGTTTTATAGCATTGTGATCTGAAAATATGCATGGGATGATTTCAATTCTTTTATATTTATTGAGGGCTGTTTTGTGACCCAGTATGTGACCTATCTTGGAGAATGGTCCATGTGCACTCGAGAAGAATGTGTATTCTGCTGCTTTTGGATAAAAACTTCTGAATATATCTGTCAAGTCCATCTGGTCCAGTGTACCATTCAAGGCCATTGTTCCTTTATTGATTTTTGCCTAGATGATCTGCCCATTGCTGTAAGTGAAGTGTTAAAAGTCCCCTACAATTACAGCATTCCTATCAATAAGATTGCTTATGTTTGTGATGAATTGATTTATGTATTTGGATGTTCCACGTTGGGAGCATAAACATTTACAATTGTTAGCTCTTCCTGATGGAGAGACCCTGTAATTATCATCCAATGCCCTTCTTCATCTCTTGTTACAGCCTTCAATTTAAAGTCTAGTTTTTCTGGGGCGCCTGGGTGGCGCAGTCGGTTAAGCGTCCGACTTCAGCCAGGTCACGATCTCGCGGTCCGTGAGTTCGAGGCCCGCGTCGGGCTCTGGGCCGATGGCTCGGAGCCTGGAGCCTGTTTCCGATTCTGTGTCTCCCTCTCTCTCTCTGCCCCTCCCCCGTTCATGCTCTGTCTCTCTCTGTCCCAAAAAGAAATAAAAAACGTTGAAAAAAAAAATTAAAAAAAAAAAATAAAGTCTAGTTTTTCTGATAGAGGTATGGCTACTCCAGCTTTCTTTTGACTTCCAGTAGCATGATACATGGTTCTCCATCCCCTCACTTTCAATCTGAAGGTGTCCTCAGGTCTAAAATGGGTCTCTTGTAGACAGCAAATAGATGAGTCTTGTTGTTTTTTTTAATCTATTCTGATACCCTATGTCTTTTGATGGGAACACTTAGTCCATTTACATTCAGAGTTAGTATTGAAAGATATGGATTTGGTGTCATTGTGTTATCTGTAGGTTTCATGCTTGTGGTGATGTCTCTGGTCCTTTGTAGTCTTTGCAACGTTCCACTATCAGAGTCCTCCTTAGGATCTCTTGCAGGGCTGGTTTAGTGGTTATGAACTCCTTCAGTTTTTGTTTGTCTGGGAAAGCCTTTATCTCTCCTTTTCTGAATGACAACCTTGCTGGATAAAGGATTCTTGGCTGCATATTTTTCCTATTCAGCTCATGGAATATTTCCTGCCACTCCCTCTGGCTTACCAAGTTTCAGTGGACAGGCCTGCTATTGCCCTGATTTGTCTACCATTGTAGGTTAAGACCCGTTTGTCCCTAGTTGCTTTCAGATTTCTCTCTTTATCTTTGTATTTTGCCAGTTTCACTATGATATGCCATGGAGAAGATTTACTCTTGTTCAATCTGAAGGGAGCTCTCTGTGCCTCCTGGATTTGGATGTCTGTTTCCTTCCCCCGATTAGGGAAATTCTCAGCTATAATTTGTTCAAGTAAACCTTCTGCCCCTTCTTCTCTTCTTCTTCTTCTTCTGGAACTCCTATGATATGGATACTATTATATTTCATTGAACCACTTAGTTCTCTAATTCCCCCTTCATGGTCTAGTATTTTATCTCTCTTTTTCTCAGCTTCATAATTTTCCATAATTTTACCTTCTATTTCACTTAATCTCCCCTCCCCCTCCTCCATCTCTGCTGTCACTGCATCTAGTTTATTTTGCACCTCATTTACAACATTTCTTAATTAGTTGTGACTATTTCTTAGTTCCTTGATCTCTGCAGCAATAGGTTCTCTGCTATCTTCCATGCTTTTTTTCAAGCCCAGCTATTAATCTTATGATTATTATTCTAAATTCTTGCTCGGTGATATTGTTCATATCTGTTTGGAGCAATTCTCTAGGTGTCATTTCTTCCTGAAATTTCTTTCGAGAATTCTTCCATTTCATCATATTGGCTGGTTTTCTGTCCCTTATGTGTTTTAATAGCTTGTTATGAGTCCTGCTCCTGTGAGCACTACTATATTAAAAAGGGGTCATAACGCTGTCCAGGGCCTGGCCCTTCCAGAGGTGTTTGTGGAGTGTGTTTCACGCTTTCTGTTGTTGAGACTTTGGTCGCTTTATTTCCCTACTTGCAGTGGTGGTTTGGAATTGCCACCACACGTGCTTTTATTTGTTCATTGAAGTATCCCTGGAAAAAATTTTTAAAAAGGGGGGGGGGGGGTGTTGTAGAAGAGGTCTTATCCCATACAAAGAGAGAAATTACAGGGGCAGGGAAAAAGAAAAAGAAAAGGAAAAAAAATGACCAGGCAGAGAATCAGAGAAACTATATGGCTTAATCCAGAGAGACAGAGAGAGAGAGAGAGAGAGAGAGAAGGGGGGGATAAAGAAGGAGGTGTAGAATAGGTGTAAAGAGAATAGATTAAAGGTGTCTGCTTAAAGAAATCAACAACCAGAATAACCAGACTAGAGAAGGGAAGAAATAAGAGGAAGGAAAGGAAGAAATGTGTAGACACACTCACACACACACACACACACACACAACAAGAATTGGCCAAGAATCAAATCAGACAATGCAAAACCACTGGACTGATACCTGACTGTGCCTTGGGACTGTTGCCTGTGCTGGTCTGGAGGAGGGACTGTCTGATTGGGTCAGGGTCAATCTTGCTCTGTTACAAACCCGGTTACCAGGCACGGAGGGGTGTGGCTTGGTGTGGGCGGGGCCCGCCTCCCTTGTTGGCGGGGGAGAAGAATGGCAACACCCAGTCTCTCCTCCCTGGACCAGCTGTCCCAAACCACCCTGTTCAGGTCGTCCTCATAGGGCCACGTGGACACGAGTGAGCCACTATGTCCTGCTCCACCCTCCTCCCTGCCTCCTTGGCACTCGGCTGGGATTCAAACCCCGATTTCTTAAAGGATCCCACTCTGTGCACCCCAGTTCCGGGGTACTGTCACTCCGGGGTACTGTCACAAAGGACCTCTGGGTGGTGGGGACGTGCAGGGTCTTTTGTCCTTGGAATGGCGATTTGACATCTTCCCACAGCACTCAAGGGGGAGGAGTCAATACTCAACACTACTATAAAATGAATGACAGAGCCAGGACCAAACATGTATCACGTTATGTTAATAAGGCTTAATGTTCATGATATTAATGTTAATAAGACTTAACTCACCTGTCTCAAGACAAAGATTTTTTTTTATTTGACTCACAAGCAAGATCCCAATAAATGCTGTATATAAGAGAGTTACAGAAAATGACAGGATTTTGAAAGCCTAAAAACAAACAAAAAAAAGAATGAGCAAAGTTGTAATAGGCAAATCAAAACACTCGGAAGTCAGAGTAGTGTTCCTAGTCTCAGACAAAAATGGAATTCAAACAAACAAACAAAACATTAAGGGAAACAAAACACAAATTTCCATGAAAAAGCCACAGTTTGCAATGCAGATAGAAGGTTTACAAATGTGTATCACTGAAAAACATATTAATCACCTTTAAAAAGCAGAATCTGCAAGAGAAACAAAAAGATACAGATTAAAATATACTAATGGCAGGAGACTTTAATATAACTGATCAAGTGGACAGAAATAGGTCAGACTGGGGGCACACCTGGGTGGCTCTGTCAGTTAAGCATCCGACTTCGGCTCAGGTCATCATCTCAGGTCATAGTCTCAGGTCCATGAGTTCGAGCCCCATGTCGGGCTCTCTGCTGACAGCTCAGAGCCGGGAGCCTACTTTAGATTCTGTGTCTCCCTCTCTCTCTGCCCCTCCCCTTCTCTCTCTCTCTCTCTCTCTCTCATTCTTTCTCAAAAATAGACATTAAAATTTTTTTAATTGGTAAGACTATATAGAAAATATAAACAGCATAATCAATTCAGCGGCCTTTATATAATAAACTTCACATCCTGCTAAAAGGAAAGACATCATTTCTCCAGTGCATATGGAATATTCACAAACTATTTGATCATATATTTGGTTACAAAGTAAACATTAGTAAATTTAGAGAAATAGACACAGTACAAACATACTCTGATCCTGATGCAATCAAATTAGACACTGTTAACAAGATTAAACAATCTAAAAAGAACTTCTACTTAGAAATCTTCCCATTAAATAATTCTCGAGCAAAAAGAGGAAATAAAGGCTGAAATAATAGAATCTTTCAAAAATAGTAACGGTGAAGCATATGTATCAGAACCTATGATCCATGAAAGCGGTGATTAGAAGAAAGCTTCCAACAAACACTACTATTTGCAAATATTGAAAAAATGAGGAAAAACGAACCAGATTCCCAACTCAAAGGAAACATCCAAGTAAACAAAAAGAAAGTATAAAATAGTAAGGATAAAAGCAGAACCTAATGAGGTAAGAAAGGAAAACAATACACCTAGCTAGTAAGCCAAAATAAGAATCAAGTTTTTCTTTTCATTAATCAGACAAAAGCTCATTAGCTTAAGAAAAAAAGGGAGGAAACACACACATGCAAAGTAAGCAATGATAACGGGAAAATCATTTTGAAAAGATAGACGAAACAATAGTATTGGGAAGCACAGTTTAGCGAAATTAAGCCAAGTAAAAATAGAAAGCTTCCACCAATTTACTACGAGGTAAGAGCAGGGTATCAAAGAACTGAGTTGTGAAAGAGACACAGGCCTGACTACTCCACGGAGGAATTCTATGACCCTTCAGTTCTACCAGCGCTCTGTAAACTGTTCCAGGGTGTCAACAATTAAGAACTGTCTAATGTTTTGGGTGCTTGCCTAGCTCGGTCGATTGTGTCAGACTCTTGATTTCAGCTCAGGTCACGACCTCACGGTGTGTGAGGTAGAGCCCCGCGTTGGGCTCTGTGCTGACAACGCAGAGCCTCCTTGGGATTCTCTCTGCCTCCCTCTCTCTCTATTCCTCCCTGGCTTGTGCTCCCTCTCTCAAAATAAATAAATAAACTTAAAAAGGAAGAAGAAGTTTCTCATGTTTTTATAAAGCAAGCATGGCATTAATAACTAAATCTGATAAACAAGTTGCATACACAACAAAAGAAAATTGCAGACAAACGTCATTTAGAAATATTAATGCAAAAATATTAAGGTATTAGCAGACAGGATATCACACTGTACAGGAGGGTAACAATGAGCAAGGGGTATCTATACAAGAATGCAAAGCGGATCAACGTAAAATGTCAAGGAAAACATATCCATAACATACACCATGCATGAAAATCAACCCCAGAGAGGTGAGAGATCTAAACATAAAAAATGAAACCTCACAAATACTAGAAGTAACCATAAAGATTTTGTAACCTGTATTGGGAAAAGAGTTTCTAGTAATGATTCAAAACCCAACTGTAATAAGAGAAAATACAGATATACTTGATAACCTAAACTTTTTAAAATCTTTTAAAATCTAAAAATTTTTAAATCTTTTAAATTGCCAAAGCATAAAAAGTCAAAAGACAGCTCAGAAACTGGAAGAAAATGTTTTCAACATATATCACCAATAAAGGGATACTGTCCCTGATGTACAATAAACTCTGAAACTACAAGGGAGAAAAGTCCAAAACCTAATAAGAAAATGGGCAAAAGAGAGACTCCTCATTAAAATAAAAGTTTTAGACCCTAAACATAGGATAAAATGTTCAAACTCACTTCTCATTACCAAAATGAAAATTAAAAGTACCCTGAGATGCCATTTTTCGCCTAACAGCTTGGCAAAAATTAAAAAGCATAACAACACATGCAGTTTGTAAGACTGGGAAACGCAGCACTCACACATTACTCGTGGGAATGCAAACTGACAACCTTTGTAGAGAATCCGGCAATGTCGAACCAAACTACGTGTGCGTTCATTCACTTTACGTCTCAGTAAATCCTACTTTTTTAGGAGTTTAAAGTTACACCTGCAACAATATGAAAATGCTATTAATGGTATTAATACAATGGCATCAATTGCAGCATTGCTGGTAATTGCAAAATTCTTGGAAACAACTTAAATGCTCACACACAGGAGGGCAGTTGAATAAACGATGGTCCATCCACACAGTGAGGCACTGAGCAGTGTATAAAAAGATGGGGCAGATCTTTAGTTCATGGAGAGGCATTAAAATGTGCCTGAGTACACACACACACACACACACACAATTACTTTCTTATGATCCATTGAACATTGGGATTTTGTTCCAAATTTTTTTCTCCCACTTGACTTTTTTCAGTTTTCTTGTGGTTTGTAAATAACCTGACACTTTTATAAATTGACACTCCCCAGTTTTCCAGTATGTTCTCTTCATCAGCTTTATTTTTAGTGTCTCCTGTTTTTGCCCAAATTAAATAAAATGTCTAGGTTCTTTGCCTTTATGGCTCTGTTCATTTACATAAGTGGTAGCCAAAGGAGGAAAAATTGGTATAAAACCAGAACGGAACCTCTATGCTCTTACTGCTACTTTCAAAGAACCTCAGTTCTATACACTTTTCCCACATCCATACACGTTCTTAAGACTCAGTGTAATCGAGCTATTATTTATAGTTTTTTACCTCAGTGGCGAACTGCTCATCAAGTTGACTTTTATAGCCCCTAAAAAGAACATTTTGTTAAACTTGAGACAGTCCCAGGGTAATGAAAACCAAATGACTTTCCAGAGTTGAGCACCGGAAGCCATAGGAGACATAAATCCTTTAGAATTATGTCAAATGGCATCGTACCCCATGAATGCAAAGACAATATCTCACAGTTTGCCTCTTCTACTTTTAGAAATGAATTTATTGATGGAAACAAGTAAATGAAAAACTTTAATGACATGTGACACTAGCAATATAAAAACAGCAGCTCCAAGCACAATTTGCTTTTAATAACTAAAAAGTATATCCACTTGGTACAAAACAACCAGGACCAGAAGCAGCTGGTGCATTGTTAGTTCACTAATTTCCAATATGACCAAATAGATTCAGCTGGTGTATCTGTCCTACTCAGAAGGAGGGGTGTGGAGAACGGAAGCCTAGCTGTAACCCCGGCTGGGGGAGATGGGAAATCACCCCGAGGTGGTCCCTGACCTATCCACCTCGGTCTTCTTGCATTTTCGGCCATGACCAAAAAGTCTGTGTTTGCTGTAATTTATGGATGAATATAAAATGAGCCACCAGCCTGACCCTGATTTTTGTAAGACGTGGCACCAGAGTAAAAGTCGTGAATGTGTGGATGTGTGAACTTCTCTAAGATGGCTTAAGATAATCTACCTTGAAATAAAGTTTAAAAACTATACCCATATCCTCTGTCAGTTGGCCAACATGCAGTGCAAGTGTGTGTGTGTGTGTGTGTGTGTGTGTGTGTGTACAGATGTGTGCCTGTGTGTATATGGAGAAGTGACATGCTCCGGAAAGAAAGAACACTGTCTTCTCAAAGGAACAAGAGTTTTAATATTTTGAATTCCAAGTTAGCTTCAAAGAGATGAAAATAACAGTTTGGGGATAAATGGAGGTGTGGAGCACAATAATGATAAAAAGTAAACATTTTGTGATTTGCTTTGATTTTCATACCTTCATTTTATAGAACACACCATAACTCAATGGCCCCATTTGAATATAGATTCTGTTTTAAATTTAAGTAATAATCATATTCATCAAATCAATTCCCAAGGTGATATGTTTAGACATGAGTTGCCTGATCTTACTTTTTAATACTCTGAAGATTAACTTCACTCGACTTTAATTACAAACTCAAACGCCACTTACAGGCTTCTTGACCCTAAATGCTGATCAAATTAAATGAATAATAGCCGCCCTTCTTTCTCCTATCCTTCCAGGTAATTCACAATATAACAGTCATACAGTGTGTATGGTGGAAAAGCCATAATAAATGCTGTTTGATACAGAAAACAAACCGATCGCTGCCAGAGGGGAGGAAGTGAGGACATACAGGTGAAGAAATGTAGGAGGTACAAGCTGCCAGTTTTGTAGTGAATAAGTCATGGGATTAAGGTACAGCATAGGGACTGTGGTCAAGGGTATTGTAATAGTGTTGTGTGGTGACAGATGATAGCTACATGTGTGGTGAGCGTAGCATAGTATATAGAGTAGTCCAATCACTATGGTGTATACCTGAAACTAATATAGCATTGTATGTCAACTATACTTCAGATGGATAGAGAGATAGATTGAAAGATAGAAAGATAGATAATAGATAGATAGATAATAGATAGATAGATAGATGATAGATAGAAAGATAGATAATAGAAAGATGATTGATAGATAGATAGATAGATAGATAGATAATAGATAAATGATAGATAGATAGATAGATAGATAGATAGATAGATAGATATAGATAGATAATAGAAAGATGATTGATAGATAGATAGATAGATAGATAGATAGATAGAGATAATAGATAGAAAGATAGATAGATGATAGATAGAAAAATAGATAATAGAAAGATAGATGATAGATAGATAGATAGATAGATAGATAATAGGTAGATAGAGATAGATAGATAGATAGATAGATAGATAGAGATAGATGATAGATAGATAGATAGATAGATAGATGACAGATGACAGATAGATGATAGAAAGATAGATAATAGATAGAAAGATGATAGATATAGATAGATAGAGATAGATAAATGCTATTTGGAATACAAACACCATATCAACTCAAGTAGTTTTCCTTTATTTCTAGATGTTATAGATAATATGCTTTCAGTTCATGTTTATGCTGAAGTATATGATCAAAGAAATGAGTGTGATCTGTAATATTTTTGAAAAAGACACAATATAGTGTACCAAAATGATAGAGTCTGCAAGTTCTATCCAGACATTTTTTCTAATCATGACTTATCATGAAGAATATAACATCTTTTGAGCAAAATAAACAGAAGCAGGTGATTTAGATAAGAAGAAGAGCAGCAAAATTCTCAGTCTTCTCACGACCAATCAGCCTTCTCTCTTGCCCATTTGTATGTGCTACATTGACTCAAACCATTCAGGTCCAAGTTGGCGTGATCTCATCCTGGTTGTCAAGCCAAGCTGGATGCCAAAAGTATGTAAAAAAAAAAAAGGTTCTGTGCAGCAAAGGCAACAGTACTAAAACTACTGAATGAGAGAAGGTACTTGCAAATGACATATCCAATAAAGAGCTAGTGTTCAAAATATACAAAGAACTTATAAAATTCAACACCGCAATTTTTTAAATGGGAAGAAGACATGAATAGACATTTCTCCAAAGAAGACATACACATGGCCGACGGACACATGAAAAGATGCTCAACATCACTTATTATCAGGGGAATGAACTCAAAACTACAGTGAGAGATCAACTCACACCAATTAGAATGGCTAAAATCAAAAACACAGGAAACGGCAAGTATTGGCTAGGACGTGGGAAAAAAGGAACCCTCATGCACTGTTGGTGGGAAGGTAAACTGGTGCAGCCACTGTAGACAAAACTATGGAGTTTCCTCAAAAAATTAAAAATAGAACTACCTTAGGATCTGGTAATCACACTACTGGATATTTACCCCTAAAATACAAAAACACTAATTAGAATGGATACGTGCTCTCCCATGTTTATTGCAGCATTATTTACAATAGCCAAATTATGGATGGAAACAGCCCAAGTGTCCATTGATTGATGAATGGATAAATAAAATAAGAGTTATAGACACACACACACACACACACACACACATTCACAAGACAAATGTATACAATATATACAATATTTTATATATATATAAAATAGTCCTATATATAGGACTACCATTCAGCCATAAAAAAAGAATGAAATCTTGCCATTTGCAAGAACTAGAGAGTCTCATGCTGAGTGATGTAAGTCAGTCAGAGAAAGACAAATACCATATGATCTCACTCATATGTGGAATTTAAGAACAAACAAAAGGGCAAGGGGAAAAGAGAGAGAGAGAGAGACTCTCTTTTTTTTAATGTTTATTTATTTTTGAGAGAGAGCCGGAGTACAAGCAGGGAAGGGGCAGAGATGGAGAGGGAGACACAGAATCCAAAGTGGGATCCAGGTTCTGAGCTGTTAGCACAGACCCTAATGTGGAGCTCAACCTCATCAACCATGAGATCATGACCTGAGCCGACGTTGGACGCTTAACCACCTGAGCCACCCAGGCACCCTGCTAGAGAGAGAGAGACTCTTAACTGTAGAGAACAAACCGATGGTCCCCAGAGGGGAGGTGGGTGGGGGATGAGGGAAATAAGGGATAGGGATTAAAGATTACAATGATCATGATGAAAAAAATAAAACGAAATAATAGGAAAACCATTAAGCTAAAACAAAACAAAAAGAAGACGAAAGCCCAGTTACTGATTAATTAACTCCTGAGCAGTTTCTATTAACTGCTATTAATTAACTCCTTGCAGTTTCTATTGAGTTAAAGGCTGAGGATATCAAACATGATTAAGTCACAGCTCTATTCTTGAATCAGTACTTAGAACAGTGAAAGAATCGAAGGTGTGCATTTTTACAAGATGCTCTAAACAGGGTCTGAATAAAAGGCGACGAATACGCAAAAGAGGGTGATCCAATCTACCAGGGTAGTCAAGGAAGGCTTCATAGACTAAGTGGTATTTGAAGTGGTATTTGAAGTGGTATTTCCTGAAGGAAGCCTGCAAGTCGAAAGAGGGGCGCTCCAAAGAGCATGTTCAAAGATAGAGTTGTGAGCATAGTAAGCCTTCATGGGAAGGTCAGTGTTGCTCAGTATGATGGTAATCCTCATGGCCCTTTTGCTGACCGCCTCAGAGAGCGCCAACAGACATCCTGAAGCTGGGCCAGGATCCTTTGGGTCAGATCATTCAAGAACCGTTCTTATTAGAGTCTGATTTGCCATATTGGATGGCAGCTGAGTTGTTTTTGGAGATGAGGCAATGCTAAAGCTTTATAGTTGAACAATGCTTTTAACTTTTAAAAACTCCTTTGTTTTCAAAGTTTTTAATGTTTTATTTATTTTTAAGACAAAAACAGCATGAGTGGGGATGGGGCAGAGAGAGGGAGACACAGAATCTCAAGCAGGCTCCAGGCTCTGAGGTGCCAGGGCAGAGCCCGATGCAGGGCTCAAACTCACGAGCTGTGAGACCGTGGCCTGAGCTGAAGTTGGTTGCTTAACCAACTGAACCACCCAGGCACCCCTAAAAACAGCTCTTAAACTCACCTTCTCTTTCTAGCATAAAATCCCCCACTCGAATTCCTTGGGTACAATGTATCAAAACAAACAAATTGGAGAAAAGGAAAATTCTCTCTACCACTCAAGCAAAATAATCTTTTTTTTTTTTTTTTTTTAATTTTTTTTATTTTTTAATTTTTGGAACAGAGAGAGACAGAGCATGAACGGGGGAGGGGCAGAGAGAGAGGGAGACACAGAATCGGAAACGGGCTCCAGGCTCCGAGCCATCAGCCCAGAGCCTGACGCGGGGCTCGAACTCACAGACCACGAGATCGTGACCTGGCTGAAGTCGGACGCTTAACCGACTGCGCCACCCAGGCGCCCCAAAATAATCTTTCTTTATGACATTTTCTGAAAAGTGTAAGCAAGAGGTTATTTGTTTGCTTAAGTAACTATTACTCTTTCAAGAGAAAAACAATCATCCCCGTGTTCTATCAACCTCTTTTTAGTAGATCCATCGCATCTCCAACCACCCCAATGGGGATCCCTGCCCTCCACCTACTCAAGTTCTCATACCTTCACCTGCTCTCTAGGAAATGGACACAATGTTTTAAATAAACCTTTGCCAATTTCAGTGTGTAGCAGAAATAAGTATTTTTTTCCAAGTCTCCATGAAGTGTGTGTGTGTGTTTTAAATGCCTTTAAAATTCCTATAATGCAATACGCGCAAAGCTTTGACACTTAAAGCAACCAGACAACAGCGAGTAGAATTAAAGACAGCTAAGATCTTAACCTTTCTTCTAGACTGTGAAGTCTGATTATTTAGGACACCCTCAAAGCGTTTTTCCTCACTACTGTAGCATGGTTCCCATGAGAGAGACAGCATTTTCCTTCATCATCCGGGCCTGTCCGTGATCGCTACTGAATCTCCCAATTCAGCAAAATTGATGCAGTAAGAAAATCATCCTTCTGCTGCTTTCCAAGGTGGGGAGAGCATTTTCCCAGGAGTATGGCCATTTCTTAGTTGACATACCCAGGTGTCCCCACACCATTCAGGTGCCAGCTTGTTCCAACAGTTTATGCGTACAAAACCGTAGGTCATGTTAACACGTGAAATGTTTTAAAGGCAAGAAGTGTTTTGTACATGTTTTCATGTACATGTAAAGCCACATGATTCAATGTGCAAAACACATGCAGGATGATGGGTCTGTCTCTTCTCTTTTCTCATCTACTTGCCCCCTACCTGCTGACCCAGCGTTCGGCCAGTTAATGGTCCCAGGGCACTAAGTTGGGCCTCCCTTACTCCCTTACACAAGAATGTACCTACAGGGACATGAGTCAGTATACCTTCTCATCCCTCACACAGAAATATTGGCTCTTCCTAGATTCCCCTAAGTTGCCTCCCTTGTTCTCTTTGGTTTTTCAAGCTTGTTTTGTTTTTCAGACATTTATCGACCACTATGGTGTATGGGCACGGCAGTCTCTGGAAATCTCTCTTAATCCTGTGCGTGGCTGGCCCCGGCCTGCCCTCACTGACATATTCTCCCTCGTGAGTAGATCTCAAGTTCTTATTGTGATGCAAGAAAATAAACAAGGGCTGGACCTTGAAAGGCATTTGGCAAGAATGATGGCAGGATGATAAAAAAATGACAGCTTAAAACAAATCGAAAATCAGATTCGTGTTACTCTAATGACACTACTTATGGCATAAGGCAGCAAAACAGAAACCATTCCCATCACTCTCTTGGTAACCAGGTCTGGGAGAATATCCTGTCGTTCGTTGGTGGGGAAAAGACAAAGTAAGTTAAGGATGCAAAACAAAAAGCATAGTCGTAGCTCTCAACACACGTGCACACACACAGATACGCAAGAACACTGCCTTATTCACAGCATTTTGGTTGGAAACATTTAATGTATGCTTCTGTGCCTCCCAGCCAGCTTCTCTGGCTAGCGGAAGCCAGGCTTTGGAGGAGGACACGCTCTGGGGAGTGACCGGTGCCCCCACACTGCCCTCTTGAACAATAGCATATTGAAGGACTCCTGGTGCCACGGCAACGAGATTGGGGCGACAAGAGCTGGGCGCAGACGTCACAGGGCTGCTCACGGCAGGAGAGGCATGGAGATAAGCACCCCTGCATGCAGGGGGAGACGCTGGAGGGCTTTGGATGCAAACACAGCCTGCCAAGCACCGGGACAGGGTGGCAGGCAAATCGGGCCTCTCCCGTGAGTCTTTTAAAGCAAACTGGAAGAGCAGGGGCATCTCTGATTCGGGAGAAATCATAAATCGATTGTTTTAGCTCAGCCACTGCTAAGCAATTCCATGCAGTGGAATAAAGGTATCTTGGAAAATAGGGAGTATGGGACAAAAGAAGTGTCTTCCAATCATCATTGCTTGGATTTCTGAAGTGCCTTCCTTCCTGAGATCTGAGGGTCCACTGAGTATGTGAAAAACCCTCCACCCTGCTTCTGGAAAGCATTACTCCATGGTGACACTTCCGGTTGGCCAACGTTATGGGGTCACACGCTTCATTGTTTATTCACAAGATTAGTGATCCCAAGCATCCACCTACTTTGTGCTAGATGCTATGTTGCCTCCTGGCAAAAGATGGAAATGGAGGAAAGAAACATGCCATGCGCCCAAGTGCAGGCATTTGTAAGGCTCCCCAGGCCTTAAGGGGGGTAATCCGTTCTGCGTGCTGGGAGGGGTTTGGGAGGAGGGGCAGGCGCAGGGAGGCCTTGACAGAAGAGCTGACCTTCAGGCTGTATCTGAAAGGATGAGAGCACTTTGCCAGTGGAAACTCGGAAGAATTGCAGGAGGCTGAAGCATGGAGGGCAGGTTCTGGGAATGAGAGAGGCGAGGCCGGGTGGCACAATGTGTCTGTGCAAGGAAGACAGACGGGTGTGATAAGAGACAAGGAGGAAGACGGCTGTGGGCACAGGCTCTGTAGCCAGGCTGGCTGGGATACGAGCCCTAACACCATCACTGACTTACAGGCAGTCTCTGTGCCTCCGTTTGTTCATCCAACATGAGGGTCATAATGGCGGCCATGACACATTTCCGGAGTGCTCTGAGCTGCACTGCTCAGTGACTGCTTGGATGTTCTGTGCTCGCCAAGGTACTTCTTCTGTGCATTCCTTCTGAATTTGTTGTTTGTTTGGTTTTGTTTTTAGGTTATATGGAGCCCACTCAAACAAAAGGGGAGTTTCTTAGGGAAGGGTCAGAAGGTAAAGCTCAGCCAACCCAAGGATGAGACCTGCATCGTCATCCGGGTAAGTGACCAAGGCCTCCGCGGTGGCCAGAGGACCACTCATCTCTTATTTTCCCCATCAACCTGACTCTTCTGGGCCCACAAATCCATCCTCCATGAAGCCGAAGAATGTTCTCCACAATGAAAACCTGAACATGACATTTCTTTGCTTCAAACCTTCGTTATCTCCATCCAGCCTCACAATAATCTTACCAGGAGGGCCCTGTTTTCAGCTCCCATTTTAGACACGAAAGCAGAGTTTTGAGCAGGAAGGCAACTTACCCGGTCACACAGCTGCCATGGAACAGGAAAGCTTGTTGGGGAAAAAAAAAAAGGTAAAGAATTTAGATGTTGATTGGTTTAAGAATTCAGTTCATAAGTCCTGGGAATACATCAGAGAAAAAAGTCAAGATGTCCAGTTTGTATGGTTGGATGATAAGTTTTTGTAAATGCTAAGTATATAAGAAGGAAAGCCGATCAAGGAGGAAAAACTCTGCGTGTTAAGGTAATATTCACGCACCGTAGCTGATATGGAACTCGGGTATGTAATCAAATCATTTAACACAAGTTCCTTGTTTGAATACACCAACAATTATTGCAAAAGCGGCTTACGAAAGTAAAATGTTCACGAAGGGTTTTCAAGCCTTTGCTTGATCCCATGCCTCCAGTATAGAAGGCCTTTCAGATTCTGTCTTTTCTATTACAATAGACACAATTTGGCCAAGTAAATGTGTCATGTGACCACAGTGAGACCAGTTGGTAAAGTCCTATCTGCAATTTCAGGAAGGCAGAGACACCAATTTTAGTCATCTCTTTCCTAAATGCCATCAACAACACCTAGGACATTGTAGGTATTTAATCATTATTTAATGAATTGAATTACTACACATACTGCGTTTTTTATAAAAGCATTATTCATAACATATATATGTACGTATAATCTCTGCCTTCAAGGTTCTTATAATCACATTATGCTCACAAACTATACATACGTATATATTACAAACAAAGGGGCAACTGAGAAGTGTGAAAATAAGGACTAGGGGTACCTGGGTGGCTCAGTCGGTTAAGCGTCCTACTTCGGCTCAGGTCATGATCTCCCAGTTTGTGAGTTTGAGCCCCACATGGGGCTCTGTGCCGTCAGCACGAGGCCCACTTTGGATCACCTGTCCCCCTCTCCCTGTCCCTCCCCAGCTCGCACACTCTCACTCTCTCTCTCTCTCCCTCAAAAATAAACATTCAAAAAAAATTTTTTTTTAAGAAAAGAAATGAAAGACTATGAGAACGTGGTGAGGGCAGAGTTTGCTGCTGCTGCTGCTGCTTCTGGGGGAAATATTTCATTCCAGACGCGCTTATCTGTGAGTGAGAGACGAGCCAATTCAGGGAAAGCACATATGATAAGGTCGTTCACTGGCGCACCAAATAAGAAGAGCAGAAGTCTGAAGTTCAAAGATATCAGCCAACGATTGGATTCTCTCTGCCTCTTTGCTCTGTCATCCAGAACAACAGTCTCTGCTAAGACAGACTCCCCAGATGATCTCAGGGCGCTGCCAGTAGCAAGAGCAGATATTTGCATCATCCTTCAACAGCCACAGCTCGCAGGAGACCAAGCTTAGCGTGGCTTCCCCTGAAGAGAAAGGAAGGCACCTTCGAGGAGCTTTGGCGAAGGCTGCCTTCTTCCCCTTAACCGTAATTGGGTTCATAATCATCCTGGACTCAGTCTCTGCTGGAGAGACAGGATTCCGCAAGAGCAGTCAGGCTCCCCCCTGGGGTGTTGGGGGGAGAGGGGGAGGGATGGCAGAAAATCATTTCCTCTTCTGGGAAGGAGACAAGAAAAGGGTAAATGAATATGAGAGAGCAACAGACGTGGGCTAAGCCAACAGCGAGAAACAGAAGGTCCTTCCCGGCTGGGACCCAGTTTCATTTGTATGGATTAAAAGTAATTAAAGAACCACACACACACACACACACACACACACACACACACACAGATACACACACAGATACACACACAGATATACACACACAGATACACACACAGATACACACACAGATATACACACACAGATACACACACAGAGATACACACACAGATACACACACACAGATACACACACAGATACACACACAGATACACACACACAGATACACACACAGATACACACACACAGATACACACACAGATACACACACACACAGAGATACACACACAGATATACACACACAGATACACACACAGATACACACATACACACAGATACACACACAGATACACACACACACACAGATACACACACAGATATACACACACAGATACACACACAGATACACACACACAGATACACACACAGATATACACACACAGATACACACACAGATACACACACACACACAGATACACACACAGATATACACACACAGATACACACACAGATACACACACACACAGATCAACGGGCTTCATTTACTAGACTATAAAAGACTGTAAGTCTATTCAAAACCTATTTTCAAAACTAAAATGCTAAAAAATATAACACCTATATGCGATAAAGGAAATTTCAATTGCTTTATATTGATTAGCTAAATACCAAAAATTAATACAAGCCAAATGGTTATTCCGGAGTGCTTTTTAGGTGCACCAATCTATTTGTTGGTATTATCTGCCTCTGACACTGTGTCACTGGTATTTTTCATCATGCTTTTAATATTGTAAACTTTTTCCGCAAAGTATCTGCGACTTCAAGTAACATTTCATGATTCATGCATTTTGTCATCGTCGACGCCCTCAGCTGTTGGCCCTCTGTATGCACATCAGAATATCTTTAAATGAGAAAACATTCTTCGGAAAGGGGCAGAGGCACAGGGTGGGCTCAAAGCAGATCCTGCTAAAGGCTAAAACATTATGTTCCTACTTTCATTTCTTTCTAGTTGAAATGTAAAAATCTTTCAGCCCAGTTCTTTTCACAGATACTGTCTTCTTGTCCCCATTCAGATATCTTACTTTGACAAAAAGAAAATTTGTAACACGGAGCATTTCAAACAGCTTTCTCTATTTATGATTCTTTCGAATATTCTGATACTCTTAGATGCTGCAAAACTACAGGGCTTGTCCATTTCATTTCTCCAGTAGAGTGTATAAGCTCAGCCAATTAGAAATACAAGTTCAGTCAAAATTTCTGTCTCGCCACATGTTAAGATAGGAAGCACCAATTTCAGGTCTCCAAACTAATTGAGTATACGTGTGAGCACTCCTTATTTAATTTATTTAATTCTTCCCTTGCTTTCGTACGGAAAATTTTCAATCTCTTCCAGTTGGAAGGTTTTGTTTTCAGTGATTGCAAATGGCTAAGAGCCTCAAGGGCTAAGTTTTTGGTGCTCGCCAAGAGGTACATGTCGTTAAACATTTCCCACCATTTTGAAAGCTATTGTAACTGTACTTTAGAGGACTCATTCACAGTAAGCTCACTTTCAGTGCAGGACACGCGCTTATAAATTCACAAAGTCGTTTCTTAGCGACTCAGATTTTCCAAAACCGTGATTGATCGAGGGTAGCAGAGAACGAAAACCCACACCGCCGGACCGAAGCATGATCCATGGTTGACATTAATTGTCATCACAATGAGTACGACTACTTACTGCTCATACAAAATGCTTCCACACATAGGTTAGTACAGCACCGTTTAGAATAGATGGAGTCCCTCACGTTTTAGGAAAGCGATTATCCATTATGTGCTTACAACTACCAATTCTAAGTATATTTTCTGCTCCACGGGTTTCTCAGTCCAGTAGGAATATTGTTTATTCCATGATGTTGTACTTCACCAGAATCTGAGTTTATCTTCTTATGAGAAAAAAAAAAAGTGCTTTTGTCTTTAACACGGAACTACTAAACTGAATTTATAGCAGCTCTCACAAAAGTCGTATTTTTACCTTCGACAGAATGAACTTCCAAGTGCTCTGCTTTGGTTTTATGAATGGGGTAAGAAGAGGCAAACCACAACCAGAATTGCCTGATCTTCTTTGTGAAGCATCTTATAACACTGATACCAAACTAGCTTCACTGAAGTCTTGCAAAGTTCTCCTGCTAATGGAGCCAACGCATGTACAGGTTTTGTTTCACATTCATTAAAAATGTTTGAAGCTGGGGACCCCTGGGTGGCTCAGTCCGGTAAGTGTCCAGCTTCGGCTCAGGTCATGATCTCGTGGTTTGTGGGTTCGAGCCCCGCGTCGGGCTCTGTGCCGACAGCTCGGAGCCTGGAGCCTGCTTCGGATTCTGTGTCTCCCTCTCCCTGCTCCTCCCCTTCTCGTGCTCTGTCTCTTTCTCTCTCAAAAAATAAATAAACATTAAAAACACAATTTTAAAAATGCTTGAAGATGATAATAAATGAAATTTACTTAGAACGCTCATTTCATCTAAATGAGGAGTCTTACTTTACGGGGTGATGTGTCAACACATCTCCTGTGTTAGCTTCCTTCTTAAGTGACCCTCTAGGCTTCAAGCATCTCCTGGTTACTTTGTGGTCAGTGACAACCTCTCGTTGTAGGGAAAGTAAAAGCCATCAACCTGAATGTCACCCTTTCTCACTACCTTCCATATCCATTTGTTTTATTTTTCTCTGAACAGGGATTTTCATTTTTTAGTGCATTACTATCAAAAAGACTGTTTAAAAATAATCTTTAAAAGCACCGCTGAACAATTAAAGAAATTGTAGATTTTTACCACGTGGGAAGTGTATGTCGCATTATTCAGAGTATTTAGGACTGCTCAATCTCTGCTTACCAGCCGTACTCCGTATACAATCGCCTTGTAACTTCCCACATTTTCCGCCGACCCCACCAAATGATGGCCTGGTGAGTGTTGGACAAATGTGGAGAATGTAGCTCTAATACACTGAGGCAACCCAAGCAAGAGATGACAGTGGCCCAGCCTGGTGTGGGGGCCCAAGAGACCCTGAGATCAGAGGTAGAATAAGCAAGGCTTTGTGGATGAGGCTCCCTCTAACCATGCTTTGGTTCAAGGCACGGCGAGTGCTCCATCCGTGTTCATTAATACGCATCTTCCTTGGCACCCCCATGGCATGGGCACAGCACGGTCTCCACCACCAGTCACGTTTTATTGCAGAGTTATTTAAAATTTTTCAGCATTAGAAAAAAGCTTCGGTGAACACACCTGTACAGACAGCCTTTTGAACTTGCCCAATGATTTCCTTAGGACAAATCTTGTGAATGGAACCCAGGCATCAAAGGATGTTAGGGGGCTTTCCATCCACAGCGCAACCCAGAAAGGTTGTACAATTTGTACCCCCGTCAAGAGGATGAGAGTGACCGTCTGCTCCTTTTTTCAACTCATTTTTTCTAATCTTTGCCAGCTTGGGTAAGCCAAGTGTTTCTTCTCCAGATGATTGAACAGTTTGGCCCTTGGTATTCTTCTGTAATCGACCTCTTTTTGTCCTTAACTCATTTTTCTTTTGGAAGTTCAATTTTGTTAGGCTGATTTAGAAGAAGCCCTTAAATAATAAAAATATTAACTTTATGTCAGTCATATTCATATATATGTGTGTGTATACATACGTGTATATATATATGTGTGTGTGTATACATACGTGTGTGTATATATATATATATATATATATATACATATATATGTATATATATATATATACAGGCACTTCAGATGATTATTCCTGGCTTGATAGTTGTCTTTTAAATTTGTTCCATTTTTAGAATGCTGTAAAAATCTTTATAGAACAAACTTATAAAATCTTCATGGATCCCAAGTTTGCTAACCTGCCAAAGAAAGCCTATTGCGGACTCTTGAATGTAGAGATGGCGATTTTGCGGATAATAATACAAAACCAAATTTGTCAAAGACATGTACGAACATGGTTACGAGTGACAAACACGCGTGCCACTTACATTCTTCAAAAGCAATCATTTTTAACGCTTTTAACTTCTTTCCCTCCCATACGGTATCTCCGTATCTCTTGATGTTTCTGAGACCACTTATTTCCTGTGTTGATGTCGTGGTTTCTAGATCCACAGCTGATTCTGTCTCAGCTCATTTTTGGGTTTGTGGAGCATGCCATAATCAGCGAATCCTTGCATTTCTGAAAACATCTCATTCTCTCCTCAGATTTCACAGACAGTATAGCTAGAACTAACCAGTAAAGAATTCCAGATCAAACATAATTTCCCTTCGGAACTTGGCCCCACTCCATGCTCGCACCCAACAGTGATGCTCAGAAAGAGGATGCCTCTTCCACCTCCATTTCGTCAGGTGTGCCGTTGTTCACCATGCTGGTCTGGGGGGGGGGGGGGGTATGTGCATGAGTGTGTATGCGTGTATTTTATTCTCTGGATTTTGGTTTCTGGAAGCTTTTAAATCCTAGGTGCTGTGAAATTATAAAGTGGCGAGGTCATGTATGTCTTATTATGTATGTATTAGAAACTCACTAAATTCCTTGTGTCGGGTATTTATACTCTCATCTTTTCTCCTCCTTCTAGTATGAGTTATAAAATCTTCTGGATTATGTCTCTAGCCCTCTTTTCTCTGAGATATTCTCTATCTTTGTATTTTGGTTATAACCTTCAAGAAAACTCTGTCTTCCAAATTATTTACAGTTACAGAGAAATTTCCCAATATTTAAAAATGGGAATAATGGGGGGAGCCTGTGGCTCAGTCTGTTAAGCGTCCGACTTCAGCTCAGGTCATGGTCTCATGGTTTATGAGTTCGAGCCCCGCATTGGGCTCTGTGCTGACAGCTCAGAGCCTGGAGCTTGATTCAGATTCTGTGTCTCCCTCCCTCTCTCTCTCTCTCTGTCCCTCTCCCACTTGTGCTGTCTCTCTCTCTCTCTCAAAAGCAAATAAACATTTAAAAAAAATGGGAATAATAGCTTCATGGGGTTGTTAATAGGGATAAATGAGTGAATATATGTATAGATGAAGGACTCTAACCGTAACCATCAGTCAGAGCTATGGAGATGCTAGAAAGGACTTTGTGCAGGAGATTTGCTTCACACATCTGGTAATTCTAGGGTACCTATTCATATTCGAGTGGAAAGCCCTAAAAAGTGTAATTTGTGAGTGCTGTGCACACAAGTAGGGCTTGTGGTCCAGCAGGATCTGTTTTTGCATATTTGAGAAAATGGCTATCATTTTGCTGGAGAGTTTCTAATGCAAAGGTTTGGCATTTTTTCCCCCTGGAGCCTTGCAATTTCCTAAAGAAAAGCTTTCAGCTATTTTCCCTAAGAGATAAATGTTTGGCCACCCATAATTTGCACATGAAGTGGAGAGAAGACAAGATAATTGGAGCAGATTTCCAATTAATGCTCCTGTCTGCCGCCCCCACCTCAACACCATAACCATTTACTCTCACCTCGCCTGACCAGTGTTCTAGACTGGTTCTCTGCACTCTGCTTCCACAGTTACCTCTCACACTGGCTTTGCTTCTTCTTCCAGAAGCATAGTGAGCTCTCCCACTGATCCTCATCCAATCTCCTCATGGATTTCACCTCCTCCCTCCAGGAACCTCCTCTGTAGTGCAGCTGGCAAGGAAGAGGAAACGGATAATGCCTTCAATCTGGTCTTTAGGCTGGAAGTCGGAGGTTCTTCCTTTATAAAACTATTTTAGAAAAAATTTCTACATAGTACAAGAAGGAAAAATGTAATTAAATGTCATGCTCAAGTTTTTCCTAATTATCCATGTAAATATTTTGATAATCGACCATTTTCACAAATTATGACACATATTTGTACAAAAATAGCAAGAAAGTGGCACAGTCAGTGTGCCAAGCTCCATGTTTTGGTGAAGAACAGGGAACTCTTTGAATGAAAAGGAAGGGCAAGTGGTCAACACAATGAGCAGAAACATAGTGTCCTGGGACAATATGGGCTTGGGATAGGATGTGTTGGGTCCAAATCTTGGAACTTCTTCCGGACTCTGTGACTTTGGACAACCTTCCCAACTTCTCTGAGTTGCAGTCCCTCATCTAGAGAAGGGACTGTAATAAACTTCGTGGGGAACTTTGAAAGAGTCAATGAGAAAAATGTATATGAACTGCTCAAGCCATTGGAATATATAGTACAGTAAAGACAAAGAACCTCTAAACTGAAATTCACATATGCTGTGGATTCGTTCCATACCCTAGACAGTGTATTATATTTCCTCATTAAGGAAAAAAAAGCTATAGTCGCATAATTTCATAGTAAAAGGTAATTTTATAATTCTGGTTTTAAAACCAGATTTAAAAAAATCACTTTTCAGGATCCTAGACACTCAATTTGGTTGGCGTGTTTGGCTGCCATATTAGATTTTCTAACTATACGTAAGAAGTTAAAACCCAGGCTCTGTCTGTATCACCTAGAATTAACTTTTCAAACACCATCAAGAATTAGAATAAGTGTAAGAAGAAAAGGTAAACAGTTTTCAATTTGAAAAATCAGTCATGTGATGCCAACATCTACACAAGAAGAAAACATATCGATTAAAATTGCCACACTCATGTTTTTCTTATGTAATGTAAAAATTATTTTAGTATATTTTCTGAGTGAAATTATTAAATTATTACTTGGTGCAGAGATCTGGAAGGTCTTAGGTCTGAGGAAGTTGTGTCCATAAAACATTAAAATGGACATTTTAATGGCATTAATACTTTTTAATAGTATTAAAATGGCTACCATGGACACCATATATCAGTCAAAATAGTCCTATTAAATAACACAAGCCTCAAATGAACCTTATTGCTTGACCTGTCCTACCTACACTGTTGATTTGGGGACACCAAATTAAATGATGGGTACGATTAGTGTTTTAATACGCAGTACTAAAGTTTCTAAATCTCTTTCCATTCTATTTTTACTCTCTCTTCTCTTTTGTTT
Organism: Neofelis nebulosa; assembly: GCF_028018385.1. Classification (NCBI taxonomy): domain Eukaryota; kingdom Metazoa; phylum Chordata; class Mammalia; order Carnivora; family Felidae; genus Neofelis; species Neofelis nebulosa. Next base: position 5,932,413 of record NC_080795.1, read on the forward strand.
CCATTTCACCTTTAAAACAGAATGGATCGACTACGTGCTATTTAGACAGCCGGCTCCAGAACCCGTGTGAATGAAAGAACAAAGAGCTGGCTCCAGTTTCTAATCTGCGTTAGCTGTGTGACCCTAAGCAAGTTCTTACCAGTGGAAATGCTAGACCCTGGGACTGGTCTGTCCTATTCAGAACTGTATTTCCGGGCCCCAGGAAAGTTCCTGTGCACAGAGCACGTCACAAATACTGATTACAAGAATGAATTCATAATACCTATATCGTTGGGACTATTGTGGTGATTTAATAAGTGAAGCGTCTAGTAGAGTTCCTGGAACATAAAACGTGCTCAGTAAGAGGCAGCTGTTGCTGATGTTTACGTATTGCAATCCCCTTGCCCCGAAGAATGAAAAGAATAGAGTTGGGTACCATAGATTAATTGCCTTTCCTGTGCTTCCAGCTGAACTAAGCAAACCACATAGTCTCATATGTTGCTCTAAATGTTCACAGTCAAACAGACACGGACTTCTCTGTTCTATCCTAAGATTGTTTTTTAACAGTTTTATAATTCATGGTGCATAAAATTCCCTCATTTAACGTGCATAATTCAGTCGTTTTTTGGTGTCCTCGTATAGGAGGCCTGCCATCACTATCATCCGATTTTAGACGATCTCCCCTACACAGCACAGAGAAAAATCTCTTTGCAGGACAAGTCCTATCACCTTGCCCCTCCACTCAAAATTTCCTGGTTTCCTTTAGAATACGGGATAGGGTTTTCACAATTGTCTACAAAGCCGAGCAGTGTGACGTTTATCATCGCCTCTTCTCTGACTTCAACGACCACCGTCCTCTGGGTCATTTCAGTGCAACCACACCTGCTCCCTTACTGGTCCTCGAATGCATTGGACAAATCCCTCCTGAAGGCATTTTCACTGACTCTTAACTCCAAATATTCTTCCTCCAGATGTTTGAATACCCAACCACCTTATCTCTCTCAAGTCTTCATCCATAGTTTGCCTCATCGGTGAGGCCCCCAGGGACCACTCTTGCCAAAATCACAGGCTGGCCTCCCTCCACCACAGCATCCCCCGTCTCCATACTCCTGTAGTTTCTGTTTTGTTCCGTAATTCTTATCACTTTCTAAAGTGACACGTATCGGTTATTTGGTATATTATGTTTGCTGGTTTTTGTCTTCCCCTCTGCCACTAGAACATTCGTTCCATGAGTGGTTTGTTCACTGGTATAACTGGTATAACCACAGAATAGTGCTTGGGGGCCTGGTAGGCACTCAATAGGTACTTGATAAAGAATGAAAAGATTGTTCTGTAACTTTGATGAAACGTATGGAGGCAGCCCAAGTGTCCATCCACACATGAATAGATAAAGAAGAGGTGATATAGATAGATAGATAGATAGATAGACAGATAGATTGATAGATAGATAGATATGATGGAATATTATTCAGTCATAAAAAATAATGAGATCTTGCCATTTGCAATAACGTAGATGGAGCTGGAGACTACAATGCTAAGCGAAATAAGCCAGTCAGAGAAAGACAAACCCCGTATGATTTCACTCATGTGTGGAATTTAAGAAATAAAACAAAGGAACAAAGGGGAAACAAGGGACACAACCCAAAAAACAGACTCTTAACTGTAGAGAACAAACTGGGGGTTACCAGAAGAGAGGTGAGTGGGGGGATGGGTGAAATCGGTGGAGAGGATTAAAAACACACTTATCTTGATGAGCATTGAATAGAATATGGAAGGGCAGAATCGCTATATTGTACACCTGAAACTAATATAACACTGTACGTTAAGTCCACTGGAATTAAAATTTTTAAAAAATATGGTCAGTTGCAACACAATTCACATGTATAGATATTAATGACTTCCAGTTACTTATCAAGAAGTGGCCATTGAACTGATTCAATGTAACAATAAACTAGACTGAACAATAAAATAGTCTTAACAGTTATGCAAAAGAGTGTAATTAATGGATCAAGGGATAGAAATCTATGACCACAAAGAGCTATAAAAGGGGGCACCTAGGCGGTTCCGTTGGTGAAACATCAGACTCTTGATTTAGGCTCAGGTCATGATTTCGAGGTTCAGGAGTTTGAACCCTGCATTGGGCTCCACACTGATGGTGCGGAGCCTTCTTGGGATTCTTTCTGCCTCTCTCTCAAAAGTCAATTAATTAAACAAAAAAAATTTTTTAAAAGAAATATTCCGTACAAGAGACATTGCTCGTAGTGATTTCAGCATATTAAAATATCCTGCTATACTCAGAGTCAACTTTTTAAAGAGAGTAACCTATTGGAAACAAAATTTATAAAATTAATTACAGTGTGCAAAGTACATGACCATTGAACCACCAAGGGTCTTGTCAGGATTAGCACATCAGTGGCATCAGGATGCTTTGGAATCTTTGGAATCTCTGGATGAAGCAAATTCTTAGTGTTGCTTAGAGACCAGAAATGGATAGGAAGCTGAAATGAGTTCTCTTAGAGGTGCACGCATGGCAACGTGAGTACGAATTCCAGTGTCACACCTGAAATCAGATCGATTCATGAGGTAAAACACCTGACTCTAAGACCCAAGATGCTTGTCCAAGAAAAGGGGGTTCAGGGGCAAAGGTGAAGACCCAAGCAACAAACAATCAAGCCGCAGAGATTAAAGAGGAATCCAATGCAAGCATTTAGAAATCAGGCATAAAATAATACGCATGTAAGGGCATTAAGTCAATTGAAAGGTTCACAAGAAAGAAGTAAGCAGTCTTGAAAAATAGGAGCAGGGAGGGGTGCCTGGGCGGCTCAGTTGTTTAAGCCTCTGACTCATTTTGGCTCAGATCATGATCTCCTGGTTTTGTGAGTTCAAGCTCTATGCTAACAGCACAGAGCCTGCTTGCAATTCTCTCTCTCTCTCTCTCTTTCTCTCTCTCTCTCTTTCTCTGCCCCTCCCCTGCTCACACTGTCACTGTCTCTCTCAAAATGAATAAATTAACTTAAAAATTAAAAAAAAAAGGAAAAATAGGAGCAGGGAGTGGAAACCTCTTTTACTGGGGTCTTGGGGTCCAGAAAAGGAATTCAGGCAAAGAACCAGAGAACAATTGAAAAAATTTTGGATTAGAAATGGTTACCTGGGTCCGATCATTCTCAGGAGTGAACCAACAAAAATCTGTCTTTGTGTTTCCCGTGGAGTCCCCTGGACTAGGGGAAACATTGTTTTCACTGTGAGAGGCAGGATTAAATCCTTCAAGTGGTAATTGAGAGAGCCCAGCTGAGAAGTTAAAAATCTGCAAAATACAAACAACACAAAAAAGCATAAGGCCCAGATGGTTTCAGGGGATATCAGCCAAATCTTCAAGGATCCACTAATTCCACTGCTATTTAAACTGAAGAATATGAAAACAAAGAAGAACTTTCAAGTTATTTTTCTAAAAGTAAATGTAACTTTGAAGCCTAATTTGTAGCATAGCTCAAAAAAAGGAACCCACAAAGCAATTTCACTGAAGAATATAGATTAAGGATTCCAAATGAAATATTAGCAAATAGCATTCCACAGCATATTACAAAAAAATATAAATCACAGGGAAGCCTGGGTGACTCAGTCGGTTAAGCATCGGACTTCGGCTCAGGTCTTGATCTCATTATTGGTGAGTTCAAGCCCCGCATCGGGTTCTGTGCTGACAGCTCAGAGCCTGGAGCCTGCTTCATTCAGATCTTGGGTCTCTCTCTCTCTGTCTGCCCCTTGCTCACTCAGACTCTGTCTCTCATTCTGTCTCAAAAATAAATAAACATTAAAAAAATTAAAGATATGTATACGGATCATGACCTGTATTCATCTCCTGTTCCTGCTCTAACCAATCGCTACAATTCAGTGGCTTAACACAACACAAATTTATTTTCTTACACGTTAGGATGAAGTCAGTGTGAAATGGGGTTCACTGGACTAAACTCATGTCAGCAGGCCGTGTTCCTTCTGGAGGCTGAAGGGAACAATCTGTTTCCTTGCTTTTCCAGCTTCCAGGATGCCTGCATTCCTCAGCCCTGGGTCCTTCCCTCTGTCATCACGGCAACACCTGAGCATCATCTCTCATCAGACCTCTGCTTCCATACTTACATCTTTTCTCTCTGCCTCCAATCTTCCAGCCTCCCTCTTATAAAGGTCCCGGCATTTTGCCGGGCAAACTTGGATAGTCCAGAATAATCTCCCCATCACAAGAGCTTTAACCTATTCATGTCTGAAAAGTCCCTGTTGCCACGGAAGGTAAGATATTCAGAGGTTCCGGAAATAAGACTGTGAACATCTTTGGAGACCATGATTCATTCTATCTTATGAACCAAATAGGGATTTTTTTAAAGGATTTTAACATTAAGTTGTTTGTTTGTTTGTTTGTTTGTTTTATTTAAGTTAACATATCTGTAATAATGGTTTCGGGGTAGAATATAGTGATTCATCACTTAAATATACCACCCAGTGCTCATCCCAACAAGTGCCTTCTTTACCGCCCATCACCCATTCAGCCCATCCCCCCACCCAACACCCCTTCAGCAAACCCTCAGTTTGTTCTCTGTTTTTTTTTTTAATTTTTTTTCAACGTTTTTTATTTATTTTTGGGACAGAGAGAGACAGAGCATGAACGGGGGAGGGGCAGAGACAGAGGGAGACACAGAATCGGAAACAGGCTCCAGGCTCCGAGCCATCAGCCCAGAGCCTGACGCGGGGCTCGAACTCACGGACCGCGAGATCGTGACCTGGCTGAAGTCGGACGCTTAACCGACTGCGCCACCCAGGCGCCCCTGTTCTCTGTATTTAAGAGTCTTTCATGGTTTGCCTCCCTCTCCGTTTTTATTTTTCCTTCTCTTCCCCTATGTTCATCTGTTTTCTTAAATTCCACCTATGAGTGAAATCATGTATTTATTTTTCTTTGACTGACTTATTTTGCTTAGCACAATACATTCTAGTTCCATCCATGATGTTGCAAATGTCAAGGTTTCATTCTTTTCTTTTTTTAAGATGAAATTTATTGTAAAATTGGTTTCCATACAACACCCAGTGCTCATCCCAAGAGGTGCCCTCCTCAATGCCCATCACCCACTTTCCCCTCCCTCCCACCCCCCATCAACCCTCAGTTTCATTCTTTTCCATCTCCGAGTAATATTCCATTGTATATACACACCACATCTTCTTTTTCCATTCATCAGTTGATGGACATTTGGGCTCTTTCCATAATTTGGCTATTGTTGATAATGCTGTTATAAACATTGGGGTGCATGTGCCCCTTCGAATCAGCATTTTTGAATCTTTTGGATAAATGCATAGAAGTGCAATTGGTGGGTTATAGGGTAGCCCTACTTTTAATTTTTTGAGGAACCTCCATACTGTTTTCCAGAGTGGCTGCACCAGTTTGCATTCCCACCAACAGCACAAAAGTGTTCCCCTTTCCCTGCATCCTCATCAACATCTATTGTTTCCTGAGTTGTTAATTTTAGCCATTCTGGCAGGTGTGAGGTGGTATCTCATTGTGGTTTGATTTGCATTTCCCTCCTGATGAATGATGTTGAGCATCTTTTCATGTGCCTGTTAGCCACCTGAATGTCTTCTTTGGAAAAGTACCTGTTCATGTCTTTTTCCCATTTCTTCACTGGATTACTTGTTTTTTGTGAGTGGAATTTGATAAGTTCTTTATAGATCTGGGATACTAAACCTTTGTCCGATATGTCATTTGCAAATATCTTCTCCCATTCTGTCAGTTGCCTTTTAGTTTTGTTGACTGTTTCCTTCGCTGTGCAGAAGCTTTTTATCTTGATGAGGTCCCAATAGTTCACTTTTGCTCTTGTTTCCCTTGCCTCCAGAGACTTGTCTAGTAAGAAGTTGCTGTGGTTGAGATCAAAGAGGTTACTGCCTGTGTTCCCCTCTAGGATTTTGATGGTTTCCTGTCTTATGTTTAGGTCATCCAACCATGTTGAGTTTATTTTTGTGTATGTTGTGAGAAAGTGGTCCAGGCTCATTCTTCTGCATGTTGCTGTCCGGTTTTCCCAGCACCACTTGCTGAAGAGACTGTCTTTATTCCATTGGATATTCTTTCCTGCTTTGTCAAAGGTTAGTTGGCCATACATTTGTGGGTCCATTTCTGGGTTCTCTGTTCTGTTCTACTGATCTATGTGTCTGTTTTTGTGCCAGTACCATACTGTCTTGATGATTCAGCTTTGCAATACAGCCTGAAGTCCGGGATTGTGATGCCTCCAGCTTTGGTTTGCTTTTTCAACATTACTTTGGTTATTTGGAGTCTTTTCTGGTTCCATACAAGTGAGATTTATTTTAAATAGCAAAGATAGAGGCAACCAGCTGGTTCAGTACATTGAGCATCCAACTCTTGATTTCAGCTCAGTTCATGATTCCAGGGTCATAGGATCAAGGCCCCATTGGGCTCTGTGCTGGGTGTGGAACCTGCTTAAAGATTCTCTCTTTCCCTCTTCCCCTTTCCCATTTGCTGTGTGTGTGTGTGTGTGTGTGTGTGTGTGTGTGTGTGTGTGAAACATAAAAAGATAGAGAAGGAGATCTCTTTCTCTTAAAGAAAGTTTGCAACAACTTAATATTATAAAAACCCTTAATATTATTTACCATATTCATAGATGTCGAAAAAAAGATCATATCACATGGTAACCTCCATAGATGCAGAAAAAATCTTCAGCAGAATTGAACATCTGTTCATTTTACAATCAGTAAAATACGAATGGATACCTGCTTCCCATAGTACAATACATATACTTCAGACCAAGACCACAGTATGTGGTCCTTTGTGGCTAACTTTTTCCACTCAGCATAATGTTTTCCATGTCCACCCATATTGTAGTATGTATTAGCATTTCATTTCTTTTCATTACTGAAAAATAATATTCAATATTATAATAATAGCAACATTCCATTGCTTGGAAATTTCGTTCATCCGTTCATCAGTTGATGAACATCTGGATTGTTTCCACTTTTGGGGTATTACGAACAACACTGCCATAATCATTCACGTACAAATCTTTGTGTGGACATATACATTTGATTCTCTCAGGTATGTAACCAGGAGCAGAGTCGCTGGGACATGTGGTAATTTGGTATTTAACTTTTGAAAAATTATCAAACTCATCTCCACAGGGGCTGTATACTATTTTACATTCCCACCAGCGATACGTAAGTGTTCTAACTTCTCTACATCCTCGTCAACACTTGTTGATTATAGACTCCTTGATGGCTGTTTGCTTCTAGCCGTCCTAGTGAATAGAATGTAGTATCTCCTGATTTTTATCTGCATTTCCCTAACAACTAATGATGCTGGGCATCTTTTCGTGTGGTTATTGGTCATTTGTGTATCTCTTTTTGGGAAAATGCCTATTCATGTTTTCTCCCAGTTTTTAATCGGGTTGTCAGACTTTTTATTGTTCAATTAAACTCTTTAAAAAATTCTACTTTAAGTCCACTTTAATTTGTCTAATTCCTGCTGCTTACAATGCATATGATTATGGGAGAATGATATAAATTCTTCATACTCTGATTGCCCATGCATAAAATGAGATATCACCAATATTACAGAATGCGTGTCAGGGTCAGACACACATGAAACATTTATCGTGGTGACTGAACCATGCATGACAGGTATTTGGGAAGTGAGACTCAAATCTGAAAGGACTCACTGACAGTAGAAAGAAACACTGTGCGAGTAGGATGGTATTTGGGGATGAGATAGCGTTACAGAAATAATTAAGCCACATCTTATCTTTACTATTTTCAGTTGATACAGGAGAGACCTGATTTGGTCTGTGCTGCATTAGATCTCGTCCTTGTGAGGTACTTCAGAAGGAAGGGTGTCCGGGGCTGTGTTGTAAATGTGTAATGGTACTCGTGCTTAAAATCCTGTCAAGAAGACTTACGAAATATGTTGAATCTGGACAGCATTAAATATCCGTAGAAGACACATCAAGTCACAGCATAATTACTTAAGTGCAACAAAAAGTATGATACTGTGAGTGGATAGAAAGATTACACAAGGAAAAAGATTACACGATGCATTTTTTTTTAACGTTTATTTATTTTTGGGACAGAGAGAGACAGAGCATGGACGGGGGAGGGGCAGAGAGAGAGGGAGACACAGAATCGGAAACAGGCTCCAGGCTCTGAACCATCAGCCCAGAGGCCGACGCCGGGCTCGAACTCACAGACCGCGAGATCGTGACCTGAGCTGAAGTCGGACGCTTAACCGACTGAGCCACCCAGGCGCCCCATATAGGACGCATTTAAACAGTACCAAGATACTGTTATTTGATATGCATGACTGGTTTGTATATGTTTTTGTCTTCATTTTGTATGGTTTTGTGATCAAAAATAGTGCCTGGGGAAAATGAGTTAAATGTTTTGCTTCATCAGAATTAAACTATTTTCTGCATTAAAATATTTTTGGCAGGACGCCTGACGGCTCAGTCCATTGAGCGTCGGACTCTGAAGTTTGGCTTAGGGCATGATCCCAGGGACGTGGGATCGAGCCACGAGTCAGGCTTCACACTAAGTGTGGAGCCTGCTTAAGATTATCTCTCTCTCTCTCTCTCTCTCTCTCTCTCTCTCTCAAATAAATAAATAAATAAATAAATAAATAAATAAATAAATTTCTTCAGCCGTTTTGTTTACTTCTCGGTGAAACAGGAAAGAATCTTGAAACCAAAATTTCCATCTGTGGCTCAAAGGATTAAACCAATCCCACCAATATACTCCAGTTGTGGATGTTGTAACAATGAACAAGTGTGTGTCAAATGGATCATACCCTATTTGTTGTCCATGGGATATCGATAAATTGATTGACTGATGAAAGCTCCTGTTCCAATTTTCCATTCAATGGCGAGGTTGCTAAGTGAGGCAGATTAAAGTTGCTTCATCCATTGGCATTTGCAGAAACAGTCCATAGAAAAGATAAAAATACATGTGCTTTTGTAAATTTCTGTTGGACCAGGTCACACGACTTAGTGAATTAACCTATACCTAAGACATAAAAAGGACCTGAGTATACTCAAGGTAGGAGCCCCCCCCCCCAAGAAAAGAGCTGATAGCAGCGTTTGTTAAAATATTATTGGGCTTCAACAAAAATTATAAGGACCAATTTATTACCAGGTCATTATATTTTAACCCTCTTAGCTTTACGTGTGAAACTTCAAAGAAGCATTTTACAAGTTATAAGATTGTCCAAATACAAGGCAGGAATTAAAACTGACTTAAATTTAGAGTATGGCCATGACATAATTTTCCCTTACTCTTCTCCCCCAAAAGAATTAGAGGGCACATTTACAACGCAGCCCCGGACACCCTTCCTTCTGAAGTACCTCACAAGGACGAGATTCTAATACAGCACAGATCAAATCAGGTCTCTCCTCTATTAACTGAAAATAGTAAAGATAAGATGTGGCTTAATCAGCTCCTAGACTAGATGCAAATTATATTCTTCCTCTTCTATATCAACGTTATAAAGAGAGAATACTGTTATTCATTTAGCATCATGTTATCTCTATCACTGAAAGGAAGAAAACATAATTATACTCATTTTCCAGGTTAAAAAATGAGACACGAAAATAATTAACTGTCTGACCTTGTGTCATAATGTGAATCGATGTGGCAAATCTCAGATATTCTGACACTCAAGCCACAACTCTTTTCCAGACATCGTGCTCTGTTTTCTAAAATGCAGTTTCTGGAGCTAAGTTGTTTCCAACACTTGGATAGGAAAGGGAGAACGAAAAGCTTTTTGCCCTTTTCACTCGACATTTTTCTGACTTACATTAGAAATATCAGTGGATTAGAAATAAGACCAACTTCCCACGGTTCTTGTTTTAGCCCTGTCTCTAACTAGCTGCGGAAGATCGCTCCGTCACGTGATTGTTGGTCCTGTCCTCACCTTTCTCATTGATCACGTGACGATTGCTGTGGTGTCCTTAGCCTAACCACCTGTTGGTTCAGGAAAACAACCGATCATGTATTCGACCATGGTTTGAAAAGTATAAAGTATTAGATCAATGTTGGTCCTGTCCTCATCTTTCTCATTGATCACGTGATGATTGCTGTGGTGTCCTTAGCCTAACCACCTGTTGGTTCAGGAAAACAGCCGATCATGTATTCGACCATGGTTCGAAAAGTATAAAGTATTAGATCAAGTCTTGTGTGTTAATAACACAGCATCACTTACAAGTATTGTTCATAATCATGCCCTTTTCTGAATGCTCATAGCACTATCCACACCCCTCTTAGGATACTTACCACTTTTCACTTCATGTATTAAAACCATTGCTCTTTGGTATGCAGACCATAGTTTTTGATGACGAGGATCATGAGACCTTTATACCCTTGTATCTCTGAAGTGTACCTCTTGCAGTTAGTGAAAAGTTTGCCATAGATTGGATTATAACATAATTTGGATTATAATCCAAAAATGGATTGGACCATTTTTGCCATTGACGTAGACCGCAACATTGCCCGCGTGACTGTGATTCATACAAATCAAGAGCGTGCCCACAGTGACCTACGTGGACCACAAGGGGATTTAGAGGACACATTTTCAGGGGCATAGATATAGTCTAACTCTTGTTACCCTCTGTATGGAAATGGTTGCTGCCTCTTCATCGCCCCTTAATAATCAGAGTGAGTTAATGCCAACAGCATAGGGAAAAAATAAGAATTAACTGAGGGTGAAAACTCCCGTTGAAAAGTTTTTATGAGCAGAATCAGACCCATAAACACAGAGAACAAACTGATGGCTGCCGGGGGGGGGGGCCGGGAGGGATGGGAAAAATGGATGAAGAGGAGTGGAAGATACAGGCTTCCAGTTATGGAATGAATGAGTCGTGGGAATAAAAGGCACAGGGCAGGGAATGCAGCCAATGATATTGTGACAGCGTTGTATGGTGACAGATGGCACCTACACTGTGGTCAGCACCGTATAATGTATAGACTTGCTGAATCGCTACGTTGTGCACCTGAAACTAACACAGCACTGTGTGTCGACTGTACTCAGTTCAAAAGTAAAAACAAGCAAAAATAAGGAAAACGGCTTTTACAGAAGCAGCTTGCTTGTTTGTTAGCTTTTCGTGACTGGATGTAAGTAAGTATGTGCTTGAATGGCCACAGTTATGCTTCAATATTCAAGGTGTTTTATATCCGAGGCTCTGTGTCAGCCCATAGTTTTGTATAATGGTGTGTATTGCTGTGTTGTTACATTTAGTAAATGCGAATAACACTAACAACGGGTAAGTAAATAAGCCCTTCCAGTGGTCTGTTAATCGTTCTTCTTTGATGTGGGCGTGCGTGTGCGTGCGTGTGTGTGTGTGTGTGTGTGTGACTGTATCTGTCTGTGTACACATTGGCCTCTATGGGCACACAAAGCACTACTACCACCAGGCTGCTAGTGCTCTGAGTTGTGCTTCTAGAGACAAAGAAGATTTTGTGCTAATATATTCATTCTACTAAGCCCTTTTACAGTTGAGGGACACGCATTTCCCAGACAGCTGACGTAGGTCAGGAGGCAACTTGTCACCACTGAAAAACTGAAAAGTAATTGACCCTAGGATCAAAGTCCTTGCCTTCAACTAAGAATGCCCATTCTCTGTGAGCAACGTGATTCATCCGGGAAGCAACGGACCTAGGTAAGCAACCTTGGTCTATCTCACTCTGTCTTCCATTTAATTCAGTTGTACACATTTTTAGAAGTTTAATTACCGTCCCTTTAAAAAAGGCTTGTTCACATCTGCAATCCTTCCTTTCAATTATCAGATTTGGCCTTCAAAAGGAGGGCATTCCAATTTCATAGCCAACACAGGATGCAATTTTACACTTGAAAATAATGGCGAAAGCGATCTATAATGGTACCTGGAGACAGCGTTTTAGCCACAGAGGAACCATCACTTTACTGGCTGAAAAGGGACCTTTGAGATATCCTCCAGAGTTTCTAGGAAATTTTGGAACCGGATTTTGCAGATTAATATATTTTACCTAATGATATCTTTGGCCTGATAGATGCGGCAGTTTGTTCATGGATTCACCAGGAATAAATGCTGTTGGAAGGAATAATTAAAATAGCAATCAGCTTCTGTTGACCGGCCCATCACTATTTTCCTTCCTAAAATGAATCAAGCACACTATTTGCTTTCACGGGACTGGTGCTATTGACAGGACAAAAGTTTCGAAGTTCAAGTGACATCCACGTGTATGTACCACCAGCGTTCTTTCTTCTGGGCGTCAGTAAGAAGCTTTAACGATAAAATAAATATGAGATGCATTGAAATTGAAGTTTGTGCTTCCAAAACTGCAATTTAAGATTTTTCAGGTTCAAGTCATTTACAAGTGATCGAATGTGGTCCTTTATTTATAAAACTGCTTCTTAGAGAGTGACTCTCCTTATGCTAAGTGGGGGAACGTTCCCCAATAAGACCCAGAAGCCTTTGCCCCATAGTCATAAACTCTACCACAGCAGCCATGTCTCATATTTTAAAGATGTGTTGACAATGAGATAACACCTCACACCTGTTAGAATGACTAGTATCAAAAACACAAAAAATAAATGTTGGCGAAGACATGGAGACAAGGGAAACTTTGTACGCTGTGGTGGGAATGCAAACTTGTGCAGCAAGTTTTGTATTGTATATATACATATACATATATATGTATTGTATTGTATATGCATGTATTGTACATATACATATACATATATATGTGTATACATATCCATATATATGGATATGGATATGTATACACATATATATGGATATATATATATGATCTAGTGATCATAGCAAGTTTTAAATACATATCTTTATGCTCATTAGGTAATGAGATGATTGACTAGAGGTTTTCACTTCCTGTTATTGGCAGAGTCCAAAATGTCTAGATTTTAAAAGGCCACAGACCACATTACGCCTGTTCATTTCCCAGCTATTACATAAACAACATAAAGCCACAAATCTAGGTCAAAAGCACCTAGAGGCACTTTGCAAAGCAGCCACATGTGCACAGAACCATGCGGAGAGCATTACAAAGCTGGTTGAAAGCCAAAACTGAAGCACGATGACCTAATCCCATCTCATCCAACTGTGTGAACAGCTTTGCCACCAATCATCATATAAAAACAGGCTCAGATGTTAAAGAAAGGTATCTGCTAACTTTCTGGATGACATCTGGCTTTCAGGGCTCGGCTAACGGAGTGTACCATTCCAGACGCCGACTGTGCACCTAGAATTTTCTAAATAAAGGTAGTGGCATTTACTAGCCTGAATAACTTGAAATCTGGAGGAAAGTCACCTCGATAACACAACGTGCTTTCACAAATAGATTTTGGCAACAGTTGACAACATTCATGGATGAGCCACAGATGACACGAAGACCGGAATGGACTGTCTGCTGAGCCCCAGCAGAAGAGGGATCCCGGTTCACTGTTCCGAGGCTACCTCTTGGTCAAATCTAAAACCCAAGTCAAATTCAACTGTAAAAATACATTCTAACTTATGTGAGGACATTGCTTTCTTCCTTGAGAGAATCAGTAACCGATTTTCCAAGTTAAGCATCGGACAGAGAATTCTCATTTATCTGTAGACAGACTGCTCTGTTTTCCCACATATGTATAGGTCACTCACTCACAGATGTACTTATTCCTTGATTCGGCAGATATGTAGTAAGTGACTGATCTTTGCTGGACGCTATTTTTGGGCCCAGAGTCACATAAAAGAAGAGAACAGTTCTTACCCCGTGACGCTGACATTACATTCATGTGCGAAGAGACAGGGAGTACACAGGCGAATGCAGAAGAACATAACATGTCAGGTGGTAATCAGTGGAGAAAAACGAAGGGGGAGAATATTGAGTGCTGGGTGGGGTGGGTTGCTACTTCACAGAGAGTAGCCAAGGGAGGCCTCCAAGACATGGGAGCAGAAATGGAGCAGACGTGGGCAGGAAGGGAGGGTAAGACGTGCACAGAATCCTCGAGGAAGTGGGTTCCAGGCAGCGTGAACAGCAATCGCAAGGACCCTGAAGCAGGAGCATATTTGATATGTTGGGAAAGCAGCCGAGAGGTGCCCCAGCTGCTATGAAGTGAGGAGAGTGGGGCAAGAACTGACCTGAGTGTGTATGTGGCAAAATTACATTTTGTTCGGTTGAATCTTTTCCTTTCCCTTTTCTCCTTTCTCCTTGTCTCCCTCTTCTTGACTGCATCACCACCATCTGTGGGGCAATTGCTATTATTAACCCAGAAGTCATCCTTCTGAGTTTTCTCTTTGATTATGTCATTCTATTCAGACACACAGAGACTGTGTTCTTTTTCATGAAGTAAAATTCTCTACCTATTGCATTTCTCACTTAACCACATCCACCCTGTTTTCAACACGTCCACGTCAGATGATAAAGTTTTATTACTTTCAAAGACCGTGTAAAACTCCACGAATTGAAGAGATTCTGTTTTACAAAACCCTCCTCCTATCCATGGACATGGTTTCTTTTTGGTTTTTGCTACCATAAACAAAAATCCAATAAGAACCTTGAATATGAATTCTTATATACGGATGTCTTTGTTTTGATGGAATATATTCATTAGAGTTGAGCTGCTGGGGTATGTATGTGTTTATAAATATATATTGGTACCTTTATAGGAGCATTATCTACAATAGGAAATTATGGAAAGAGTGCAAGTGCCCACGGACTAATGAACGGATAAGGAAGATGCGATATAGATACACACGTAGATGCATATTCTACATATATACGCCATAAAAAGAATGAAATCTTGCCATTTATACTGACATGGTCGAAGCTAGAGTATAATGCTGAGCGAAATAATCCAGTCAGAGAAAGACAAATACCACATGATTTCACTCATATGTGGAATTTAAGAAACAAAACAAACCAGCAAAGGGAGAAAAAAAGAGAAAGAGAGACAAACCAAGAGACAGACGCTTAACTGTACAGAATGAAGTGATGGCTGCCAGAGGGGAGGGGAGTGGGGGGATGGGTGAAAGAGGTGATGGGGAGTAAGGAGGGCACTTGTGATGAGCACCGGGTGTCGTACAGAAGTGTTGAATCACGACATTGTACACCTGAAACCAATATTCCACTGTATGTCAACTAACTGGAATTTGCATGAAAACTTTTAAAAAATAGTGATAATAATAAATCAAAAGAAAAAATAAAACAAGTGGTGATAATAATTCACGTTTTGCTAAGAATAGTATGAGGGAACCCTTCTCCTCGTAACCTGCCAACAATAAATATTACCTTTACCAAAATGTTGTGCCTGTCTCAATACCCCTCAGGCTTTATTGATGAGTACTGTTCCTTTACGTAAATAGACCTCGATTTGCCTATCTACTAATCTATGGATAGATACCTGTTTCCAGTTTGGGAATATTATAACTAAGGCTGCTGTGAGCATGACCTCAACAAGTCTTCTTGTGCACATGAATGTGTATTGCTCTTGAGAGAATACTTGTTGGTAAAATTGCTGGGTCCATAGCACCGATTATGTTTACTTTCCTGCAAAAATGTCACAAACGGTTCCTTAAAGTGTTTGGGTCTTTAAAAAGGCTCACCAGCAATGTCTGAGATTACCCCCTACTCCACTGGGTCAACATCAGTCATTTGAATGCAGCCATTCTAGCTGATATGGAATTGTATCTCATTATGGTTTTAATTCACAAGTCCCGGATAACTAATTGTGTTGCGCACATTTGCGTGGCCTTGTTGGACATTCATATATTTTTGTGTGTCCACTATCTTTCCCAATCTTTTGCTTATTTTTAAAAATTGGCTTGCTAATCTTCTTTTTTCTTTTAGATTTGTGGGCATTTTTATACATGCTGGACGTGAGATTCTTCTCAGACGTATCTTTTGCAAGTTACATGGTTGCTTTCTTGATGGTGCATTTTTATCAGAAAAAAATTTTGTTTGCCCAGTCTACCGATATTTTCTTATGGCTAGTGCTTTAGGGATCATGTTTGAGATATCTACTTACCTAAGAACATCTTCTTGTATTATGTCCAGATTTTAGATTTATTTAGATTGTATATTTGGATCCATGATACATCTCAAATTAATATTTCCGTGTGGATGGGGCCAAAGTTCATATTTTTTCCAGAAGGATATCCAGTTTTTCCAGTATCATTTGGATTGGCTTTGATGTTTACTGGAAATCAAGGACCATATATTAGGCCTGCTTGCAGGCTTCTTATTCTGTTCCACTGAACTGTGTGCATTCTTATGCCCATATCGCACACTCCTGATTATTGTAGCTTCAAGATAAATATTGAAATCTTGTACTGAAGGTCCTTCAACTTTTTTCTTTTTTTAGAGTTATTTTGGCTGCATTCGATCCTTTGCATTTCCCTTACAAAAAAACGTAAGCATGAGCTTGTCAATTTCTTTATGAATGCCTACGGTGATTATATTGAGATTGATTTGAATCTATAAATCAGATTGGGAAACATGGACATATTAATAATATCGAACCTTCTGATCATTAATATAGTTGTATATCCATTTGTTTAAACCATTAATTTCTTTTAGCAATGATTTACAATTTTAAGAAAAAAAGTCTCATACTTTTTTAATTGGATTTATTCCTAGCATTTGGTTTTTCTGTTCTTTTGTAAAATGAATTTAAAGTACAATATGCTGGTCTATACAAATTCATTGCTAGTCTGTCTATAAAATGCAACTGCTTTTATCTTTGTGGCCTTTTACTCTGTGAAGTTTCCAGATTCATTTTATAGTGTTTTCTACATACAAAATCATGTTGTCTTTGTCAAAGTTTTGCAACATTTCTTTTACCTTATTACATTCACTAGGACCCTCAGTTGGATAAAAATGGAAAAAGCAGACATCTTGCCATGGTTCCAGTCTTGGGGAGAAGTAGTTTAATGTTTCGATATTAAGTAGGAAGTTAGGTGTGAGTTTTTCACAGCTGCCTCACGGAAGATATAAGACGTTTCTTTGCAATTCTGGTTTGCTGAGAGTTTTTTCTCCTGAAGAGATGTTTGATTTTTCAAATATTTTTTCTGTGTCTATTGATATACTCACATGGATGGTAAGCGGTGAATTACATTCTTTGGTTTTCATCAATCTTTGGTTTAAATCAGTCTTACATGCCTGAGCTAAATCCCGCTTCTCATAATATATTATCTTTTCTGTATATTGCTGGATTCGATTTGCTAATATTCTATCTACATTCATGAAGGAAATTGTTTTGTAAATTTTTATTGAGCACTTGTCGTGTTTGGGTATTGAGGGCATGCCTCATAAACCAAATCTGGAGGTTTTTTCCTTTTCCTTTATTTTCTGAAAGAATGTGTGTGAGAGTAGTATTTCTTTCTCGATAGAACACACCAGTGAAGCTACCTGAGCCTGGAGTTTTCTTTGTGGATAGGGTTTCATTACAAATTTAATTTCTCGTCATATTTTATTTTTTTCTTTTCAACTTGTTGTCAACTTAGCGAACATTCAGTGTAGTCTTGGCTTCAAGAGTAGATTCCCGTGACTCATCACTTACACACATCACCAAATGCTCATCGCAACAAGTGCCCTCCTCGATGCCCATCACCCATTTCCCCCAACCTCCCAACCCCCACCTCCATCAACCCTCAGCTCCTAAGGCTGTTGGCAGAGTAGAAACTGGCTCTCTCCGTAGTCCTCGTTCCCCAGTCCCTGGTCTGGAGAGGTTTTTCTCTTGTCCAAACACAGTATCACACTTCTCTTCCTTTGGTCTCTCCAAAGAAGGGGTCCCCTCCCCTCCGTGCCTTTGCCCCTGCTCGCTGCTTTGTCTCTCCCAATTCATATACACGCACCTCTGTCTCACCAAGCTGCCTCCATCCACCTGTCGAGATTTTTCTGTCACTCTGCAGACTGTGTTTCTGGGTGTCCCCAGTGTTCCGACCTCAGTGCAGCTGTGTTTGGGGAACGAGGGAAACCCTGTTCCCTCTACTTCTCCACCATCTTAACTCTTTCCCACAAATTTAATGTCTTTCACAAATTTGAACTGTTTCTATTTTCTGCCTCTTCATAAGTCTTTGCATAAGTCATGTTTTTCAAGGAATTTATCCATTTCATCAAAGCCAATGGACTTGTTGGCAGAAAAGTATTCGTAACATTTTTAATGATATATTTTTTCATTATTGATATTCGTAACTTGTGTTCCCGGATGTTTTTTTTTTTCTCCCCTTGATTAGTCTTGTTAGAAGTTTACCACTTTCGTTCATCTTTTAACTAACTTGCCTTTGTTATTCTTTTTCTAATGTTTATATTTTACTTCACCGGTTTCAGCTTTTATGTTTGTTTTTTTCCTTTTTTCTACATACTTAGAGGATAATTTGTTGTCCTATTACTACAGCTTCTGAATATGGAAACGTAGAAAAGTAAATTCGGACATACCTTCTTTCCTAAAATGAACAACGAAAGCCATATATTTCCTTGAAGCAGTTCTCGATTGGCATCCTACAAGCTTTGATATATTAGAGTTTTTGCTTCGCATTTTCCAAGTTTTTTTTAATTTAATTCCAATATAGAAATATACAGTGTGATGTTAGTTTCAGGTGTACAAGATAGGGATTCAATACTTCTGTCCATCACCCTGTGCTCATCACAACCAGTGCACTCCTTAATCCCTCACCTGGGGACCTAGGTTTTCATTACCATTGCCTTGAAAATATTTCCTTGTTTCCCTTGTAATTTCCTCTTTGATACAAGGATCCCTGAGCACTACGTTGTTAAATTCCCAAGTATTTCAGAATTCTCCAGATATGTTTCGGCTACTGATTTCTAACTTAATACTGTTGCGATGTTGTACCATGTCAATCTTTTGATACCTCTCTCTATCATGACTTGAGTTGTGGCATAGCCTATGATTTCACGTGCACTTGAAGAGAGAGAATGCCTCAGAGTTGCCGGTTTTATGGTTCTATCAGTACCAACTAGGTCATGTTACCAGAATCATTTAAATTTCCTATTTGCTTAATAATTTTTTTTGGACTTCTCTAAATGATTGAGAGAGGGGCATTAAAATTTAGAATTACGATTCTAGGTCTGTCACTTTCTTCTACTTCTTCCAAATTTTGTTTCGTAGATATTAGAGATTTCTTAGTAGACGCAGGCACATTCAGGATGTTGCTGTCTTCTTAATAAATCCATCTTTGTGACTTTATGCCATGTCTCATTTGTATTTCTAGTAATAGCTTCTGTCTTGAAATCTGCTTTGTGTGATATAAAGATAGCTAGACCAGTGTTATTACCCTTAGGTTTTGTGTGGCTAGGGTAAAAAACTGAAATTTTTATTTAGTTCCTTTTTATTTAATTAAGATGTAAATATAGGGGCACCTGGATGGCTCAGTCGGTTAAGTGCCCACCTCTTGATTTCAACTCATGTCATGATCTCATGGCTCATGAGATCAAGCTTCCCCAACAGGCTCTGTGCTGGCAGCACGAAGATTCTCTCTCTCTCTTTCTCTCTCTCTCTTTCCCTCTCTCTCTACTCCCCACCTCCACTTGAGCATTCACACACAAGCACTCTCTCACTCAAAATAAATAAATATTTAAAATGTAAATATACGGGTGCCTGGGTGGCTCTGGCTGTTGAGTGTCCGACTTTGGCTCAGGTCATGATCTCGTAGTTCATGGGTTCAAGCCCCGCGGCAAGTTCTGTGCTGACAACCCAGAGCCTGGAGCCTACTTTGCAGTCTGTGTTTTCCTCTCTCTCTGCCCCTCCCCCCACTTGCACTCAGTCTCTCTCTCAAAAATAAAGAAACATTAAAAAAATTTCTTTGTGTAAATATAAGTAGCTACATGTGGCTAGTGCAACATACCTTTAGAGATTAGAATATGCATCTTTACATTACCAGACTTAACTTTGTAAATAACATTACATTACTTCATGAGGAATGTAAGAAATTTACAAACATAAAATTTCATTTATCCCCCTTTTGCCTATAATGCTCTTATTGGACCATATCTTTCTTTTATAAATGCTATAAAACACAGTATATGTTGTCATTATTTCTGCTTTAAGCTGCTAGTAGTCTTTTTCTGATCCCAGCGTGGTTTTGGAAGAATTCTCTTAGTTCTTTTGCCCTGCTCTCTGGCTACAACACATGAAAAGCTGTGGCGCCTCAACTAGGCACTGCTTCTGGCTTTCCGAGGGTGCTGTGTGGGCAGGGGGAATGCCCCCTGTGCCCCAGGAAAGATGAGTCTCAGCTCTCCTGCCTCATCCCCAGTCCCTTGTTGTGTGACCACAGGCAGCCTGGGAAGACCCAGGGACAAACTGGCCAGCGGAGGCCGACTCACACTGGGGCAGCAGTTTCTAAAAATTCTAAACTCTCATGCCAGCCTATAGGAAACTATCAAAGCTTATTAAAAGCTGGCTGTTTCTCTAATTTAAAAAATATTTTAGGGGCGCCTGGGTGGCTCAGTCGGTCGAGCGTCTGACTTTGGCTCAGGTCATGATCTCGTGGTCTGTGAGTTCGAGCCCCGCGTCGGGCTCTGTGCTGATGGCTCAGAGCCTGGAGCCTGCTTTGGATTCTGTGTCTCCCTCTCTCTCTGCCCCTCCCCTGCTCATGCTCGGTCTGTCTCTCTCTGTCAAAAATAAATAAACAATAAAAATTGTTTTTTAAATAAAAAAATAAAAAATAAATAAAAATATTTTAAAACTTTGACTTTGGGGCTTCTCTGATCTGTTTTGATTATTGAGATATGAAAGGCATTCTCACACGACTTTCTACATTCTGACCAGTGGCAGAAGCCCCTCCATAGATTTTTGCAATAATCTTATTTTCATGGTTTCTAGTGTAATTACTTTGGTTCTAGGGTTATCCAGAAGTTTCTTCATTAAGTTCTAAGTATTCAAATTCTCTTGTTTTTATTATTTGTTCTGAATGTCATGGGCTTGTGACTAGAGAAAGTAATATATAAAGTGTTTACTTTTTGAATGTTTTTGTAAAGTCCTTTCTGGCGTCAAATACATCAATGCTTTTTGGAAGTGTTCTGTAGACATACCAAAAAAAAAAAAAAAGAAGAAGAGGAAGCCCAAGGTGTTTAAGTTGCATTCGTTATTTCTTCAATAGCCTTATTTCCTTTGTGCTACAGGATCTGTTCAATTCTGGAAAAGATATATGGAAATATCTCTCTGTAATTGTATTTTTAGCAAGTTCTTATATTTCCATTCTGTTGCCTCATATGTTTCACCGCTCTGTGCTTTAGCAGATGCAGTTACAATTGTCCTTACTTCTTTACGTACTGCACCCTTTGTCGTATAGCTGCCTTTGCAAGCAAAATAAGACGTGGCTTAAACTTTTAGTCTACTTAGTACTTTTAACCTGAAATTCCGTCTTCTCTGATGATGTGCGCTTTTTGCTGCCATTTACCGATAGCTCTTTGCTTATTTTTTAAAATTTTTTTAAAAGAAATCTGTTTTATCCCCCTGTTCCTTGATGGACCTATGTCCGGGACTCTAAACGAGTTTAGTAAATACCCGCAGGTGTGTGCACACACATGGGTTTGCTTATGCTTGCATACGTGTGACGATGCATGGAGGCACATGCATATATATTTTTCTTTTCATGCCTCTCCATCCTCACAATGGAAGCTGTGGACGGATGCTCTTCTTACACACATTTCTGCCTCTTCCAGCCTTTACGAGTTTGTTGAATAAAGTACACATCCTCTACAACATGCCAGGCTGGAAGGCCACCTGATCCGGAGTATCGACGACTCCCCATCTTCTGCATCACTATGAGTGGGGACATAATTTCAGTGGACAGATGCCGGCCACATGCATGTGACACTTTTTTTCTTTTGCAATTTTATCTACATTACCTCATTTTTACATTCTAAAAGAAACTCTGATGATAGAATTGACTATTATATTCATCGTATAAATTTAATTCAACGGGTAATTACTGAATGCATATATGTGCCAGGAACTTTCTAGGCTGGAATGGCCCGCCTTCGTTTCCCCACTGGAGAGTGCTGAGCTGGAAGTTAGAGCCCGATCTTTGTCTTTTGTGAGAAGATCCAAAGCTGGCCACTTGGGAGCTTAAAATAGACACTGAATAAATACTTTCAGTTACCTGTAAGCACAGATTTGTAAAGGGTAAGAACCCAGTTATGTCCGTGTAAAGACTTGTGGCCATTCAAAAACCAATAACTTTCTGGATAACATTCGTGCCCTTCTGTTATCTCATAACCCTTTGTATAAACTTATATTTAAGTTGTATTTGCTGTCCAACGATTTATCTCCTGCCCTAGTCTCTGAGCTCCAGAGTGCAGGGATCCTGCATACGTAATCGTCTTTGTACTGTTCTCCATTCTTCCCTCGCCTACCCTCACCATCTGGAAAGAGCAGAGCAGAGACATTAAGAGGTCTGGGCCTGGATAGCCTGTCTGGATTCAAAGCTCTGCTCTGGCACTTACTTTGTGACACCGGAGAAGTTATTGAATCATCCAGCCTTCCTCCTGCTCATCTGCAAGACAGTGATCAAAACGCACCCCCTAGGTTTGTGGTGCAGGTGACGTGAAATAATATTTGCAAAATGTCTACCACAGAAGAAATTCAAATCAGGATTAGTGTCATTTTCTGACACACAGAGGGCACCCACTAGTTGAGGTATGATTAATAAGCCAGTTGAAGAGTGTGAAAACACGGGGTGCCTGAAATTTCCCTGGGTGGCCGAGAAGGACCCTTATCACTCCCAATAAAACTGCTCAGCGGGCCTTGCTTACCACCATAGGTCATGGCTCAGCAGAGATGTCCTGTAGCTGCTCTCCCCAAGGGACAGCCACTACCCAGGGCTGTTACCACGCAGGAAGACAGGAGACAGCCCTGCACAGCCATGACCTCCCCGGGATCTCTGATGCCCTGTGTGGTGACAGCTCCACTGAACACATAGGTGAGTACTGAGATGTGGGTCAGGCTGGACTCCAGCGAGAAGGTGGCAGAACCTGGTGAGACAGGGAGCTTGAGGAATAAGAAACCATTTCTCTTGTTAGTGAAGAAACCCATGTTCCGCCACGGGAAGAACCAAGAATTCCAGGCTGCGGTGAAAAATGGAGAAAACGAGTTCGCAGAAATCCAAATTGCCAACCCCTCACACCTAACCCTAACCCTAACCCTCTCTCGTGTTTCCCAGACTGCTGTGTTCTAACTAGTGTGGAGTAGACAGAAGCCACAGAGAATTCATAGTCTTAACGTGGTCAATAACGACTGAAATGACAGTTTCCTGGTAAAGATTGCTCAAATGACAGAGCACAAGCCTGAAGCTTCCAATCTCTTCCCTCTTTGAGTCTTGTGGCCTCTCGGCTGCTGGGCAGGGGTGTGACCACTGAGAAAGAACAGGAAGCCCCCTTGGGAGGTGGTGGCTGGGGCAGGAACAACTCAGCACAGGACCGGGAGCCTGCAGGAGAGGCCACCTTCACGGTGCCCAGAGGCGTGCACACACTCAAGAAGAAGCCAGCGAAAGAAAGCAGCCTATGATGGCTTTTCCATATACCACCTACACACACACACACACGCACACACACACACACACACACACAGACCTAACCAACAGCAGGTTCTTTGCAGTGTCGGTTTATCCATCCTTCTCCCTGAAGGGGCAAATAAGTGGGTAATTCAGGACAGCAACAAAATACGTTGACTCTAAAGTCGCCACTGCACTCCAACACTCACACCCAGGGCAGGAATGAAAGTTTTCTTCTAGGTGGAAATGTGCAGAAAGAGGTGAAGAAGTTCACCCCTAAACACACTGTGCACAAGACCAACGTGTGAAGCCCATGAGCAAGTGTCCAAAGGACCCCTTTGGCCAGTGTGCCAGTGCCTGTGCCGGGGGCTGTGTGTGTGACGGTGGAGGTCCTTGTTCCCACTGCCGGAGAGCCCTTCACACGCCCTGTGCTGCAGCATCCCCCACGGTGGCTAACATCCCCCACGGTGGCTACTGCGGTTCAATAATTCCTTTGGACAGAATCTCTAACATAAGGAAGGTGTCAAAGAGGTTTTTAGAAAGGCTTTCCACCCTTGTAGGAAAGTAAGGAATAATATAAAACGGACAAGGAGAGATTGCCTCCTGCGGAGCATCCCAGGGGTCCCATCCAACTTCCTCCTGATACCCTAAGAATCAAAGAGAAGGGTAAGTCCCACTCAGCATGGCGATTTGCTGAACAATTTGGAAGCTGAACAACATGAGAGGAAGAGAGCAGGATTCAAGTTCAAGACATTGCGTGTGGGCGGGGTCCTGATTCTGACTTTGACTTACACCTGTGTAACCTTCTTCCTTATTTTCATGGAGACTCTTTTCCCTCCTTCACAGATCTGGATTTATATTCCAATCAAGTGGGGAAATGTTTCTGAAAGGACATTTTCCCCACAGGTAGTCACATGGGTCTCTGATATGAATGAATGAAAGGCATCAATAGACACAGTGAGGGGATATAAATGTGAAGACTCAGAAAGGTAAGGAGGAGGGTAAACAGAGCAGGAGGCAGTGAGTTATGCGAGCCGTGGAGGTTCACATCCCCAGGAACCTCAGAATTCCCTGGAGAGGTAAAGCTATGGATGGTCATGCCCTTGTAGTCCGGGGATCCCACAAAAGGTGAGAAGCTCCCCCGCTTACCTTTGCCCTTTTTGTAGGGGCAGGATAATATACCCATCCACCTCACTTTATTTCCTCTCCCAGCCCGACTGCTCTAGAGACTCTGACAGTCCATGATCTGAAAATAACTTGAATATGTCTGAGTTTTTACTGGGAAACTAGGTGACTAAGTTCAATTTTCAGGCTTATCTTCTTCAGTAGGCCTGAACCTTGGGCTATCTGAGACCTATCTCGGTAGTAATGAAGAAGAAATGGAGGAATATTGATTATCAATCCACAGATCCAGCCTGAATCTTGTTTCTGAGCCCATCTGTCAGTCCTTCAACTCAGTCATTTTTTCTACAACTACCTGCTGAGCCTGGCCCACGTGTAGTCACTGCATTGAGTACTGGTAACCCATGTGGTAGCCACTGGTACTTCCTGGTGAGGGAGGGAAAGTCAGCATCTGTAATACATTAGCCCTTTCTGCTAGAAAACTGGACATTGTACAGTGGAGAGTCTACTTTGCTCAGAATGTTCAAATGATCTTGCATATACTCGTTGATTTTCATGAAGGATACTTAATTTTTAATCTTGAGGAGTCTGGAGAAGAAAGTTTAAAGGCCGGGCCCTGACCAAACTATGAATACATCCCTAGTACTTCTGGATAAAAGTTGAGAAGTCCCAAATTCACATATTGCCAGGACATAATTATCTCATGTCTGCTCTATGCCTGACATGCTTTCTATCTATTGGGAATGCACGGCGTGTACCAAGTGCATAATGCGCAAGAGTGCTTGGCACGTGACAGAACAGAGATGCTATGGGTTATTAACACTGTTTTGAACCTATTGTGTGCCAAATAAATATTGCACTGCTCAACATTTGAAAGAGCTCAGTTCCCAGCACCAAGAATAACCACCTGCTTCTCTCTCCCAGCTGATATTCCGAGATGGGCTGCCGGTCCCACAACGCAAGTTATTAGTCATTCCTATGGAACCCTGAGAGGTCTTCCGCTGATTTCCCCCCAGTGTGAAGCTCCAAGTTTTGATCATAATGCATTACAGTCACTGAAGCCCAGTTTTTTCAGATGGCAAGAACTGATCTCAACCATAAACAGGGGCCCCTAAATGCTGATGAAAGAACACATGAGGCGAGCACATCCAGAATAGAACTCCTACAATTCGAACCACAGTCAAATCAATATAAGTCAGCCTAGGACAGATGTTGGAACTTATTAGGAAGCTGTTCTACCCCCTCCAACATAGGGGACATCTGTTGTTCCTTGGCCACCCAGCTTCCATTCGCCCTGCTTCAGGGAAGAGCATCTTTATTTTCCTTCTGGGAGGGCGACCAGCAGTGTTTGTTTGACGCTGGGGGCTTCCTAGAACTCAGATCTGTACAGTGCTAGCACCAGGATGGTCCCCTACAAAACAGGAGTCTTGGTCACCCTAGTCCTGATGCAACACTATTTCCGTGCCCTGATTTATACGGGCCAACAGATTTGGCTCTGCTCCTGGTTCAGGAACCTCTAGGACATTTTTCAGCTCTCAGGTAATTAAAATATTTTACCCTACTGGCTTTCATCTGAACAGATGTAGGGTCTGGAGCTGCTGAGGCCATCTTGCTGTGACACGTGGGAAATTTAGAAATGGAGCCAAACCAGAGGAAGCAGAGCCAAAAAATGAAGACACAGAAGCTAAAGACTGGTGATGTAATTTGAACACTCGAATCAATCTGTGCTTAAAACAAGACTACCTCACAGTTATATTACCCTGCAAGTTTACTCCCGTATAAATCAACATGGTTAATAGGAAATTTCTAGATTTACTCATAGATATTTATTTTTAGTGTCTGGTAAGGATAAGGAAACTGCTAGATATACCCCCAACTCTCAAGGGGTTCACATTTATTTATTCATAAGACAGAAAACAAAATAAGTAGAAACTTAAGGTGGCATATGCTGAGTGGTGCCGTCAGTAAGTACCCCTAGGTTCTGGGAAATCGATTTGATCTGAGAGGATCGGGGAAGATTATTGAACTTTAAGCCCACATGGGCTTTTCTACAGGCAGAAACAGAAAAAGGGGCTTCAAATGGAGGTACCTGTCCCTTATCACTGCAGGTAATCATGTGTGCCCTGCTGGACTGTAAGCCCCCGGGGGCAATAGATGTGCCCATCCCCATCCCCAGAAGAGTGCAGGGGACATCCAAGGTACCCAATAATGACAAGTGAGTGACAACATGCTTTCATGGTGCCTTCTAAGGATACAGAGTGGATAGATGAACGTCAAGTAAATCCCTGGAAATATTAATCTAGCATTGGCATATTACATATTACATATTGGCAAGATGCAATGGCAGAGAGTAAGTCCAGACTAAGGAGAGCAAAGCATGCTGGTCTATACACTCTAGGGAGGATGTCCCTTCCCCTGTAAAGCAGCTACATCCTGCATAAAACAAGTGTTGTATTGCATTGCTGGGTATATAGGAAGTAAAACAACAACAACAAATGCTAGGTCAGTCAATGAATTTCATAGATTTGGTCCCCAAAACAGAGGTTGAGACGATGATTAAAACATAGGTAGCTTATCAGGAAGCACCAACTGTATACTGCTCACCCTTCTGCACCAGAGGATCCACAGTTATGAATTCCTGATTCCCCCAGTGGTTACGTCCTCACCCCAATGAAAGCAGAAACAAACTGCAGCTAAGCGAAGAAGAACTTTATTGGTTAGTACAACCAAAGTTGGAAGTGCAACAGTTTTTGGAATGACAACCCAGGCAAAAGAGGAAACATCTATTTTTCTGAAGACCTTATAGAACACTAAAGCTCAGTCTCAGTAAAGCTCAGCTCACACTGCTTTTATACAGAGGCTTGCTCTCTTAGCAGAAGGTGGCTTGAAGTTCCAGTGTCTCACGTCAACGCCTTCCGATTTCACTTGTGGCGCCCTGTAGTCCTACTGAGCATACTGTGGAAATACTACTTGTTTTCTGTGAACTTTCTAATACATCTGTAGAGACTTTTGAAAAACTGAAAACAGCCAGAAGATACGAGGAAAGGTTCCCTGTTTGTTTTCATAGCTGATGTTTGGTTGGACCAAGTAACAGTATGAGAAAAACGTCACAGAGTCTTTTCTGATTATTCACCAGCCCCTCCAACCTGCTTTATCTTTGGTGATAATTTATCATCAGCACCGCACAGAAAAAATTAAGTTGAATCTTTGAAAGCAGTCATTTGGGGTTTGGCCACAGCATCTGAGTTTCTGATCCAGAGCATCATGGATTTGATTCCATCTGGCCAAGGCCACCACTAGGTAAAACGTCACTGATGAATTTTGGCTCAGTGCAGTGTAATGAACCTTGCAGAATTCGGTATTGTACATAAAAAAATCATTGTCTTTTGTGAAAACTTGGTGAAATAAAATGTGCAGAAACCTTGTACTTTTTTCTAGTAGAAATTAGATGTGCCTTGTCATTTTATTTCAATGACACGAGAGTCCTCTACTCGTCTCTGCTTGCCCAAGGTGAAGGGCATATGAATTTGGCTGAGAGAGTGTCCTGGGCCTGCCATGATTCCACCATGGACCAATATGATCTCCCACTGTTACCACTATGAGACACCTCTGCATGGACCCTGCCTCTTCCCCAGGATTCTCATTCAAGATTTTTAATTCAACAGCATTCAAGGCTTTGAGATTATTAACTACCATACAAAAGACAAAACTCATCAGTTTTCTACCTACTTTTATATTTTATCTAACTTTGATACAATTTACGATAAAGTTACAGAGAACCTAAAAAACCAATGATAATGACTGTGTTGGTTACCAATGGCTTCATACCATCAAAACTAAGTGGCTTAAACCAGAGTGATGATTTCTCTGCACTCTTGTTTGGCTGGCATTGCTTCTGCTGTCTTTCCACAAGTGCAGTGGGGTTTGGATGGTTTGTCCGGGCCTCAGTCAAGTACGTCTCTGGAGGACCGGCCACACATTCCACGTGCTCTTTCCTGCTGGGATTCTTTATAGGGTGATCTGAGGCAGCATTTCAAGAGAGTGAGAGAGAAGCTGTCAGGTCTTCTGGAGCATAGGCTCTGGAACTTGTTCCATATCACTGTTGTCACATTCTAGGGTCCTAACAGGTCACAGAGCCTTCCCCAGGAACTAGACTCTATGTATCGATGGAAAGCATGTGAAGTCACATTGCAGAGAGGCACAGAAAGAATGAGGGAGTTATGGCAACCACCATCACAAACCATCTGCCCTTCTTATCCTCTGGCCACAGGAATTCACCCTTCTCCCGAAGAGTAGATATCTCTTCCTTCCCAAGACCACTAAACTCTCATCTGATCATGGCCACAGACTCAACATTCATAATCCCTGTCCTGCATTAGGGACGGAGGCAGATGAGAGAATCTCTAGAGTAGCTTCTTGGATGTGGTCTTTCATAATCTAAGGGCCCAGGGACTTAAGAAAAGTTTCCGGCCACAAAAACACAACTTAAAATGGTGATATGGGGCAGGAAAATCTAAACAGACATCCATGCAAAAGGAAGAAGTTAGGGTACAAAGCCATCACTGCTCTGTCGCAAATCCAAATCCAGGTAGACGTGTCGTCGGGTGTCCCCATTCTGGCAAAGGACGAGGTGCAGATGTGTCTGGTTCCATTCCATGAGGGTGGTTTTCTCAGCCCTAATCTTACTCTGTTCTTCTCTGCTCTTAGCTCTTCTTTCTGAGGCATCTTTCCTTTCCAACCAGAAATGGACCCTGTTTGTAGCCAAGTAGCTTTCTAGCCTGCTCTCTTCCATAAAACTTGGGGTTCCAGAAATCTCTTTTCATTTTGAACTTTCTACCCCTATATTCCAATTGGGCCAAGACTCATACGACTCCTGAAACTGTGCAGTTCACTCTGAGCCCTAAATTCCACAACCAGCATTCTTTTTAAGACAGACCTCTTTGAATTCGGGGTCTGTGAGATTCCTGTGGGATAATACCTTTAAGATTTTTGTCTTTTAAGAGGTTTTGGCATGACCTTAAATCTTTCCATGTCACAAAAGGATAGCCAAAACCTTGATTTGACCTTCACCCTGTGAGGCTGCTTCCTCTTTCTAAAAACCTTGTGACAGTTGGAGAGACTGGAAACGTGGTAAATGAGAAACAGCTTTATTTTCCAACCCAGAGGTACTGTATCTTCCATATTCTCTCAAAATTTTGCTTGGAAGTTGAAAAGTTCTGTTTATAGCATTTCTCTAGCGTTTTGCATGTTATCGCACACAGATAGAAGTGCCCAACTGGCATTTTCAACATTCTTTCAAGAGATCTCCTGAGGCGGAGACACAAGTTCATTGAGGGACATTTCCTGTCTTCCTAGTTAGTACAGGTGACGTATTTGCCAATTATTCCATTACATGACACAGATCATGTTTTGCCAGGCTTAACAAAAGAATTTTCTCACACGTGTTTCAGCCTCTACCAACGGTTCTAATAGCCTCCTCACCACTTTTCCAGCATTGCCCATTGCCCAGTCCCAAAACCAGTGACACTTGTTTTCAGTTTTTCTTCATAGCATCCCACTTGTGGTACCAATTTCTGTGTAATTATTTATGGCTGTGTAACAAACACTCCCAAACTTAACAACCCAAAACAATCATGATGTGTAATTTCCTGTGGATTTGTTGGCTGGCTGACAGTTCCTCGGTTGGTCACCCCTGCTTAGGAGGCTGCAGCCGGCAAATGGCCTGGCTCAGCCTAGGTGACCCATCAGAGTATCATTTACATGTTGGGGCTCTCATCGTGCTTCTCTAGAGCTGCCGGGATGGCCAGGCTTCTCTTGTCACAGATTCTTCTTCATTACAGATTTCTTTACATGGTCATCTTTACAGACCATGAAAGAACAAAAGCTACAAGGTCTCCATGTCAGGCACATCACTTTCTGCTGGTCAACACAGGTCACATGACCACCCAAGACTCAAGAGGTGGAGACTCCACCTCCTCATGGGAAGATTATCAAGGTCACATTGAAAAAATACAGGGGCACAAGGAGGAGAGGAGACATTAAAACTGTCTTTCCAAGTAATCTACCACGGTAAGGAGAGATATGAAGGGATGCAGTCTGATGCATTTCCCACCAATTACCACTCCTCACCATCTGTGAGGGGACACACCGGGAGGCTTAGTGCATCCATTCGACACATAAGACTTCCTTGGGCAGGCTGGAAAGAAAAAAACTATGCCTTAGAATGATCCTCAGGCAAGAGGAAAGAGGGGAGAAGGCAATTTTCTTTTCCTTGCCCCTTTCATTTCTTGTTTTTCCATGCTCAATGTTTACCCAGTGAAAAATTAATTGTCCCTTTGGATTGAGTCATCTGTCCCCTGTAGGGTCCCCTCTAGATGCCAAATCCCACACCCCATGGGACAGCAGGCTTGTGGTCCTGGGGTGCAGACTGATTCTGCAACCAGCATAGACAGAGCATGATCACAGCTCAGCCAGAAGGCAGGACAGCACCTTGGGAAAAGACAAGGCTGTCAAGAGGATCTGAGGGATGCATGCACGTGTTTCCATCATAGAAACACCTTGAACTGAAGGTGAAGGCAAGAGTCTATATGACAGGCAGGATTCCCATAAAAACAGATATTCATATAAGTATTAGGGTAGGAGGATACAACCAGAACAAGATGAAAGAGCTAAATTTGATTAGTCTTAGAAATCAGGGACATCCCTAATTTTTGAGGGAACTGGAAAGGAGCTGGGCATAGCACACCCAATAGAAGAAGTGGTCGTGGGGCACCTAGGTGGCTCAGTTAAGGGTCTGACTCTTGATTTTGGCTCAGGTCATGATCTCACAATTGTGCTCTCACAGACTGGGCTCTGTGCTGGGGGTGAAGCCTGCCTAAGATTCTCTCTCTCCCTCTCCCTCTACCCCTCCCCACCTCAAAAAATAAAAAGAAGAAGAAGAAGGTGTGAATCCTTTCTAAAGACAAGCATTCTCAATTTCAAGCCCCAGTTTTTCCACAATGAAAAATAGTTAATTACGAGATCGGAAAAAAATATCACCAGGCACAGAAAAGATCATCCACCCTGACTGTAAGTCAACAGAAATAACAAACAACAGATGTAGATTCCGGAAGCTTCGGCCGTGGGATCACCAGATACAAGTATGTAAAACAACCAGGAATGAAATGTTCTGAAAATATCACAGAGTCAGCAAGGTACAAGAGGCTCTCAAAAATAAACAGACAGGTTTGGGAAATATCTAACTAGAACTTGTAGAATATTAAAGATGATGAAACTTTAAAGATCAGTGAATGGGTTAACAGCAATTCGAGTACAGCTCAAGGCAGGATGTGTGGAGTACCTGTAGTAGTCTGAAACCAATGGGTAATCTGTAGATTAACAATCTATGTACAAGCCCTGTCAGCCAAGAAATGTGTACCCAAGGAAATGACGTTTTAATAATAAAGGTTAATAATGAAATTTTCAGATAAACAAAACTGAGTGAGAAGAAGGAGGTGGAGATGTATCTGAGGTCCTGAGTGGTCCGTAAATTGGGATTTCCTGAAAGAAAGCCATGGAAGCTGAATCTTATGATTAGCCTGAGTTCACTACACAACTGCTGTGAATTTGGCAAGATGCAGAAACACTGTTTTTATGTCCAACATTAAGCAAAGCGTGTTTTTCTAGGGTACAGCTAATGCAAATTTTGAACTGACTTGTCCTGTGATGTGTTTTGTCTCTAGATTAAAGTATGAATGGCCAGGTGTCATTTTCAGGGCAATCTCCCCCACCCCCAACCCCACCCCCACTAATGACACCAAATAAATACTCAACATGTTCAAAATTGGGCTGGGCTCCACTAATATCAGACAAAATTGACTGTAAATCAAATATTTTCACAAGAGACAAAAAAGGACATTGTATATTGATAGAAGTTTCAATTCACCAAGAAGATATAACAATTATAAACATGCATGGACCAAACAAGAGAGTCTCAAATTATTTGAAGCAAGTGTTCTCAAAATTGAAGAGAGAAATAAACAACTCTGCAATAGTATTTGAAGACATCAATACATCACTTTCAATAATAGAACATCTAGACAGAAGATCAATAATAGGAAAGAGAACTTGAACAACACTATAAACCAACTCAACCTAAAAGACACGTATAGAATACTCCACTCAACAACAGCAGAATAAACATTCTTTTCAAATGTACGTGGAACATTCTGTAGAATAGACAATACATTAGGTCACAAAAAAGTCTCAATACATTTAAGAGATTAAAATCACATCAACTTGGGGCGCCTGGGTGGCTCGGTCGGTTAAGCGTCTGACTTCGGCTCAGGTCATGATCTCACGGTCCGTGAGTTCGAGCCCCGCGTCGGGCTCTGTGCTGACAGCTCAGAGTCTGGAGCCTGTTTCAGATGCTGTGTCTCCCTCTCTCTCTGCTCCTCCCCTGTTCATTCTCTGTCTCTCTCTGTCTCAAAAATAAATAAACATTAAAAAAAATTTTTTTTTAATCACATAAACTATCTTTTCTAACCACAGTAAAATAAATCAATAACAGAAGGAAAAGAAAAATATAATAGAAATTGGTAGAATAGAATAGAAATATAATAGAAATTAAGCACACACTACTGAACAGCTGAGGAGTCAAAAAAGAAATCACAAAGAATGTAGAAAATACTTAGAGATTAATGAAAATAAAAACGCAACTTGCCAAAATTCATAAAATGCAGCAAGGCAGTGATCAGAGGGAAATTTCTAGCTGCAATGCCTACATTAAAAAAAGAAGAAATATCCCAACTCAATAACCTAACTTTACAGCACAAGGGGACTAGAAAAAGATCAAACTAAACACAAAACTAACAGAAGGAAAGAAATAATAGGGCTAAAAACAAATAAACAATAGAGCACAACAGAATCAATGAAACCAAAGGTTGGTTCTTTGAAAAAAAATATCCACAAAATTGACAAACCTTTAGCTACACTGGTAAAGAGGAAAAAATGCAAATAACTAAAATCAGAAATGAAATTGGAGATAAAACAACTGACCTTAGAAAAATAAGAAGTATTTTAAAAGAATCGTGTGAACACCCACTAGGTTGACCATAATCAAAAAGAAGAAGAAGGAAAAAGAGAAAAAGGAAATGAAAGTAACAAGTATTGGCAAGATGTGAATTTGGAGAAATTGCAACCCTTGTACATTGCAGGTAAAAATGTAAAATGGTAAAGCTACTGTGGAAAACAGTTTGGTGGTTCCTCAATAAGCTTATCACAGAATTGCCATCCTACCCAGAAATTCCAGTCCTAGATATATATCCAAAAGAATTGAAAACAAAGACTCAAAGCAGATACGTGTACACCAATGTGCATTACAGTATTATTCACAATAGCCAAAAAGAGGAAACAACCCAAGTGGCCATCAACAGATGAATGGATAAACAAAATAAGGATAAACAAAAGGAGATACAGCCAATGGAATACTATTCATCCATTAAAAAGGAATGAAGTTCTGATACACGCTATGACATGGATGAACTTTGAGGACTTTGTGCCGAGTGAAATAAACTAATCACCTAGGATAATTATTATATGATTCTACCACTATAAAATATCTGGAACAAAAATCAAATCCTAGAATGAGCAAAGTAATAGAGACAGAAAGCACATTACAGTGTTAACAGTGGGGAGGGGAGAGAATGGGAGAAGTATTGCTTAATGGTTACAGAGTTTCTCTTTGGGATCATAAAAAAGTTGTGGACATAGATAGTAGCAATGATTGCACAACATTATGAATGTGAATAACGCCACTGAATTCTTGACTTCCAAATGGTCAAAATGGTAAATTTTATGTCATATGTAAAAATGTTATGTCATATGAAAAAAATGGTTAGTAATCTCAGTGTCTAACAGTAGATAAATGGATACATAAACTAAGTAACATTCATTCAACTGAACGTTATGCTTCTCCTTATTAATATAATGATTACCACTTAAATATTAAAAGTCATTAAAATCTTGTAGAAGAATATTGACATGGGAAAAGATTAATGCTATGAAATCAGTCAGGGTTTTCCATAGCAATAGAACTACTGGGATGTGTGTATAGAGAGAGAGAGATTTCTTTTGAGGACTGACTTCTGCAAGCATGAGGCCTGGCAAGCCCAAAATTTGTAGAACAGGCCAGCAGTCTGGAAACTCAAGCAAAAGTTGATGCTGTTGATTTCAGTCTTGAGACTGAAATTTGTAAGACTGGCCGGCAGGCCAGAAACCTCAGCTTCTGTTCTTAACGCCTTCTACTAACTGGATGAGGCCCCCCACCCCCTGACGTCATCAGGTGTAATCTACTTAGTCAACTAATTGTACATGTGAATCACATCACAAAATACTTTTGCAGAACTATTTAGTGTTTGACCAAACAACTGGCCACCGTAGCCTGCCCAAGTTAACATATAAAATTGATCAACACAGATATAGTTCTAAGTAAAAAAATAATAAATCAATCTATAGTGTATATGATATGCTCCCATTATAAAAACAATTACCTATATACATCTATTTATATACATTTGTAGAAAAAATACTGCAAATGTGTCTGTTTACCACTATGTAGCTTACATTGGTAGCATAGGATTATAAGGCATGTTGTTTTGTCTTTGTGCTTTTCTGTGTTCTTCAATAATGTGCGGGGAATTTGTATCTGTTTCATGATTACCAATAAAAGTTAGTTTTTAAAGCCTAGATAACAGCAGACGAGGATCATTATAATGTCACACTGAGTGCACAAAGTATTCTGATTATGTTTGAGTGGTGGACACAAGAGAGATCATTCTATTTTTTTCTTGTCCAATTTTACTTAATCAGCATATATTATCTTTCATACTGAAAACATTTGCAGATTTTGCACTAGCATGTAAAATGGCTTGTATAAATAGTTGAAAAAAGGCAAGATTCCGGTTTGTACATACTATCAGATTACAGCCACTTAGAATGTTGTAGGAACGTGTTAAGGAAGGAAGCACACATCAAAATACTAATCACAGTCCTAAGAGTTGAATTGTTGGAAAGGATTTTTTCCATTAAAAATTTTCTATAGTGTGAATACCACAGGTACCATGAAGTGTTGGGGGGGGGGGGTGCGGAAATAGCACCGGGACCCCCCAGAGTGCTTGGCTTCCCCAATCTGCAGCTTGTTTTCCTGTCCACAGCAGCCGTTGTTGGAGGACGAGAGCTCAAATGCATGCACCTCTCCCACCATGCTGGGAAGTCTCAGGAACCCAGTCCACGTAGGAAAGGCGAGGCCGCACCCGCGGGCAGAGAAGTGCTGGGTACGTGTTTGCTACTTCGGTTCATCTACGTGTTAGTCATCGCCAAGGCTACGACTACACCTGTGTGTCACCAAAATGAGAATTCGGTTAGGAAAATGAAAGAAGGGCACGTAAAGTGTCTTAGTAGCTCAACCTAGACATTCCTGCCCTGCCCGTGAAAACCGTACCCATCAGTAACCAGTCTCGTTTCCATCATCTCGTTCTGTGGGTGTTGTCTGAGCCCAGCCTGCATCATCTTTTTCTACCCTCCCATATTAACCAGTGAAGATCTTTTCATCTAGCTGGGGTTTTATTTTATTTTTTTTTAATATTTATTTATTTTTGAGACAGAGAGAGAGAGACAGAGCATGAACAGGGGAGGGGCAGAGAGAGAGGGAGACACAGAATCTGAAACAGGCTCCGAGGTATTAGCACAGAGCCCGACGCGGGGCTCGAACCCACGAACCGTGAGATCGTGACCTGAGCCGAAGTCGGACGCTTAACCGACCGAGCTACCCAGGCGCCCCTCATCTAGCTGGAGTTTTAAACCAAGTTATTGGTACGCTTTGTAAATGACTTATAAGTCCCACGGGTGCCCATGCGTGCACACACACACACTCACACATGCACACCCGATATGCCTCTATTTCTCCAGAATTGTCAGCTTAGGGGGTTGTGGGACAAACCCACTACCTACTTTTGTGCTGCCCACAAAGAGAGAACGGTGGTTTCATTATGAAATTGTAACATCTCAAATGGTGACAGAATCACATCTTATTTTTCATCTTGCCACTTGGCTGACAAATCCTAAAGTAGTCGTTACCTGGATCTTTACAGAAAAAGTTTGCCAAGCCCTAGATTATCTGATCTTCAACGTTGCACCTTGAAGAGTTTCCTGGATGCTTCAGTGGCCCCTCAAGATGGTGAAAATATGCACCTATTTGTAACTGTCCTTCAATAGATCTGTGGGAACCTATATATAGATTGTTTAATTTAAGTATCTAATGTCCAGGACTTCCCGGAAGTTGGGATACAGAGATTAAAAAAAAGAAAGAAAAGACCAGCATATGGCACTTGATCTTAAATTCTGCCTACTTAAGCTGTCTGGAACAAGTTCTCCATCGACTTTAGTAAAGTTTATTTAATTTCATCTGAGTATATTTGCATTAAATTTTTTAAAACATGTATTTCTCTGAGCTTTGATTCCATCAGAGCTTTGACTCCTCAGTTGTGTCACTCTAGATTTAAGAACATGCATGGCTCTTCCTTACAGATAATTTGGTAGGCAGAATTTTCAGCTGGGCAGTCCTCCCCAATAGCTACGGTGCACGAATTTTTTGTTTATACATCTCTACGCTTCACTCATTATTAAATGATTATTTAATTATTGATTATTAAATTTAATAACTTAATTTAATTAACTCATTAATTATTAACTCATTATTAAATTATTAAATTAACTCATTTGATTATTAATGATTATTAAATGATTATTAAATTATTAATGAGAGCTGCTAATAGCTGTCATGATAGCTAAACGAAAGCCCTTAAACAATACCTGTGTCACTGTTTGTTGTTCTTAGAACTTTCTCCTGTTAGCTTCATAGACTCTGCGTATTACAGTTTGTTTAGCCTGTGGTAACAGTATAAACCCAATTTCAAAGTCTCAGAGAAGAGTAAATGTACTCCTTGTTCACCAAACATTCCTGGCGGGACTCGCATCCTGGACTAGGGAATGAATGGACTTCCATTCAGGGACCCAGGCTCCTAACATCTCATGAAGGTCTGTCTCCCGGGGTTTCACTGTCATCTGCAACCAGTCGGCGGAAGGGAAAGCCATGGGGGGCATTCGCGAGAGGTTTATACAACAGCCATGGAAGTGGCCCCCATCCTGTGGGACATACGGTCCCGTGGAAAAAAATGTCATTGCGTTGTGGACCTGTAGAGAGATCTCTGCCACATCTCCTTTACACTTCGTACTTTTCTCATTTGAAGGTGTGTGTGTTTATCTCATCAATCTGAAAGCGGGCGGGTTAGGGTATCGCTTGACTCATCACATCGTCTAAAGTGCATATCCAATGCCAAGTGCATGGATACGTGTTTTCAGGAGAATAATGCTCCTACTCTGAGGGGATTGATGTTAACACTAAAAACACTTTCTTTCTTTCTTTTCTTTCTTTCTTTCTTTCTTTCTTTCTTTCTTTCTTTCTTTCTTCCTTCCTTTCTTTCTTTCTTTTCCTATTGTTAAGCCTGCAATCATCCAATTCCATCAAAAGGCCAACAGTAAACGAAAAACACTATAAATGTAGTTAAACATATATCACTGATATTCACAGGAGAAAAATATCTTGCAGCGATGGCTGATAACTGTAAAACTAAGATGCCAAAGGAAAACTGGCACATGCTCTTGTCTTTGGGAACTGGCATTTCTGAAGCCACTTTAAGAAGCAAAGTGAAGTTAAATAACATGTGGGGAAGACCCATTTTATTAGCAATTATCCAAGCCTGACAAAACATAAAGAACTTCTGTACGTGAACGCTGTAATAAAACCATGGTCAGTACCAAACTTATTTTTGCTGACAAAATAAATAAATTCATAAATATGATGCTAAGTTACATTTATCTGTATCAGGAGACACAGCAAGCTGAAGTCATCCATCATTTCCTCGAGTTTTGTTTGTGGGAGGAGAGCACAGTCACTGTTCTCCTTGGTCTTTGAATGGCTGTCCTGCCGGCCTTCTTCTAGTTTCAGTAGCAAAGACGACGACGACGACGGTGACAAGAAATTAACAGTGGATGGGATCCCTACTCCCTACGGGACTGATGAAGAATGCGTTCATGGTGTGAACCACGTGTGCGGTACTGAAGCCACTTCTAGGGGCAGGGACCCGCCCAGACTAAGGTCAGCACCATGGGCTCAAAAACAACAATTCACAAAAGTCTTCAAGACAAATACAGGAATGGGGGTTGGGGGTTGGGCAAAATACACGAAGGGGAGGAAGAAGTCCAGACCTCCAAGTTATAAAATAAGTAAGGGGAAGGAAAATGGGAAGGTGGTCAACAACTTGCGATAATCGTATGGTGACATGCAAACTACACCTTGTGGTGAACATTTCCCATGGCACAGAATTGTGGGATCACTGTTCGTACACCTGAGACTAATGTAACATTCGATATCAACTATACTTCCATTAAAAAAATATTGGGCTTCATAAATAAACTTTTAAAAACTGTTTTTTAATGTTTATTTATTCCTGAGAGACAGAGCATAAGCAGGGGAGGGGCAGAGAGAGAGGGAGACACAAAATCAGAAGCAGGCTCCAGGCTCCGAGCTGTCAGCACAGAGCCTGACGTGGGTCTTGAACCCACAAACGTGAGATCATGACCCGAGCCAAAGTCGGCGCTTAACCGACTGAGCCACCCAGGCGCCCCCAAAAATAAACTTTCTTTTTAAATTTTTTAATGTTTATTTATTTTTGAAAGCGTGAGAGCATGAGCGGGGGAGGGGCAGAGAGAGAGGGAGACAGAACCAAAACAGGCTCCAGGCTCTGAGCTGTCAGCACAGAGCCTGACGCGGGGCTTGAACCCACAAACGTGAGATCATGACTTGAGCCAAAGTCGGTTGCTCAGGATGCTCAGCCGACTGAGCCACCCAGGCGCCCCCATAAATAAATTTTTTTTTAAAAAAAGCACGGGAGCACCTGGGTGGCTCAGTCGGTTAAGGATCTGACTCAGTTTCAGATCAGGTCATTACTTCACGGTTTTGTGAGTTCGAGCCCCACATCGGACTCTGAGCTGACAGCACAGAGCCTGCCTGGGATTCTCCCTCTCCCTCTCTTTCGTCCCCTTCCCCACTTGCACTGTCTGTCTCTCTCAAAATAAATAAATAAACTTAAAAAAAAATCCTGGGCTTCAAGTTCATCAGATACATAGTGAAACACATCTCATCTGAGTGCTTCCTTGTGGGGCTGGGGACTCTGTGCTTTCGAGGCCCCCCAGGACCATCAGCTGAGCCTCAGCTTTGCAAAATCAGGACCCGCATTTAATAGCTCACCTGGAGGTAACTGACTCAGGCTGGAGAAAGAGAAGCAGAAGACAGCTGAATGAGCACGGGAGAATTAGTTGGAACAGCCCAGGACAGGTATTTATTTTTTTAATGACTTCTAAAGTCTCTTTTCACTCACTTCAACGTTGACGATAAATTATCTTTTAATAACAACTCAATAATAATTCAAAACTAATATTCCAAAAGTTGAAAAATAAAACACAAGGCATCAATAAAACTCCCAGCCACCCTTCCCACATCAAAAAACAAAACAAAACAAAACAAAACAAAAAAACCCAAACAAGCATAAAAGCATACTACTCATAACTCAGACATCAAACCCTATCAACATGGTAAATTTTCTAGTTCCTCTTTTTAAATTGTGTGATTCCCTCTCAGGATGCTGTATTACGAGGCCAATTCAAAATCAAATGGCTATAGGGGCGCCTGGGTGGCGCAGTCGGTTAAGCGTCCGACTTCAGCCAGGTCACGATCTCGTGGTCCGTGAGTTCGAGCCCCGCGTCAGGCTCTGGGCTGATGGCTCGGAGCCTGGAGCCTGTTTCCGATTCTGTGTCTCCCTCTCTCTCTGCCCCTCCCCCGTTCATGCTCTGTCTCTCTCTGTCCCAAAAATAAAATAAAAAACGTTGAAAAAAAAATTTAAAAAAAAAAAAAAACCAAATGGCTATAAAGTCCAAAGCAGTCACCATAAAAGACAGTTACATGGCTGGTTTATCATCCACTGGTTGGGAGATTGTATGTATATTTGTCAAGGTTATGACAGTCTCAATGTCATTTCCGTTTGAAAGACAGAATTCAATTACGAGTTATTTTCCATTTACATTTTTAGATTCTTAATTCAAGGGAAAGCAAGTGAAGGCCTAAACGTTAGATCATCAGTTGTGCAGCTGTGAAATAAACATCTGTCACCAATATACGAAGATTCAAATTGTATCTCATGGGTTTTGACAGCCATAAAAGCACACCTGTTCCCTTGCACCTCAAATTTTTGGATGGTCTCCATTTGAGGAGGAAAGATAGTCACTCAAATGGTGGGGTCTTGTAGTTCCCCCTTCCATGGCCTGAAATCCAAACACCCCGGCCCCCACAACAGAGTCTGAAATTTCAGCTTAGAAACCCATTCTATATCAGGAGCTCCACATAACCAAAACTTATTTGTTGAAAAGAATCAAGGAATCCTGCTGCAAGGAGCACTTTGCACATCAGGAAAGGGAGACACATGTCACAGCTGGGCCAAGTCACATAACTCACTAGAGACAAAAGCAAGACCCCCATTCCCCTCCTGCTTATTACAGTGTGCCATCCTTTGGGCACTGAGAATTATAACAAAAGGTTTTCAAAGAAGGGTTAGCAGATCATGCGGGAAGGCTGTTATGACACATTATGTCAGCACAATTAAAGCGTTTTTGTTTTGCTTTCCTTTGTTAATGAAGTGAAAGGTAGGTAGATGGGAGAAGAAGCAGCAGCTAACTGAAGCCCAGCGCCTTAGGAGAACAGGAGCCTTGGAGACACAGGGACATTAAGGCCCTGGAGGACTGGGAAGGGAGGTCCCAATGTTCCTGGATTGTATCCAGTGTTTATTTGGTCCCGTTATCTGCTCACATTACTATGATGTGGCAAATACCATGATTTCCTATAGAGCAAAGGTTCAGTCTCTATAACTCGTGGTCTGCACATTAACTTTTATATACTATGCGCAGGAAATCTATAATAAAAGCTAAATTTTGGCACAGTAGCAGCTTTGGCCATTGGGGGTATCTAGGAATTTGAGCTTGATTTTTTCTTTAAGTCTGAGCCATCACACAAACCAGCCATGTGGTTTGGGGCACGCTAGTTACTTATTGGAGACAATGTTTTCAGAAATAAAATGAGGGCATTAGAGTACATAAAATTCTAAATTTTTTTCTTCTCTAAAATCCATGGGTTTTCAACGTTTTTTATTTACTTTTTTTTTGGGACAGAGAGAGACAGAGCATGAACGGGGGAGGGGCAGAGAGAGAGGGAGACACAGAATCGGAAGCAGGCTCCAGGCTCCGAGCCATCGGCCCAGAGCCTGACGCGGGGCTCGAACTCACGGACCGCGAGATCGTGACCTGGCTGAAGTCGGACGCTTAACCGACTGCGCCACCCAGGCGCCCCTAAAATCCATGGGTTTTATAGGACAGAAAATGAATGGTATTATAAAGACTGCAGGCCAGTATTTGTGTCTAGATAGTTAATTGAACCTATGCATACAGTTTTGCTCCCTCCTGAAACCTCTGTAAAACCACAAACACATGAATTAAGACATGCACACTGAAGGTCAAGAGGACACAGGAAGAGCTGAAGGCAACAGATGCACGCATGATAATTGGCTGGGCAGCCCAAGAGAACTAAACACAAAGCCTCCAGAAGAGAGGGCTGAGATCTAATCCAATTTATACATCAGAATCTTTAAAACACACAGAATTACAGGAAGGAAAACTAGGGACAAGGCGGGTGAGGAGCCTGGAGTAAAATAAGTAGGAGTGGGTAAGGGCTCTTAGGTAAGCCATTAGCCCCTGGATCACCCTTCCTACTTAGTTCCCTTTGGGTAACAACCCTAACCCTACTCCAACAAAAGTTTGGAGCTTTACTTCTTAGAAGGGATTAAGCCAAGAATATCTGAAGCGGATGACGCCTCACCAGTAAAAGGGGTTGGTCCTATCGAGGAAACAAGGAGATTACATGATCACACCCATACTGGAAGCCAAATTTAAAATGTTCAGTTTTGTTCTCTTTTTAGCCCGTTCTTTACCCTCAAGACAGGAGAGTTGAAGAATCCCATCTGCAGATCCTTACTGGGAACGAGTGAGCAAATGGTCCCATCTCTGTTACCCTGTAATGAATTCAAAATCAATAAGTCACTGCCATATAGTCAAAGCTTTGGGAGCTTTTTAATTCCCTCTTAATCAGGAGCAGAAAAGCAAAAGTTACCAGATTTGCGAGATGAACTCATTGCATAGAAAGTAGAAATGAAAACAAGGAGAGAAAAGCAAACAGATGTAATAGAGATTAGGCAAGGGAAAGGAAAATACCAATAAAAACTATTAATATCATCAGAGGTACCAAATAAGATAACACATTCATGAAATAGAAACAGAATATTATAAGAAGAAATGTTCGGAGAACAATAAAAAGCATTTTGAGAAGCACTTGGCAAGTCAAAACACAAAATAAAAACACAACAGAAATGTTGAAGGATTCTCCCAGAAAGGAGAACAAAGAGATGGGAAATTGAAAGAAAATAAAAGGTGAGAAAAACAGAGGACCAGATCAGGAGCTTCAATATCCAAACGAGAGCCATTCCAGAAAGAGAGAACAGAGACTACACTTTAGAAGAAATCATGAATAAAATAATTCAAGGAGTTTCCTCTTACTGAAAGCGCTCACCAAATGTCCAGCAAAATAGATCTAGCAAACAATAACAGGAAATGCCATTACAAAATCTCAAAATATTGGAGCCACAGGGAAAATTCTAGAATCTTCCAGCAGTGGTTGGAAGAATAATTTCTATAAAAAGAATGAGGGGTTAAAAGACCTTGGATCTCTCAACAAGAAGCCCGGAAACAAGAAGCAACCCATCAAAACACTGAAGGAAAATAATTTCTAACCTAGAAGTCCACACTATCAATAAAATATGAAGATTGAATAGACATATTTTCAAACCTGCAAGACCTCAAAAAATGTTTCACCGTGAAGACCTTCTCTGAAAAAGCTACTAGAGAATGTGCTTCAGCAAAATGGGGGCAAAATCCAAGGCAAAGAAAGACACAGGATAAAGGAAACGGGCCCTTCAACACGGGAGAAAATCAAGGCAAACCCCAGGAGGGAGTCCCAGAATGAGAGCTTACGTCACTCGTCGAGTCCACGC
Organism: Neofelis nebulosa; assembly: GCF_028018385.1. Lineage (NCBI taxonomy): Eukaryota > Metazoa > Chordata > Mammalia > Carnivora > Felidae > Neofelis > Neofelis nebulosa. The sequence goes on from NC_080795.1 coordinate 5,976,277, forward strand.
AGCTTGATGGAAAGACACTTGTTGAGGGCTGGCACACCAGAACACACACCGGCAGATGCTCCTATGCTCCGTCTACCTCAGCAAAAGCTGTGCTCTGATAGCACCGGAGAGGTGGAGGGAGACCACAGGGAACCTGGAAGAAGAACGTGCAAAGCAGCACCCCTCCTCCCCTGGCCCCGGCCGGCGTTTGGTTCCCAGCCGGCACTGCAGCCAGTATGGTGCTCCCCCTAAAGGATGCGGGGGCTTCCAGGACGCACTGACCACCTCACCTGTTGGCTTCCTGGGCAGACCACTCTTGGTCACTCTCAGGGACAAGGAGGTCCTCGGGGCTCCCACATGCGCGCTGCAATCATTTTTTCCTCCCAGCTGTCACCTGATCCTGGTCAGATGGCTTCTCGCTTACAAAGCTAGGTAAGTAATTTTTACTCAATTTTTCTTTTCAAAGTGACAAGCTATTGCTGGGAGATACGTGTCCAGGTTATTAAAGGCATTTTTTAAAAAGTAAGGAACTGATTAAAACCAGAGATAGGACAGCAGTTAACTTGCTGGAGAATAAGATGGGAAAGCAATGAACAGGACCCCGGTAGAGATAGTCCTTAGACATTGGTATCTTTTACAATTTAAATTTTTTTAAGACTATAGGTTCTATACATTCTACGTATTCCTTTGGGTAGTGAAATTGATGTCTGAAAACCAATTAGATATGAATCAAATGGGAGCCAAAACTGAGAATCACTCTGGTGATCATTTCCAGGTGATTTCTTCCAGTACATTCTACAGGAAAAAAATTCCATTAGGATTCCACACTGAATCAATTTTCTGCTTTGAGGTCATCATTAAGAACGTGGCTTGCTTGGTGTTTTTCCCCTTGAAATGTGTCATATAGTTCATCTATATAATTACTGTAAAGCTAACAACAACAACAACAATCCCAGCAAAGGTTTGTATCAGGTAATGGCATTTGTTAAATATGACGAGATGAGAGATTGAGTGGAAGATTAAATAGTGTGAAGAGAGTATCCAGGCAATTTATGGCCCTTAATTTGTTTATAATGGCCATGCAACTAATCTCCATTTGTGATGTTGATTTTTTTTTTTTATCAACTAAGAAACATCAGTGAACTCTTCATTTTCGTCAGATGGTCTAAGTGTCATAAAATGACTGCCAAGATGTTAAGTTTTACATTATCCTCCCCATCAAGAGAATGCTTTTTTAAATAATTCATAACAACGTCAATATATAATATATAGTGCCAGTATATATTGTACGTGTATGTACATTAAATATATATTGTAGGCACATATGCAGTGTAGATATATCTTTATAAATATATATTCATATACATATCTACACTATATATACATAATGTAATAGCACAATTGAAGAGGTATTACCAAAGCTAGTCTTACGGTCAATTATTTTTATTCAAAGCTTTAGAGAGCATGAACGAATCGCCCATTTCTCATCTTGTACACCTACCCTAGAAGGGTCAAGGATGGAGTCCCCTAAAACCCCCGAGGGGCTGCACGTCGCAGGCTGAGCCAGGAATGTCCAGACTCCAAATTCATCCTCCCTTGAAGACACACTCCCTCTCCTTTCCATAACCACGTCATTCGCCTTCCAGAAAACCCTGGAGAACCAAACTCACCTCCTCCCAAAAGCCTCTCTTGGGTATTAGAACCTAATTTGTTCAGACGGTTCATCCTCTCGGAGTCCCAGCCCCGGAGCCATAGGGCTCCAAGGATTCCGGGTCCGACCCCTTGATCGTTGTGAACATGAGCTCAAGCCTGGAAAGGAGCAGACTGGGGTGCGAATGAAAGCTGCCTAAATGTGTGTGACGCTCTCGGCTTCCTGGCTGTTCATTTCCCTAGTACAGAATGAGAGAGACCCAGGGGAGGGAAGGAGACAGATGGTGAGCGCTCATGTGGGAAATCAGAGGTCCAGTGTCCACACACATCACCTCCTTGGCCCCTGCCAGGCTCTGTGAGGGAGTGGCCAGCTAACACCGGCAGATGCTACAGAGCTGTGCCAAGAGGGGGGCTCCCCTGAACTGGACAGCGGCTGAAGCCACAAGCCCTTCAGCTGTGTCTTCTCGAGCACTACTGTCCAGAGCACGGCGGCAGGGGCAGGGGGGCTCCAGGGTGAGTGGGGTGTGCGGCCGCAGAAACCCAGTCGGGCCAGGCTGGGTGGCTCACCCTTGGTTCCATTTGTCCTTACCCTTCCCTAGAATCCTCTTCTCTTTCTCTTTCATCCATTTCACATTTCGCACCGAAAGGCTCTATAACCACCCCGGAAATGCTACAGAGAAAAGGAGGTAAAATGAACCTGTTTCAAACATAACCACTGCAAAGAAATCCAACAGCGAATTTTTCAGAACCAGACAAATCCCCAGCCTTCGAAATAGGCACCACTCAAGAATGAAGCCACACTCCACCAGCTGAGTCCTGACAAGGGACAGGAGGCTCGTTTGCCTGTGAAGCAAACAAAGGCTCAAAAGATTTCCCCGCTCACTCCTCACCCCTGACCCAATCAGAAGGAAAACCCCACAACTTTGCAGGTTCCCAAATTCCCCTGGTTTCCGATCTCTTACTCTTGCTGGTTGAAGGGCAGGCAGCGCGAGATTAGAGAGAGCAGCCAAAGAAGGCCAAAGAGTTACATCCGGAGATCCGAGGCTTTGTCCAGTCCCACACTTTGAATGCTGAGGCCTGCCCTGATGACCCAATGTGCTTGGTCTGAGGGAAATCAGGCCAGGCTGGGGGGGCCATGGTTCCATACCATGCATACCTAAATCCATTTTTGAGTAGACACGGGAAAGAGGGAGGGAAGAAGGAAGAAGGGGGGCAGGGAGGAGGCAAGGAGAGAAAAGGAGCAGGCAGGCCCTGTAATCTCCTAGGACGTCAGCCCTTCCCCCCGTGTCCATCGCGGTCAGCGTGTCACAGGCTTCCCCACCTCTGCTGCTCACCTGTCACCATCTCCTCGCTGCTCCTGAAGACCCGAACCCCGAGCTGGAGAATCCACAGGCTGCAATGGTCAGGAGAGATACTTTCTCAGCGGCACCCCCTCTCCGGAAGAGAGGGAAAGGCCACCGAAGAGTCCATGCTTCCCGCACGTGGGGAGTCGGCCTTTAGCAGGGGGGTATAGACATTTCCACAGAGCCCAGCCCATCTGTCTTCCTGACCAAGCCCTGCAGACAGCAACCCCAACCTGATCATGGCCACCTCCTGTCAAGGGGCACTTCAAAGATGGATGAGGATGTGTTGTCCATTTTTTTAGTGCCTGCTTGGAGACAATCCCTGTCCTTTGGTGTCATGAATAAATGGAAAGGATTTTCAAAGATAAAGATCCAGACCCCGAGGAAGCCCCAGGAGGAAGGAACATCTGCCCAGAAGTCTCTCGAGGGTGCCTTTCTGCGTGAAGGAGGGAGAGGGGTGGGGGAAGGAGCCAGCACGAAAGAAGCCGGGAGTTCTGGGACAGGTGCGCAAGGCAGTGAAAACCCGAGCCCCACTGGTGACAAAAAGCATGCTCCTTCACTCTGCAAGCGGTGCCCCTAGCTCTTCCCTTTGCGCTGCAATGTCAGGAGATGTTGGAGACACAGTTGCTTTCTCCAAGCCTGTCTGCCTTCCTGCAACTTCTTCCTCACGTGTCTTGGCTCTTGCCAAACAACCCCAAAGATGAAAACAGATCGGCACTTTGCACAAACAAAATATGTGGTGTCTCAGGAGACTTTCTTACGTGCCTTGAACAGGCCGTGCCTTGAACCACCTTATTTCATTTTTCACTGCTTGATATGTACTAGATACAATGACGGTAATATTTTATATTTTATAACCCTTCTTTAACCTTCACACACACACACAAAAACCTGGGTGGTAGTCTCGATAGGCAGAGAGTGGGTCTGAATTCAGTGAGTGGTTAATCGTCCTCCCTCCTGCCCAAGAGGGGGCGCTGCTGTGGCTGAGTACCTCTTTCCAAGGGAGTCTATAGTGAAGCCTTAGGAAACCATTTATGTTTGTTTCAAAGAATTTCATACCTTCTTGTACCAATACATTTTAAGTGGAAGAGAAAAATAAGACCAGAGGCTCCAGGCAGAGTGGAGAATGACATCGGAAAAAAAGGTCAGCGGTTTTAGAATAGCTAGAGGTCCTGACGATCGGACGATGTAAACTTCTTGGTCGGTTTTGATCGAGTAGAATTGCTATTTGAATTTAAAAACTAATGTGGCGTTCTTGGAAAACAGCTTGGACTTGGGAATTGGTTAGATTTACAAACTGTTATATACTTTCTGTCCTTGTAACCACTTACCTGGATGTAATTTTACCCTAAAGATACATTTGGGGTAAATGTAAATTTATATATTATAAATGGTCTTATATAGACTTATATATTTTATAAATTTGTTTCTGTTGCTTTCAGGATGGCTTGGTTGTGTGTGTTACTTTCAGAAGGGCTTGTCACTAGGCAGGGTTAAGAAGTTTAAGAGGGAGGCAGCATGGCCAGAGAAGAAGCCCTAAATTCCGGAATATGTCCCTTAAACACCACTTTCCCTTGAACCAGTTGCGAAAAGAAGGATTCCTTTCTTCTCTCTCCTCCATTTTTAATATGGGACAGGCTGAGGCTATTTGAACAACACAAAATTTATCAAGAATAAATTGAAGCCTTATAGTTGAAACGGAAATCATGTGGACAATACACAAAATTAGATTATCAGTAGTATATGCGAAAATACTTTGGGAGAAATTAAAATAATCGAAATACCAAAATAGTAGTTATAAATCATGGCATCTACACACAGAAAAAGGTAGCACACACAAGTTAACATGTTGTCAAAGAATGTGTGATGATATGGGAATTGAGGAATCTGTGTTAAAGTAGAAGCCAGAAAAGCATAGTGGATTTAATACACCTCCCTCAGTAATAGAGCAAGCAAACAAAAATCAGTAAGGACGTGGAAGTTTTTTTTTCTTCCAAGATTTTATTTAAATTCAAGTTAGTTAATATATAGTATAGTATTGGTTTCAGGAGTAGAATTTAGTGATTTATCACTTACATATAACACCCAGTGCTCATCCCAACAGGTGCCCTCCTTAATGCCCATCACCCATTTAGCCCATCCCCCACCCACCTCCCTTCCAGCAACCCTGGGTTTACTGTATTTACGAGTCTCTTATGGTTTGCCTCCCTCTCTCTTTTTCATCTTATTTTTTCTTCCCTTCCCCTATGTTCATCTGTTTTATTTCTTAAATTCCACATACAGGGGCGCCTGGGTGGCGCAGTCGGTTAAGCGTCCGACTTCAGCCAGGTCACGATCTCGCGGTCCGTGAGTTCGAGCCCCGCATCGGGCTCTGGGCTGACGGCTCGGAGCCTGGAGCCCGTTTCCGATTCTGTGTCTCCCTCTCTCTCTGCCCCTCCCCCATTCATGCTCTGTCTCTCTCTGTCCCAAAAATAAATAAATAAATAAATAAATAAATAAATAAATAAATTCCACATACAAGTGAAATCATATGGTATTTGTCTTTCTCTGACTTTTTTGCTTGCCATAATATATTCTAGTTCCATGGACATCATTGCAAATGGCAAGATTTCACTCTTTTTGATAGCTGAGAAATATTCCATTGTATATATGTACCATATCTTCTTTATCCATTCATCAGTCAGTGGATAGTTGGGCTCTTTCCATAATTGGGTTATTTATTGATAGTGCTGCTATAAACGTGGGGGTGCATATGCCCCTATGAATCAGCACTCCTGTATCCTTTGGGTAAATACCTAGTAGTGCAATTGCTGGGTCATAGGGTAGTTCTACTATTAATTGTTTTGAGGAACCTCCATACTGTTTTCCAGAATGGCTGCACCAGTCTGCATTCCCACCAACAGGGTAAGAGGATTCCCTTTCTCCACATCCTCACCAACATCTGTTGTTTCCTGAGTTGTTACTTTTAGCCCTTCTGACAGTTGTGAAGTGCTATCTCATTGTGGTATTGATTTGTGTTTCCCTGGTGGTGAGTGATGGTGAGCAATTTTTTCATGTGTCTGTTAGCCATTTGTATGTCTTCTTTGGAGAAATGTCTATTCATGTCTTATGCCCTTTTCTTTTCTTTTCTCTTCTTCTCTTCTTTTTTTTTTTTTCCTGACAGAGAGAGAGAGAGAGGTGAGGGAGGGGAAGAGAGAACAGGAAAGAGAGAGAGAATCTCAAGCAGGCTCCACAATGTCAGCACAGAGCCCAATGGGGGCCCGAACTCATGAAACCTGGGATCATGACCTGAGCCAAAACCAAGAGTCAGATACCTAACTGACTGAGCCACGCAGGCACCCCTCTTCTGCCCTTTTCTTAACTGGATTATTTATTTTTTGGGTGTTGAGTTTGATAAGTTCTTTATAGATTTTGGATACTAGCCTTTTATCCAATATGTCATTTGCAAATATCTTCTCCATAGCTTGCCTTGTAGGTTTTTTTTTTTATTGTTTCCTAAGCTGTCCAGAAGCTTTTTAGCTTGATGAAGTCCCAATAGTTCATTTTTGCTTTTGTTTCCCTTGCCTCCAGTGACGTGTCTAGTAAGAATTTGCTACAGCAACAAAGAGGTTGCTGCCTGTGTTCTCCTCTAGGATTTTGATGGTTTCCTATCTCAGATTTAGATCTTTCATCCATGTGAAATTTATTTTTGTGTATGGTGTAAGAAAGTGGTCCAGTTTCATTCTTCTGCACGTTGCTGTCCAATTTTCCCAACACCTTTTGTTGCAGAGACTATCTTTTCTCCATTGGATATTCTTTCCTGCTTGACCATATAGTTCTGGGTTTTCTATTCTGTTCCATTGATTTATGTGTCTGCTTTTGTATGCTACTGTCTTGATGACTGCAACTTTGTACAGCTTAAAATCTGGAATTGTGATGCCTCCAGCTTTGCTTTTCTTTGTCAACATTACTTTGCCTATTTTTATGGTTCCATACAAAGTTTAGAAATGTTTGTCCTAGGTCTGTGAAGAATGCTGGTGTTATTTTGATTGGGATTACATTGAATGCATAGGTTGCTTTAGGTAGTAGCGACATTTTAACAATATTTTCTCTTCCAATCGATGAGTATGGAATGTTTTTCCATTTCTTTGTGTCTTCAATTTCTTTCATAAGTGTTCTAGTTTTCAAAGTATGGATCTTTTATCCCTTTGGTTATGTTTATTCCTACATATCTTAGGGGTTCTGGTGCAATTGTACGCAGAATAGATTGCTTGATTTCTCTTTCCGGTGCTTCATTATTGGTATATAGAAATGCAACAGATTTCTCTATGTTGGGTTTATATCTTGCGACTTTCCTGAATTCATGTATTAGCTCTAGAAATTTTTGGTAGAGTCTTTTGGGTTTTCTACAATACAGCAGACTGTCATCCACGAAGAGTGAAAGTTTGACTTCTTCCTGGCCAATTTGTATGCCCTTTATTTCTTTTGGTTTTCTGATTGCTGAGGTTAGGACCTCTAGTACTCTGTTGAACAACAGTGGTGAGAGTGGACAGTTGTGCTCCTGACCTTAGGAGAAAAGCTCTCAGTTTTTCCCCATTGTGGATGATATTAGTTGTGGGTCTTTTGTATATGACCTTCACAATGTTGAAGTATGTTCCTTCTATCCCTACTTTCTTGAAGGAGGGTTTTTATCAAGAAAGGATGCTATATCTCGTCACGTGCCTTTTCTACATCTATTTGGAGGACCATGTGGTTCTTATCCTTTCTATTATTAATGTGGTGTATCATATTGATTGATTTGTTGATATTGAATCACCCCTGCATCCCAGGAATAAATCCCACTTCATTATGGTGAGTAATTCTTTTAATGTACCGTTGAATTTGATTTGCTAGTGTCTTGTTGAGAATTTTTGCCTCCAGTTTCATCAGCGATGTCGGTCCGTAATTCTCCTTTTTAGTGGGGTCTTTGATTTTGGAATCAAGGTAATGCTGGCTTTGTAGGATGGGTTAGGAAGGTTTCTTTCCATTTCTATTTTTTGAAAGAATTTGAGAATAGGTACTAACTCTTCTTTAAATGTTTGGTAGAATTCACCTGGGAAGCCATCCAGCCCTGGACTCTTCTTTGTTGGGAGATTTTTGATATCTGATTCAATTTATTTGCTGGTTATAGGTCTATTCAAATTTTCTATTTCTTCATGTTTCAGCTTTGGTAGTTTATATGTTTCTAGGAATTTATCCATTTCTCCATGATTGCCCAATTTGTTGGGATATAATTGCTCATAATATTCTCTCATAATTGTATTTCTGTGGTGTTGGTTGTGATATCTCCTCTTTAATTCATGATTTTATTTATTTTGGTGCTTTCTATTTTCTTTTTGTTAACTCTGTCTAGGGGGTTATCAATTTTGTTAATTCTTTCAGAGAACCAGCTGCTGGTTTCACTGATCTGTTCTACTATTTTTTAATGTTTTTTATTTATCGAGAAAGAGAGAGAGAGAGAGAGAGAGAGAGAGAGAGAGAGAAAGCAGGAGAGGTACAGAAAGAGGGAGAGAGAATCCCAAGCAGGCTCCACATCATGAAATCACAACCTGAGCCAAAACCAAGAGTTGGACACTTAACTGACTAAGCCACCCAGGCTACCCTGTTGTTTTTTTTAATTTATATATCATTTATTTCTGCTATAATTTTTATTATTTCCCTTCTTCTGCTGGTTTTTGGCTTTATTTGCTGTTATTTTTTCCAGCTCCTTTAAGTGTAAGGTTAAATTGTGTATTTGAGACTTTTCTTGCTTCTTGATAAGGCCTGTATTACTATATACTTTCCTTTAATGACCACCTTTGCTGCATCTCAAAGGTTTTGGACTGTCATATTTCATTTTCATTTGCTTCCATGTATTTTTAAATTTCTTCTTTAATTTCCTGGTTAACTCATTCATTTTTTAGTAGGATGTTCTTAAACCTCCATGTATTTGTGGTCTTTCCACTTTTTTTCTTATGGTTGACTTCAAGTTTCATAGTGTTGTGTTTGATGCACTCGAAATCAATGTGTATTTTGCTGCTTTAGGATGAAGTGTTCTGAATAGATCTGCTAAATCCATCTGGTCCAGTGTGTCACTCAAAGCCACTGTTTCCTTGTTGATCCTCTGCTCAGATGATCTGTCCATTGCCTTAAGTGTGGTGTTAAAGTCCTCTACTATTATTATATTATTATCAATGAGTTTTTTTTAAGTTTGTTATTAGTTGATTTATATATTTGGCTGCTTTCAAGTTGGGAGCATAAACATTTACAACTGTTAGAGCTTCTTGTTGGATAGCCCCCTTTATTGTGATACAGTGCCCTTCTTCATCTCTTATTACAGTCTTTGGTTTAAAATCTAGTTTGTCTGTTACAAGTATGGCTACTGCAGCTTTCTTTTGATGTCCAGTAGCATGATAAATGGTTCTCCATCCCCTCACTTTGAACTGGGAGGTGTCTTTGGGCCTAAAATGAGACACATGTAAGCAGCATATCAATGGGTCTTGCTTTTTAATCCATTCTGATACCCCATGTCCTTTGAATGAAGCATTTAGTCCATTTACATTCAGAGTAATTATTGAGAGATATGAATTTCGTGCCATTGTATTATCTGTAAAGTTGCTGCTCCTGTAGATTGTCACTGTTCCTTTCTAGACTTTCGTGCTTTTGGTCTCTCTTTCTCACTCAAAGGGTCCCCTTTAATATTTCTTGCAGAGCTGGTTTGGAGTTCATGAACTCCTTTAGTTTTGGCTTGTCTTAGAAACTCTTTATATCTCCTTCTATTCTATTCTTGCTGGATAAAGTATTCTTGGATGCAAATTTTTCCCATTCAGTACGTTGAATATATCATGCCACTCACTTCTGGTCTGCCAAGTATCTGTGAACAGGTCTGCTGCTAACCTTATGTGTCCAGACTTGTAGGTCAAGGACCTTTTGTCCCTAGTTGCTTTCAGAATTCTCTTTTTATCTTTGTATTTTCCAAGTTTCATTATGGTATGTCTTGGTGTTGACCTGTTTTTGTCGATTTTGAGGGGAATTCTCTGTGCCTCGTGGACTTCAATGCCTATTTCCTTCCCCAGATTAGGGAAGTCCTCAGCTATAATTTGACCAGATAAACTCCCTTTTCCCCCTCGTCTTCTTCTGGGACTCCAGTGATCTGGATATTATTGCGCTTTATGGAATCACTGAGTTCCCAAAGTCTGTGTTTATGATTTAACAGTTGTCTTTCCCTCTTCTTTTCAGTTTCATTGTTTTCCATAATTTTATCTTTTATAGCACCTGTTCTCTCCTCTGCTTCATCCATCCTCATTGTAATTACATTCATTCATGTCACATCCTAGTTACAGCATTTTTTTTTTAATTTTAGACTGACTGGTTTTTAGGTCTTTGATCTCTGAAGCAAGGATTTCTCTGGCATATTCTCTGCTTTTTTCAAGCCTACCTAGTATTCTTATGATTCTTTCTAAATTCTTTTTTAAATATATTACTGTTTTAAGTAAATCTGTAGCTACAATTTCCTCTTGATCTTTCTTTTGGGAAGAATTCTCCATCTTGTCATTTTGTCTAGGTTTCTGTCTTTTGCATGTTATGAAAGCTTGTTATGCTTCCTGCTCCTGAGAGTAATGCTATATTATGAAGGTGTCCAGGCCCACACTGTCCAGGACCTGGTGCTTCAGAAAGAGTTTCTGGTATATGCTATGTGCACTGTGCTATTGTGTTTTGGCTGCTCTCTCCCACAGGTGACTCCTCTGAAGAGTGCCTCCTTGCTTGCAGTGGGGAGCGTTTGGACCTTTAATTAGGTGTGCTTTGGTTTGTTAAGATAAGTCTGATTTAAAAAAAGATAAAGACTTGTCCAAAAAAAAAGAGAGAGAGAGAGAGAGAGAAAAGGAAAAGGACCAAAAACAATAACAACAACGATAACAACCACGAAAAGAGACAAACAAAAAACTGTAAGCCTGGTTCCAAAGAGAGAGAGAGAAAGAAAGAAAGAAAGAAAGAAGAAAGAAAACGAAAGAAAGAAAGAAAGAAAGAAAGAAAGAAAGAAAGAAAGAAAGAAAGAAAATGAAAGAAAGAAAGAAAGAAAGAAAGAAAGAAAGAAAGAAAGAAAGAAAGAAAGAAAGAAAGAAAGAAAGAAATCCTATTTCCACTAGAACTGGAGCCAACACCTTGGAGCATTCTATGATCAGTAGAGGCCCACTGCACTGGCTCACAGTCAGACCTGGGTGCAGGGGATGAGGTTTGGTGTAAGTGGCTCCAGCCTCCACTGGAAGCACTGTGTTGCTCACTAGGGTCTGACCATGCTGGAGGACCTGGCATGGCACAGACCCATTCCCTCCTCCAGAGGAGAGCCTCACATCACTGTGTCTGGTGTCTTTTTGTCCCAGAAAAGCAGTCAACGAGCCATGCAAGGGCTTGGAGTTTATAGTGAAGCACAGTGAAAAGCTGTGACCAGGTTATCCACCCTCTGCCCACACCTCTGACCCTTGCTAATGAACTCAATGGCGCTCAGCGGTGTCTGCCACGTCTTTTGTCCTTGGAGAGACAATGCATTCCGGGAAGGAGAACATCTCTCCCAGGGGATCCCCATACCACACTGTCTGTTCCCATGCCTCCACCCTCCTTTTTCCCAGGAGCACCGCTGCCCACCGAGAGCGACTCCAGCAAAAGGTGCAGAACTTCTAAAACCTCAGAATTTGAGCTCCACTATTTGTAAAAACTTGCATTAGTAAGTTCCTCTTGACTCCCCCGTCAGTAGTTTGGGGGGAGTGTTCTTGCATGAATGTGACGCACGACTCTCTCTTTTCCTCTCTCTCTCTCTCTCTCTCTCTCTCCTTTCTGCATGAAAAGGGCTCTCTTCCCCTCCACGGCACCATGGCTTTTCTCTCCCCCAATTCATGTCTCTGCACCTCATACCTGCCACATTGTGTCCCTCTAATTGTGCAGATTTTTCTCTTAATCTTCAGATCAACTTCCTAGGTGTTTATCTACCTGTATTCGAGGGATGAGACAAGCCAAGAGTCCCCTGTTACTCTGCCATCTTAACTGTCCTAGAACAAGGACATTTGTATTTCCACAACGAACACACTGCATCGCGGGCTTAAAAAAACACCACACTCAAAAACTGCAAAACACACATTCTTTTAAAACATATTCAGAACCAGTTTAGTTATTCAGACCACAAAGGAAATTTTATTTCAATAGGCTAAAAATTTCCTTAATATAATAACAACTTAATATTCTATGAGTATTTTAGAGAGGTTTCTGAAGCTTACAAAACATCTTGGCCCACTTAATGGCTTCATTGGTTCTGCTTTCTGGTCAGAGTTGACTGCTATCATGCCACCTGGCCTTTCTCAATAACGGTGTCCTAGCCTCAGTTTCCAGTCTCCGAAGCCTCAAATCTCTCCCAGCCCCATATCTCCCTTCCCATATGCAAAGTGGGGAAAATAACATATATCTTGTTATATATTTGAAAATTAGACGTGGGGCACCTGGGTGGCTCAGTCGGTTGAGAGTCCGACTTCGGCTCAGGTCATGATCTCGCGGTCCTTGAGTTCGAGCCCCGCGTCGGACCCTGTGCTGACGGCTTAGAGCCTGGAGCCTGTTTCAGATTCTGTGTCTCCCTCTCTCTCTGACCTTCCCCCATTCATGCTCTGTCTCTCTTTGTCTCAAAAATGAATAAACATTAAAAAAAATTTTTTTAAAGAAAATTAGATGTGATTTATATAAAAGATCTAGAGCAATGCCTAACACACAGTAGACATTCGTAAATTATAGCCGCTGTTCTGTGAAAGCCGCATGTGGATATGCACATTCAGGGGGTTTTGGAGATCACCGCGTGGCCCTTCAAATCTCATTCACATTGTTCTGCCCTTGTATTCTCAGAGAATTGGGGGTGGGCCCAAATGGGTTCTGATCACCAGGCTGTGAACAATGTAGGATGCCACTTACCCAGAGAAAGAACATTTTGTCTTTACACAAAGGAAGCCTCAACTCACCCAGATGTGGGGCACTGGGCTGCACCCACGGGAGTGGGAAGCACTGTTGTCTACTGCACACAAATCACTCTCAGCTCTACCCCAGGGGGAAACATATTTCCTAATGAGTCTGAAGGTATCACATAGGTTGATGGTGGCCTTAGACAAAGACACTGAAAAGAACGGTCTTTCTTCCTCCAGTACAACGCTGGGCTGGGCTGTGAAGTTTGGAATTGGCGTTGCCAACTCTAATCGTAAAGATGATAACTCCTAGAGCATTTACTTATGACAGGAAAAAGTGGGCTTAGTTTCTTGATCTCCCTCTGCTGTGCATATGCAGAGATAAGGCACAACTTCTAGGTGACAGAGTTAGGATTTGAACCCAAGGCCAAGATTGACCTCTACCCTACACCCTCTGAAGGTAGGGCTATAAAAGCAACACCTTTTACAGGACAAGACAAGGACCCTGAAGATGGAATGATGGAAAGATGGAAGGAACCCCGTCCTTAATGCTGTTACACAACAACTATATCAACCTTGCCTGCATTCACTCCGCCTTGGGAGTTCTCAATATGTAGATCATCAATCTGCATATTGTTTGAGCCTCTTTAGGATGGAGTTTGTTATTCCTTGTGACTGAAACCATAATAAATAGATACAGGTAAGGAAAGGACCAATGGATGGTGTAAGATTATGGACAGGACCCCATCCCCCTAGAGGCCTGGACTGAGGACATATTTATGATAGTATGGTGGGTGGGTAGAGGAAGACAGTGTGAACTTCAGGAAGTCCTAGAAGCTCAACAAATCACCCAAAAGAAAGAGGATCTGAGGAGGAATGGTTGACAACATTGGGAAGGAGTTCCATTGGTGAATATTTGATTATCATAGAGATGTTAACTGATGTTTGAAGGTAAAGGTAGAAAGGCAATGTTTGGGTTGTGTTTTGTTTTTTGGGGTTGTTGGATTTTGGGGGTTTTTTTTTGCTTTGCTTTTTTTTTTTGCTTTGTTTTATTTTTACCATTTACCAACTGCAGCTGCCAAGTCTTAAAAAAACACTTAAAAAATAGCACAGCCTTCCCACAACTGACTCCAAGTAATTACAACATTTTGAAACAACACATTGAAGAGCTAGGAAGCGTTTATCCAAAGCCAATGGCACGATTCTTAGATCACCAAGTGCAAACTAATTTCCGTATAAGGAGAAGCAAAGAGTGTCATGGGTAGAGCATAAGAAAATAGAGGTCTGTTGTGTTTCTCAATGCTGTCTTGAGGCCACACAAAAGGCAACAGTTAATAAGTAATTTTACAGGAGAGGGGGGGTGCACACTTTTTCTTACCCCCCCCCCCAGCTGAGTGTATAAAAACAGAAAAGGCTTATATTAAATTCATTCTGACAATGTGGAAAGGGCACTGGAGTAGGACTTGATTCTAAGTAACTCAGGATACAAAATGGATAAGCCATAAGGCTTTCCCTCAGGAACCCAGTCTGTGGCATCGAACTTGAGCCACCAGGGCACTGATTCTAGCTTTAGTCTGCTATGGTATCTCGGATCTCTTCTCCCAGGGGGCTGTTTCACCCTTTCTCCCCTAACAAGCTAATAACACAGAGAAAGGCATCTACATCCCCATGTCTTCCACAGAAAGTGAGGGATTTAGAGAACTGAGCTCTGTCTCATCAATCAGTGTGGAAAATAAGGCCTTCCTCTCTCTACAAGCCTATGATTCTGTGATGACTAACTTCCTCTGGGGCTCTACATGAGAGCTATTAGTCTTCTGGGCTGCTCTCCTATGGGCCATGAAAGAAAGAGGGGTGGTTAATATGGAAATAGTTTTCTATTCTATCCATTCACCGCCAGTCAGTGAGTTAGTTGTTGAAATTAACAGATACCTGCGTTTCGTTGAATGCCTACCATGAAACCGAGCCCTAAGGATATGAAACAATGAAACAAGAGACCTATTTCTGCCCCGGGGCTTCACATTCAGATGCTTCTGAACCCAGGGTCTGGGTAGTGAACCCAATGTCTACCGCAAAAGATGACTTTACTAAAAACATACACCACTGGCTTTGTGTCTCAGAATCGAAATCAGGTTATAACTTTGCCTAAGGCAGAATTGCTAGGAGTATGTCTGCCCACTTGCTTTGTGTTAAGTATGGCCCACCCCTGCTCTAAACCAGGGGAGACCTAGGGTTCCAGATCCTACTTGAAATCACGCGTAACCACGAGAGGTCATTAGGCCTCAAACAGTTACTCAGAGCAACCAGGCGAGGAAATCCACAAGCTTCATTTGATCCCGAAGGTGGCAAAATATGCCCTCAACTGCACACGCCAGTATCTGAAAGCAAACTTGGCCCCGATGGTACAATTCGGGCTGCAGAATGATTGTTCTGGTTTCCTAAGGGACATGTGACTCACAAAGGCAAATAGGCATAGGCTTTTATCAATGGCTTCTTTATTTTAAAAAGCTAGGATTCACAGTGTGCATGATTATTTTTTTTTTCTTAGTTAGGAACCACTTAACCAGGTGTCTGAAAAGCTCTTATGAATTCAAAATGTAGTTTAGAGCTCCACGCCCCCACCTCCCACTGTCCCCTCTGTCAGCCCAGCAGGAGCCAGCATGGTCACAGCTGTTGGATTATGCTCATCTACCTCTGCTGTCCACAGATGGCACAAGGCTCAGCAACGTGGCATTCCCATTCAGTGAAGCATTCGGTTCCCCATCACAGTAGGCTTTAAGTGGTTTCTCCTTCCTTCCTTCCTTCCTTCCTTCCTCCCTGCTGTTGTTGTTGATGTAACTTTTTTCAGGAAAGGACGTTTACTTAGCTATTTAGAACTGTCCTATGGTGCATAACAGCACTTACTTACTCTACAAAAAGTAACTCTACAAAAAGGAGAGACTTCCTGCCTTCGCATAGTCAAGAGTCCAGATATTTTGACGAACACGAGTAAAATGAAACTGGTTAAGAGCTCAGGACCCACGACCTGACCGTGAGAAAAGGGACACTGAGCAAGTTATAATCTTCTCTGTGCCTCTTTACTCCTCTCTGAAATGGGGTCAGTAATAGTGCAATTCACAGGCGGCTGTGAAGATGCAATCAGTTCAGGCTTATAAAGTGCTTAGAACAGCGTATGGAACATAAAGGTAATAGCGAACTTTTATAGAGAGCTTCCGAGTAAGACCTTAATCAATATTGGTTCTTGTTTATGCTGAACGAAACCCCCATTTTTCTTAGGCTCAGCCTTTCCACTGATTTTTCCTACTCTCCTTAAATCTCTTCTCCACACGGCAGAGAGCTATTTTCAGCGTAAAAATTGTCCGTGGCTTAGAAATTAGCGGGGTTTGTAAACCTGAAGGCAGAAGAGATCATCCGTCTGTTCTGTACTCTAGTTGATAAAGTTGTGTCCTGTTGGAGTATAGGTTGACAAATCTGTTGCTGCTATATACATTCACTGGAATGGACCAGTAGAGTCAGTGGATGGCAGGTGTTCAAAACCAGGTCTCTCTTTCTCTTGGAGTGGAAGCTTACAGATAAGTGGGGGAAGATGCCAGAATGACCCAGGTGGTGACTGACGAATGAGAGGTGGAATCGTCAGCACTGTCTTAGGTCACTCAAGCTACTATGACAAAATACCATAAGCTGACTGACTTATAAATACACAACATTCATTAAAAAACAGTTCTTTAAAAAAAAATCTGTACATGCTATTCCACCACCCGAAACTCACCAACAACCTCTGGTTAATATTCCTACTTCCCCAAATGCTCCTCAGGTCCTAACCGACAGGGTCCCACCTACTCCTAAGTTCCATGTCCTCCGTGAGCTGTCTCTGGAGGCCCACGAAAGACTGGTCTTCTCTTACAGCCTTCACACCCTTGTCTCTGCCTGCCATACTCTTAGCCCCACTTCTGATGAACAAGTTACACCAGATCAGATGTCAGGCTTTCATCAACCCAACAATCATGGCGGACCCAACATAAATAACTAGATCCCGGCTACACAGCTCAGTGACACAGCGGGGGGCTTTGGGTCATATCTTTCCTTCCGAGACCTGTACTGTCTTCACATCCCTCAATGTCAAGTTTGCAAACGTTCTGAATAGCATTTTCTTCTCATTTCGACACGGCATTTCTGAAGCTAGATGTGGAGTTACCAGTTGTTAAGAGCTACTTCAGGACGGTCTCGCCTTTTCCGCAGTAATCAAGCAAACATATGCTCCAAGACTATCACTCTGCTCCTGGAGAAAGTCAGGCAGGCGACCCTGTCCATAGCTTTGCAGAGGTTGTTTATCGCAGAGACTCTCAACTTATCTATCTTTTTCCTTCTAAAAGCAAAGCCCGCACAATTTCCAATTACTTTCTGGAGAAGAAACTCCCCAGTGAAAAATGAAGTGAACTGTTCAAGGTGATATTTTGAATGAGGATGCTCCAGATTTCACTGTCAATACTTCCAGAAAAGTACAAATGATGCATTCTTTCTCCCACTCCCCCCGCAAAAAAGCTAAGAAATATCATTAACTCCCCAGTAGATTTGCCTAGGGTTCCTAATAAAAATTTAAAATCGTTTTCTTCCTCAGGCACCCTAGTGAATCTTTGAAGCAACCTGTAATGATCTTAATTGGCTGTGACTCTCTGAATTATTTCTACACGAGAGTGTGCTTCATGATATTTTTCTTGCTGTTGCTCTTAATAGAAGTTATTTTCCCCAAAGGGCTTCAGTGCTTCTAGCTTAACTCAAAAAAAAGTCAGCGAAATTGATCTCTTAAAAACCATTCTTTGTATGGCAGTAAATAAGATATTATAACAATGTTAAGCTCACTTTTTATAGGTTACAGTGTTTACAAGCAAGTGGGTTGAAGTCTGTTTGCAGAATAAACCATCTTTTAAATGGCCCCCAAATTAGTAAAAAATGTCAGTTCCTTGCTTTTCCACATTTACTAACATTCTGAAATAAGCGTTGTGTAGTTTATTTATGAAGAAAACCAAGTACATCTGCAAATATCACCCTAGAGTTACAGAAAATGGTTTCAAAAGGTTAAGCAATTCACCATCGGTATCAGTAAATACAGCTGCTAGATGAGAGAGGAATACCTAGACAAAGGAAAGAATATTGAATTATGTGGCCTCAAGAAGCTCTTAACGATAAAAGATTTGAAATCACAATTTATGGAAAAAAATTCAATTAACCAGAATCTGAAACTTTTCAATAATTACAGTCTCTGCCATCCTTAGAGAGAAAATGGTTTTCAATAGGAATGGTTGAAATAAAAACTGTTTTTTGACTGATCTTAAGCCATCAATTTCAATTAGCCAGAAATACTATTCCAGTTAATTACCATTCCCACTAATAGTAATCATGAACTCCTCCCAAATGAGTAACTATAACAAAAGTGTCTTCGATGATGACTGCTTTTCTAGACGAGTCTAGAAGACAGTTTTATCAGGTGCAAATGACAGAAACTCCACCTCATACCGGTTAAACAGTACAGATAATTGATTGGTTCACATACCTTAAAAGGCTGGAAACAAATGATGTTGCTTCAGGTTATACGTTATCCAGCAGCTGAAATGATATCGCCGAGGACCCTGGACTTCTCCATTTCTCTGTCATAGCTTCCCATGTCAGGTCTGTCCTCAAGCAGCTCCAGGACTCTCCTGCCGATTGTAAATGGCTGCAAGCAGCCGTGAGCCTCACGCCCACTCACCATACCAACCAGAACGAGCCTTTACCAGTGGCTGCCCTGGCAGATGAGAGAGTTTCCCTGTCCCAGAGGCCAGTGTTACATTATATCTCTTTGATTCTGACTGAATTATATGCTCATCAATAAGTCAATCAATACGGCCGGTGAGATCGGATGGCCAGCAGGCTTACCCCAATCACAGCCAAGTCTTGGAATTATAGTTGGGCTGGAACACTGAGGCTGTCGGGAGAAAAGGGAAACGAGAATTGATGTTGGTAATACAACCGAGACAGGTCTACTGCAACAGCAAAGAAGGAACTCTCAAACCACCAAAAGCATAGAAAGCCCACTGAGGTCAGCCGATGTCAATGAGACTGGAGTTAACGCAAGCCAGCAACCACCTCTGGTTTTACGACCGCTTGCGCCAGGCAGATATTTTTTGCCACGTTGCATTAAAGCAGCGTATTGGAGTTAAAGTATCTAGAGGCTTCAAGATTGCCTCTAGAGTAGAAAGACCACATAGAAATAGCCAAAAGAAAAACGAAGAAACACCGACCCTCAAAGCCCCCAGGAAAATAACCATGTTCACCGAAGATGTCAGTTCAGGTTTTGGAGACAGACAAATCTGGGTTTGCCTCAAAAATATGCTACTTATTAGCCATGTAGTTACTTTGCCTCCTCGAGGTCAGTTTTTCCCCCCTAAATGATAGAAATAAGAAGGCTTTCAATAATACATCATTCATACAGTTACTGAGAATTAAAATAAGATCTTGTAGGCAAAGCATCCAAAGCCTGGCACAGAGTAGGGACCCCCCTACATGCTTCTGTTGGGCCTAAGGTTCTTGCCATCACCAGGGAGGCGTCCCAGTGAATGGAGGGCACCACCTGTCACTTTCCGACCCCCACAAGGTCACAGTAGTGCCTCCGGGGTTGTTAGACAAAACTAGAATCATACCAAAAGGTTTTGTTTTCTTGTTACTTTTTCTGATTCTTGCTTGCTTTATATACTCCTTTTTATTTCAACGTTTATTTATTTTTGAGAGAGAGAGAGAGAGAGCGAGAAGTGGAGGGACAGAGAGAGCGGGAGACACAGCATCCGAAGCAGGCCCCAGGCTCCGAGCTGTCTGTCAGCACAGAGCCTGACACGGGGCTCAGACGCACAAAAGGTGAGATCATGACCTGAGCCAAAGTCAGAGGCTTAACCAACTAAGCCACCTAGGCGCCCCGGCTCCAGGTACTCTCGAATGGACAGAAACCTTTCTGTGACTATTCCTGTATCTAAAATAGATACCTTTACCCAAGGGACGATTTCTGTGGCAATAAAGAGGAAGTGAAGAAAAAGAGGTGGGGGCAAAAGGAAGGTGGAGGAAGTCACCACACTGCCCATTTCCACAAAATGATCACAGCGTTCTCAGGCCGTTCGTTCATCTATCTAGTCCCTCCATCATGTATAGTAAAAACCTCATTTTTATGTATTTTCTTTTCAGAGAAGAATAAATGTGCTCTTTCTTCCCAAGCCTTCATTGAACTATCATCCCTCATCAGTGAAGATCAAAGCACGGCATCGATTTGCAAAGCACTTTGAAATTTCAACGAGAAGAAAAATGCAATGGGCGAGGTACCAGGAACAATGAGAGGGAAATAGGTAAGTGGGCAAGGATAAATATGGCGGTGGCCTTTCTACAACAATGGGACTCACACTGAGTGCCCCTTGTCCACGCTGAGTGTATCTGGCACAACAGGACCTCGGTGGTCTCCTTGTTTGAAGCGAACACCCCCACTGGGTGACTAATGAAATTTATGTTCCTTTGTCACTTGGACTCTGCGAGGCCTTGCAAAGTGGCAAAGGAGACAACCATATAACTAATTGATGTTCAGCTGTTGAACTAATCAGTGCTACGCACTAAGGGAGAGAACCTAGTCTTGCGTGCTCCTCCCCAACCAAGACTGTCCTGCTTTTTTCTAGGTGACAAATGCCTAGTTTGATTGTGACCTTTCAAACCTCCATCATGATTCTAATAGGAATGCTTCAGGCCATTTGAAAGAGGAACATCCCTCGATGGGGCTTCTAAGTGCCCTGCAAACTATGCTACAACATAGTCAACTTCCTATTCTGGCGCTAGACTGAACGAGACCCGATAGATAACTCGTTAAGAGCGGGTAGGTCGTAGGTATTTCTGGCACTGAGCTCAATATTCTGCTGCTAGAGGATTTTTGAATGTATTACTTTTTTGCATGTTGCTAACAGATTCAAATATGATCTCTAAGAAAAAAAAAAAAAAAAACAACCACGTCTTGTATAGTGTTTATTTTCCCTTCTGTAAGGCCCGAACTTTTATTTCCAAGGCATAAACTCAATTGCACAACATTTCATGGTAGATTTTCCAAAGTAGATTGATTATTATCTGCCCAAGGCTTAACCTGAAAGTTATGACCATGGATAAGTAGCGCACACCGGCCTAGAGTCCAGCAAAACTGCCTTCAAGACCGGAAGTTTACTGTGTTCTGATGACAGGTACCTCCATTTCTGTTTCGTGTAAATAAGAAAACACATAACTTTTAAAAGATAGCTAAGCCATAGTTGTTCTTTTTTCTCTTATCTAAACTATGCACTCGCTTTAAATGTCTAAGCCTATGTGATATGTTCTGTTCCACAGTATAAATAAAATATAAATAAGGTAGTAATTAAGGGTGTTGAAAGATTAATGCTGAAATATTTTTTTGAATCCAGAGTATCTTTTTCATGAGAATATCTTTCAAGGAATTAATCTTAAGAGTAACAAAGGGGCACCTGGGTAACTCAGTTGGTTGAGCGTCCGACTTCCGCTCAGGTTAGGTTTGTGAGTTCCAGCCCCGCATCGGGCTCTGTGCTGACAGCTCAGAGCCTGGAGCCTGCTTCAGATTCTGTGTCTCCCTCTCTCTCTGCTCCCCTGCTCATGCTCTGTCTCTCTGTGTCTCAAAAATAAATTTTTAAAAAACCTTAAAAAATATGTAAAATGTTGTTCAGGCATGCTCATACATTTTTTAAAAATGCAAATTAAAAATACACTAAGATTTCATATCTCTGTTAGATTGACAAATATCTAAATTTGCAGCACACGCTGTTACCAAGGCTGGGGAAATGGCTCTCGGTCACCTTATGACTGGGAATGCAAAATGGTGCAATATTCATGAAGGAGAATTTGGCAATATCTGGTAAATCACATACTAATTCACATTTTGGTCCATCAATCACAATTGTGTTGGTCTACACAAATAAACCACTGGCGAAAATGCAGGAAAATGCAAGCACATGATATTCTTTGCTATACTAACTTTTTTTAACATTCTAAATCAGTTTATGAAAGTATAATTTATAATCAACAAAATGCACCCATTTAACCTGTAAAGTGAATTTTGATAAATGTGCATACCCATGCGACTACCACCACAAAGAAAAAATAAACTATTTCCATTACCCCAAAAGTTTTCTCCTGATTCTTTTTTTTAAATTTTTTTAACATTTATTTATTTTTGAGAGAGAGAGAGAGAGAGAGGTGAGGGTGGGGGGAAGGGAAGAAAGAGGGAGACCGAAGATCCAAAGCAGGCTCAGCGCTGTGAGCACAGAGCCCAATGTGGGGCTCAAGCTCGAGAACGAAGAGATCATGACCTGAGCCGAAATCCAGAGTAGACCACTTAATTGACTGAGCTACCCAGGGGACCCCTGATTTTTTATAATCAATCCACTTCAACTTTGACCCCAGGGCAACCACTGATCTTTCTGCCATTATAGATTGGTTCATATCTTCTAAGAGCTCAGGTAGATGAAACCACTCAGAATATACTTCCTTGTATCTGGTTCCTTCCATGCAGCATAATGTTGTAGAGATTCATCCACGTTGTTGCATATGCCAAGAATTTCTTCCTTTATATTCCTAAATAGTTTTCTGTTGTATAAATACACCATATGTCCGTGCATATCTGAGTGATTACCAGCTTGGAGAGATTACAAATAAGGAAATCTTCTATGAATATTCATATACATATACATAAACGTGCATTTTATGTCTCTGGTAAATAACTAGTAGTAGAATTTCTGGATGAAAAAAGTGAATGCGCAGATTTATAGAAAATGCCCATTTCTCCAGGTCCTTGACAAAGCTTGGTGTTGTCAGTCTTTTAAAATTTTAGCCTTTGAGCTTTTGTTTTGTAATGGTATTGTATTATGGTTTTCATTTTAATTTCCTTAACTAGAAATTGTGTTGAGCATCACTTTGTATACTCATCTGTGATTTTATCTTTGGTAAATTATTGTTCAAATAATTGTTTAAATTGGGTTGTTTGTCTTCTTAGGATTGAGTTTTAAGAGTTCTTTATATATTCTGGATCGTGCTTTTGTATCAGATATTTGATTTGCAAATATTTTCCTTCAGTTTTTGCCTTGTCTCCTTGTTTCCTTAATTGTGCCTTTTTACAACAAAAGTTTTAAATTCTAATGAAATCTAATTTATTATTTATTTCTCTTTTCTTGGTGTAAAAACACATGTCAAACCTAAATCACTAAGATTCTTCCAATGCTTTTCTAAAATTTTTTTAACATTTATTTATTTCTGAGAGAGAGAGAGCGTAAGCAGGGGAGAGGCAGAGAGGGAGACACCAAATCCGAAGCAGGCTCCAGGCTCTGAGCTGTCAGCACAGAGCCCGACCCGGGGCTGGAACTCACAAACCACGAGATCGTGACCTGAGCTGAAGTCGGACGATTAACCGACTGAGCCACCCAAGGCCCCGTCCAATGTTTTAACCTAGAAGTTTTGTAGTTTGTGCTTATATTAGGCATATGACCTATTTTAATTAATTCTGTGTATAGAATGAACTAGGTGTCTTTTTTTTTTCACATTTGGATGCCCAATGATTATGGAACCATTTATTAAAAAGAGGCAACTTTGTTCAAAATCAATTGACTATAAATGCATGAGTTTATTTTTGTACTCTCTATTCTGCTTCATTGATCTCTATATCCTTATGTTCACCCTTACACCTACACCTGCATAGTCCCATTTCCTTAACTCTATCGTAAGTTTTGAAATCAGGTAATAGAAAACCTCCATCTTTGTTCTTTTCAAAGCGCTTTGGGTATTCTGAGTCTTTTCCATTTCCATTAACGTTTTGGGAGTAGGCTCCAAATTCTACAAATGCATTCCGAGATTTTGGTAGGGAGTGCACTGCCTCTTTGGATCAATTTGGAAAGAACTATTATCTTATAAATATGAAATCTTTCAACCCATGACATGGAATATCTCGTTTATGTAGATTTTCGTTCACTTTTCTCAGCAACATTTCATATTTAGTGCGTGTACAAGTCTTACACGTCTTTGATTAAACTTACGACTAAGTGTTCTAGTCTTTTTGAAGCTATCGCAAGTGGAATTTTGTCAGTTTCATTTTCAGAATGAAATTCTGCTAGTATATACAAATGCAATTGATTTTTCATGCTGACCGTGCATCCCACAACCTCCATAAACGCGCTTATTAGATCTCTTAGGGATCTTTTGTTTTGCAAATTCCTTACAATTTTCCATGTATAAGATCATGTTGTCTGCCCATAAAGAGTTTGACTTATTCTTTTCCAACCTAGAAAATCCTTTCTGTTGCCTTATTGCACTGGCTAAAACGTCTGGTACCATGTTAATAAATGTGGTGAGGGCAGATTTCCTTGTCTTACTGCCAGTCTTGGATGGAAAGCATTTATCCTTCACCATTTAGCACCTACTTGGCTGTGGGATTTTGTATTTACTTTATCAGGTTAAGGAAGCTCTCTGTTGCTAGTTCCTTGAGAGTTTTTATCATGAATAAGCGTTGGATTGTCTAAAGCTTTTCCTGCATCTGTTAACCTGGTCATTAGACATGAATTTTTAATAATAAACTGACTTTTAATTTTAACTTAATATTTCATTGATATTTATTTTGCTTTAAAGTATTGTTTTCAGTTGATTTTTTTGGATGTAAAGCCAATTTTGCATTCTTGAAATAAATGCTAGTTTGACATAGTATATAATCCTTTTTATGTTGCTGGGTTTGATTTGCCATGAGTCAGAATCCACAGTTGTTTCACTATATTTTATAAAAACTCCGGGGGGGGGGGTTGTTGTTGTTTTCTTAATTTTTTTTAATGTTTATTTATTTTTGAGAGAGAGACAGAGGACGAGCAGGGGAGGAGCAGAAAGGGAGACACAGAATCTGAAACAGACTCAAGGCTCCTAGCTGTCAGCACAGAACCCGATGCGGGGCTTGAACTCCCGTACCATGAGAGCATGACCTGAGCCAAAGTCAGATGCTCAACCTACTAAGCCACCCAGGCACCCCTAAAAAAGTCCAATTTTTAGCCAAAAATCATGAAGCATGCAAAGAAACTGGAACGATGATCATCCTCAGGAGAAGTAGCAGTCAAGAGAAAATTACTCTGAATTGGCCCAGAGGTTTGATTTGCTAAACAAAATCTTCAAAACAGCTGGGTCAATTCCCTGGCCAATTACCTGTCTTCATCTGATTCGACCTAGTAGCAGCATTTGATACACATAATCACCCTCTCTTAACATTTTCTTCATCTGACATCAAAGACATGACTATTTCTTGGTTCTCATCTCAGCTTCCTTTATTGCTAGATCCCTCTCGTGTGCCAGATCCTGAGAGCTCCCCGAATTCCTACCTGGTCCGTCCAATCCAGTCACATGCGGACAACTCCCAATTTTATATCTTCAGTCCTGAGCACTCAACCTAACAAAATTGCCCAAGGCATCTCAGACATAATACGTAGAATCAATTTCTTTATTTTCCCTCCAAAATGTGTTCAGCCCACATCTTAATCATATCAGCGTCTGCATCTCCATTCCTATAATTACCCAAAGCTAAAAACAAAAGAGTCATTGGGGCGCCTGGGTGGCTCAGTCGGTTGAGCGTCCGACTTCGGCTCAGGTCACGATCTCACAGTCTGTGAGTTCGAGCCCCGCATCGGGCTCTGTGCCGATGGCTCAGAGCCTGGAGCCTGCTTCCGATTCTGTGTCTCCCTCTCTCTCTGCCCCTTCCCTGCTCATGCTCTGTCTCTCTCTGTCTCAAAAATAAATAAAAACATTAAGAAAAAAAAAATTAAAAAAAAAAAAAAAGAGTCATCTTTGACTCCTATTCTGGAAAACGTTCCCAAATCTGATTGTTGGCCGTCATCTACTCGGCTGCACCCTGCTCCAAGCCACAGTCACATCTTTCCTTCACCACTACGACAGCTTCCTAACTGGCCTCTTGAACTTTATTTCCCGCCCTTGTACAGTCTATTCTGTGGCAGTAAGAATGCATCTCTTAAAACGTAAAGCATACCACATCACTCCACTGCTTAAAATTATTAGTCAAATAAAAACCGAAGTCTTTAAAACAACCCGGGAGACTCTATATAATCTGTATCAACCCCACCCACATCCTCTCTCACCTCATTTCTTTCCATGCCTTCCTTGTTCTTTTTATTCCAGATCCTTCGGGACCTTCTTTCTTTTTCCCAACCAAGCAAACTCCAGATATACTCATGGTTCATTTCCTTCCGGTCACTACCAAAACCTCAACCTATTTTGGAAGCTTCCTCTGTGTAAGAAGATGTATATTCTACTCTTGTCACTCTCTCCTCCTCTGAGATTCCTTCTGTTTGGCCCTTTCTTTTCAAAATAACACAAATCACCTTCTATTAAATTATTTATTTGTTTACTCGCTGATTATCTAGGGCAACAACGTGCAGGTGCACACACACACACACACACACAGCCCAACAGAACAGTTATTTTATTTACTGACTTTTCCCAAGTAACTAGATAAGATCCTGGTCTAAGGTAGACACACAATAAATATTTGTTGGGCGAATGAATGAAGGCAATTTCTATGGTGAGCATTAACTGAGTTTCTACTAGATACCCAGAAATGCCCTAAGTATAGTAGAATCTCCTTTTATTTTTCTAACAATCCTAACAATTAAATATAATTATCCTTTTTGTATTGATAAGGCTCTGAAAGATTAAGGGCTTGCTTAAGGTTTCATAGCATGTCAGTGATAGAATTGCATTCCAGTCTTCTAGTTTCAAGCTTTTATCTCTATTACACTGGTTCTCAGTAATGTTGGGTACATTGGGTGACTACAGAATGGAATCCATAGAGATAGGACTAAAAGCCAGGCACCAGTGGGAAACATTTTTGAGTAGCTCTTAACATCTAGTTTTGTAATCTTTTGTCAAATTACAACAGCCAGTACTCAGACCGGAATATTGAACTTCTCAGGAAATGTTCTTTTCTGACATGTAGAGCTGTGAAAAAGTCACTTTTCCAACAGAGAAACATACTGACGATCGGTCTCAACACCTGGGACTTCCACATGGCTTTGTCACATTTATTGGAACACTGTATTTCAGGAATGGCTTGAAGCAAAATTATTGGTGAAAACAAATTATATACCTATAGACAGTCAAATGATTTGTCCCAATTGCGCATTTTCTAATTAAGAGACAAATATGCATATAACAAGCTCCAGGTGAGACTTGTCCACTCCCTTTAGGTCTTAATTTGGCAGCTAGACTTTCAGAGTGAACCAAAAGAATATATTGCTCTCAGGCAAGGTATTTTCCTATACCGTATACAAGTTTTAATCCAGTTCTAAGGAACAGTCTTGCCAAAACTCATCCTCTTGTGACCTTAGCTTAGAGGTTGTTCAAGAGAAGGAACAGTGAGGGGAGAAGAGGAGCTCAAGCAATGTAAGAAATGGTCAGTTTTTCCTCGTTTCAGGGCCTATTATGGAAAAGCAAGTCTACATCTGGCCGAGTGTCGGAATAATTTTATGACTTGAATCTAAACCCTTGGCAAAGATTATTCATTTCAGGCTCTTCAGAGAGATCATAAACCACACGTTTTATTTTTGTTATTAGAAGCACTCCTTGTTTCTGAAAGAGCTTGTGGTATATAAGGCCCTAGTGTTTTTAAAAGAAGTTCAGGAAGAAGACATCTGCAACGAGGAAAAAGATCACCAGACATCACACAAAATTGCAAGCACAAGAATAAGATTTCTACCTCTGTTTCAATGTGCAAACTGGAGTCCAGGACAAAGCAATCCTGTAAATGAAAAGAAAGGTGTGATATTTGCTTAACCAAGAGAGACTGAAATTGAGAAAGCTTAAAGCTTAAAGAAGATTTTATTTAATCTCATTATAATGAAGTGAAGGAAAGAAAGAAAAAGATTATGAATAAGCTTTAACCTCCGATTATTGAGTATATAGTTGTGTTCAGACAATTCTGATATATGGCCAAAGTAAAATTTAACTGAATTTGTATTGTCAACAATCAATTATTAATGACTTGGATTTCCCAGATTGTATTTCATGAGCTCATTTTTCTTTTGCTGAGTAAATTACGCTTTTCAGAGACCCTATAAATAGCTAACTTATCTTGCGTGACCTAGAGGGGAAAAAAATGGTATAACAGGTAAATATGAAAAGCAAATGTAATCCAACTAGTTCAAGACTAGACATAGATCAAAATATTTCTGAGACAAAAAAAAAAAGAAGAAGAAGAAGAAGAAGAAGAAGAAGAAGAAGAAGTTATAGAAAGACGAAGAAAGGACTACATTGTATTGGGAACATAGGTAAACACAAATGTTTGCCCTGATTTTCTTGTTAAAGCATAATTGAACATAATTGAACAGATGAAAAATTTCATCTCATCTGCTGTTGACTTCCTGTCACAGGTTGTATGGAGCTTTTCTCCAGATCCAAAGACAAAGCCCTTTACCAGAAAAACAGGATAATTTTATTTACTTTAATATCTTCTATCTCCACTTTTCTCTCTTCCCTCATTCACAGAGGTTCCTGCACTATTGCGTGGGGAAAGTTAATACAAAAATACTTGAAACGAAATTAGAAGGTAAATAACAAACTAAGAAAAATATCTGCCAAATAGATGATATCAATACACTTGAAGAACTTTTGAAAACAAAAAAAAGGACAAAAGATCCCATAGAGAAATGGACAAAGGACAAGAAAAAAATAATCCAAAAAGAAAAACTATTAATATATTTAAATCAGCAGTAAAGTCAAATTTAAATGTGAGGTGCTGTTTTTGCTTTGATGTGAGCAAAGATAATTCCCATTCTCAAGAGAGAAATTTGGCAATATAATTTTTTAAATTTATGTTTTCTACTTCCAGAAATTTATTCTAAGAGAATGTTCATGAATATATTCAAAAATTAAGCTGTCAGATGTTCTTTGCATTATTTTAAGTAACAAAATATTAGAAGTGAGCTAAATACCCAACTGTGTAATACATAGCAAAAATTATGAAGCATCATACAAGATATTATGAAGTCATTAAAAAATTCAAAGGATGGTATTTTGTAATAAAAAATACTATCAATTCTATTTTATCAGAAAAAGAAATAGATTTCCAAACAGTTTAGTAAATAATTCCTTATTAAATAAGGACATAAAACACATGAGTATTTTCTAAAGTTTCTATAATGAATATCTATTATCTATTAGTAAGAAAAATATGCTTAAAATTAGGCAGAGTTTAGCTATAATATCATATGAACACAGTCATTGTCTCTTCACTTTCCCTCCCAACATAAATCCGGACAACTTTACTTGCACTTTGTATAAAGTTTTATTTGTGTATTTTACCTCCATACTATTCCCTCTTTACATTTGTAATCTTTGTACACATACGTATTATGATAAAAACTATAATTATGCTGTAGAGAGAGGGCCGATCATTTTAATTTATTTTAGCACTCAGAACAGCTTCTGACGTCAGTAAGTAGTCAATTAATTTTTTTTTGGCTTATAGGACTTGACCTCCCAAACTTTGGCTAAGCCTATTCAAACCCAACCTCCTTGTTACTGTCAGCCTATTCTTTCATAAATATCACTGTAACCAGGTAATCCCTTTGCTTATAAACTTAAAGAGCTGTTTCCTCCAAATAAAAGCTAACATCAGGCTAAACCACGTTCTGTTTCATGAACTCTTTTCTTATTTCACTACCGCCCACTTTCATTCATAAATTCCCCAATACATCAGACTAATGGGCTCTCTATACACTAATTCATCACATTCGCTTACATTTCTGGGCTCTCTCTCAGGTACCTGGTTCGCCTGTAATAGTCCCTTCCCCACTGGTTGCTGCCCAAACCATGCTCATTGATCCAGCCTCAGCTTTTCACAATTTCTCCAAATCTTCTTTAATATTCCTTGTTTCTCTCTTCCTTCTGCAAGTTCTTTTGGTACCCAGCGTCTGGATGGCAAAAGTTTGTGTGCACGATCCCCTATGTTACTTGGATTTTGTTTTATGTTTCTTGCTCATGTTCCTCAAACTCAAATATCAACTTTCATCATAGACACTATAGTTCATAGTTTGTTTGTATCCCACATAATGCTTGACACAATGGTGACCACAAAGGAAGTATATATAAATATCCTTTGATTGGTAATGAAACGCAATGAATGTAATATAAAATAAATTTGCTGCCAGTACTTGGAGCCCTGCTTTTTAGCTAAAGCTCCTTATTTTCTTCCCCAAAGTTTATTTATTTATTTTGAGAGAAAGAGAGCACACGAGTGAGGGAGGGGGAAAGGGTTAGAAAGAATCCCAAGCGGGCTCGCGCACTGTAAGCACGGAGCCCCGCATGGGGCTTGAACCCACGAACCATGAGATCACGACCTGAGCCGAAATCAAGAGTCAGATGCTTAACCGACTGGGCCACCCAGGTGCCCCTAAAACCCCCTAAATAACAAATTCATATCAGCCTAGTTATCAGAATCCTAGGAACTTTGTGTGGCTCCAGGTCGCCCAACCTGAGGCAAGAACTCAAATCCAAATCAGAGGATATGTTCTAGCACGAGATTCCGTATTCCTCGTCATCCCAACACTTGCCATCCTTCTCCGTTATTTCAGTGTTCACAGCAGAGACCCACCCATGTCCCGGTCCCTTGGCACTTGCCTTCATCGCCTCTAACATCTTCCTCCTCTTAGCGGTCCACTCCCAAGGACACCCTCTTCGCTCCATTATGTAGTGAAGGTTTTCCACCTGCAGAATGAGATTTCCGATATTCCTCAGGACAACCCTGTCTTCACAGCCTGTTTGTTTAACTAACCTCCTATACTTAACTCTTTGTTCCCATCAGCCTGCCAGCACTACGGCTTTATTTCTCCCCACCCGAAGTGCCCTTCTATTCGCTTTTCTCTTCATCCATCTTACTTCTATTGTCTCATCATTTCACCTTCCTTTTTGGCAACGTTGTTGGCCCTCTACCCTTCAGGGCTTGGCTCTCCCCCACAAATGTCACACACCGCAGGCCAGAACACGGGGACCGAGGGCCTGGTAAGTTACACGCTGACCCTCCGGGACTCTCAGCCTCGCCCCGAGGTAGCTGCTTGTTCCCTGCCGGGCTGCCCACACCGGGACGTGCGCTGAGATGACCTGATCGTTGAGTGACGCGGGGAGTTTTGTGGCCTTCAAAGCAGCCTCGACAGCAGATATTGCAGCGGGTTTTCAGGTGCTCAGGGGACCTGCCCACTGCCGCTGACGTTCAACATCTGAAAGGCACAGTAAGCCCGAAATGCTGCGAAGTGCCTCCCAACGGAGTCGAGAGACTGGTCTCGGTTGAATTGTGGCCGGACAACCCAAGCGGTTCAACGGGCAATTCGGTTGACCGCTCCTCACTTCCGTTGCGAATGGCCAGCAAATCGTCAGTCTTGGATCGATAGATACACTTTCTCCACGATGGCAATAGATGTCTGGGTTTTGCAGCAGAACCGAAGAGAACACACATACAACTGCACAAACTGACACTTATCCAAGAGTCACAGGTGTCTATGTTCATGAGGATCTTAGCAATGACCGCAGAATCCACTGTGATTCTCTGAGTGGCCTCGTATTTATCGTCAGCATAGACTGTGCCTCTTACCTAAAAGAAAAAAATGGGAGCCGTAGAATGAGAACTAACACTGCTCTGCTCCAGCAGACCACACCTGTTGTATCGTGAAGCAGAAGTGACCCTCCACCATCAAAGTCCCTCCACCCCAGGTCTGGATACTGCCCCTCTGCGTCACACTGTTTTCCCCCTCAGGTACGGTAACTTCCGGTTGTCTATCAAGTTCTGCTGGCTTTTTCAAGTCAGTGTTTGTAACTATGCTCACGTGTTTTCCATGCTAAAATGAGAAAAAAGAAAACTCGCCTTTTTAATGTTTCTACTGAGATAAATTCATATAAAAGCCACCCCTTTAAAACATACAATTCGGTAGTTCAGAATATATTTACTGCGTGTCACAAACATTCCAGAAAGTTTCTATCACTAAAACAGAAGGGTGTACTCATCAGCAATCAGTGTCAATTCCCCACTTTCCCAATACCACTGATCTACAATCTGTTTCTACAGATTTGTCTATTCTGTATATTTCATACACATGGATTTATACAATACATGACCTTTTGTGTCTGGCTTTCACTTAGCACAATGTTTTCAAGGCCCATCCGTGCTACAACTTGGATCCATGGTTAATTCTTTTTCATGACTGAGTAATATTCCAGTGTGCGGACGTGCCACATTCATTTACCCACTGAGCAGTTGATGAAAATCTGGGTCGTTCCCTCATTTAGGCTATTGCAAATAATGCTACTATGAACATTAGTGTACAAGTTTCTGCATAAATGTGTTTTCAATTCTCTTCATACATCCAGGTATGGGATCAGTGTGGCATAATTACGCATTTAACATTTGAGGAACTGTCCCAAAGTGGCAGATGGCACTAGTTTACATTCCTCTCAGAAGTCTGTAAGGGTTCTGGTTTCTCAACATCCTCATCGACACTTGTCATTATCTGGCTTTTGATTCTAGCAATTTTAGCAGGTGAGAGATGCATCTGACTGTGGTTTCGATTTCCATTTCCTAATGTCTAATGATGTTGAGCATCTTTCCACGTCCATGCTGATTTTTTGTGTAGAATCTATTGAAATCTTTTGCCCATTTTCTTAAAGTTTATTTTTATTTATTTTGAGAGAGAGAGAGAGAGAGAGAGCACACACACGCACACAAGCGAGCAGGGGAGGAGCAGAGAGAGAGAGAGAGTCTCAAGCAGGCTTTATGCTGTCAGCCTGATGCGGGTCTCAGTCCCACAGACCATGAGATCATGACCTGAGCTGAAATCGAGAGTCAGAGCTTAACTGATTGAGCCACCCAGGCGCCCCCTGCCCATTTTTAAACTGGGTTGACTTCCTATTGTTGAGTTCTAGGAGTTGTTTACATACTCTAGATACAGACCCTTAATCGTTTTTATGATTCATAAACATGTTTTCTCATTCTGTGGGTAGATTTTCAATTTTCTTATTAAGTTTATTTATTTACTTTGAGAGAGACGGAGACAGTGTGAGTGGCGGAGAAGGAAAGAGAGAGGGAGAGAGAGAAAATCCCAAGCAAGCTCCATATTGCCAGCACAGAGCCCGATATGGGGTTTGAACTCACAAAACCACGAGACCAAGACCTGAGCCAAAACCAAGAGTCAGACGCTCAACCAACTGAGCCACCCAGGCGCCCCAATTTTCAATTTTTTATAGTGTCCTTTATTGCACTAAAGCACTTTTATTTTGATGGGGCCCAACTTTATCAATTTGTTCTTTCGCTCGTTTGTGTTTTTCGTGTCATATTCTAATTCAAGATCACATAGATTTAATCGTGTTTCTTTCCAAGTGTTGTATAATTTTAGCTTTAGATTTAGATTTTGGATCGATTTTGAGTTAATTTCTGCATTTGATATGAGGTAAAGGTCCAACTTCTTTCTTTTGCATGTGGATACCGAGGTGTTTCAGCCCCATTTGTTGAAACGATAGTTCTTTCCCCCATTGAATTGTCTTTGCACCATTGTTAAATACCAATTGACCGTAGGTGTATGGTTCTATTTCCAGACCTTAAATTCTTTTTTATTTCTCTATATGTCTATCTTCATACTGTACCACACTGGTTTCATTATTGTAGCTTTGTAGTACATTTTGAAATCTGGAATATGAATTCTCCAGCTCACTTCACTCCTTTTGAAACTGTTTTGACTTCAAGGGCCCGCATATTTTCAGATAAATGTTAGGACAGCTTTTCCATTTCTGCAAAAAAAAAAAAAAAGAGGCAATTGAAAATTTGAAAATCTGATAGGAATTGCATTGAACCTTCAGATCAATTTGGGGAGTATTATTCTTAAGAATATTAGCTCCTTCATTTTCAAAGGATAGTTTTGCCAGATTATACATAGTGAGCTCAGGAGAAATCCAAGATGATCAAGGAAAATAAGAACATAATGTAGCTGTAAGGTACAAGCTTTATTTGGGTGACGTTTGACAGATTAGCCTCAGGGGAAGTGTCTTGTAGCATAAGACCTTACCGAGGCTGCAGCTTAAGGGCCACAGACCAGAATGGAAAAGGATGAGGGAATTCTGGGGGAGAGTGCAATCTCAGAGGGGGATTATATGTCCAGGTGAGGGTACTCGGCAACATGGAGGGAGTCTATGGTTCAGAGAGCTTCTGAGGGTAGCAACAATTTGGGGTCTTTTAGAGCTACTAGGTTTATCTTACATATGGATGGCAAATGTTGGGGATAGTTTCGTAGGGTATGTTATGGAATGGCTAAAAATAGCTAGAAATCCGTTTATTTGGAGCTATAGTCAAAACAATTCGATGCACAAAATTTAAGTTTGGCACCATTGAGATTTGGAGCCAATGGATCCCACTCTGCTATGAAGACGTAAGCAACATCGGGCCAATATGCAGAAGCCACTTTGACTCATTTATGTTGCAACATAGAAATTTCAGTTGACAGTTTCATTTTTCTTTCATCACTTACTTTGAATAAGTCATTTCACTGATTTCTGCCCTCCATGATTTCTGATATAAATTAACTTTAACCTTATTGAGGATCCCTTGAATGTAATGCATTGATTCTCGCGGCCTTTAGGATCTTCTCTTTGTTATTGGCTTTTGACCCATTGATACTGGTGTGTCTAAAAATGGATCTCTTTGGGTTCATCCTACTTGGATTTGTAAGGCTTCTTGACTGTTTACATGAATGTTTTTCTTCAAATTTGGGAAGTTTTCAGCCATTGTTTTGTTAAATTCTTTTCTACTTTATTTCTCTCATTCTCCTGGGACTTCCATTATCCACATGTTATTATGCTTGATGGTAGTTGATGGGTCCCCAAGATTTCATTTCTCTTTATTCTTTTTTCTTTGTTTTTGACACTGGGTAATCTCAACTGACCTATCTTTAGGTTCACTGATTCCTTCTTCTGTTTGAATCTGTTGTCAAGACTTTCTAGTGAATCTTTGTTTTTGACACTGGGTAATCTCAATTGACCTATCTTTAGGTTCACTGATTCCTTCTTCTGTTTGAATCTGTTGTCAAGACTTTCTAGTGAATCTTTCATTTCACTTTTATTGTACTTTTTAACTTCGGAATTTCTATTTTGTTCCTTTTGATAGTTTTTATTTCTTTATTGATATTTTTCACTTGGCAAGACATTAATACCCTATTTTTCCTTTACTTCTTTAAACATCGTTTCCTTTGTCTCTGTTTTTCTCTGAACATATTTAAAATAACTGATTTAAAATCTGTGTTCAAAAGTCCAACATCTTGGCTTCCTCTGGACAGTCTATTGTTTTGTTTTGTTTTGTTTTGTTTTGTTTTGTTTTGTTTTTACTATGTATGGTCTATACTTGTTTCTTTCCATGTATCTTCATTTTTTGTTTGAAAACTGGATGATTTGGGGGCGCCTGGGTGGCTCAGCCAGTTTCGTATCTGACTCTTGATCTCAGTTCAAGTCATGATCTCAAGGTTCATGAGATCAAGCTCCACATCGGGCTCTGCATGAACAGCACAGAACCTGCTTCTGATTTTCTCTCTCCCTTTCTCTGCTCTTGCCCTACTCTTTCTCTCTCTCTCTCAAAATAAATAAATACACATTTTTTTAAAAAAGAGGGGCACCTGGGTGGCTCAGTCAGTTAAGCTTCCTACTTCAGCTCAGGCCAGGATCTCACAGTTTATGAGTTCGAGCCTCATGTCAGGCTCTGTGCTGACAGCTCAGAGCCTGGAACCTGCTTCGGATTCTGTGTCTCACTCTGTCTCTCTACCCCTCCCCATTCATGCTCTGTCTCTCTCTGTCTCTCAAAAATAAATAAACATTAAATTTTTTTTAATTTTTTAAAATAAACATTAAAAATTCTTAAAGAAAAAAAAGAAAACTGGATGTTTTTAATATTAGACTATGGCTACTTTGGAAAATCTTCCAGTCTTTGCTGAGGGGCTCTCCACACAAGTTGGGGTACAACTCCAACACTTAGCCAGATGGTTCACAACTCTGTCTGGCGATTCACTTCCACTTCCACAGAGCCTCAAGGTCAGCCAGAATTGAGAGCAAAGGGTGTTCTCAGGAGTTTCCTGAGCATCAGCACAGCCCTTGGGTATATGCATGCACTTCTGGAGTCTCAGGAATAGGTTAGAACTTTGCAAACCTCTTTTAAAAATCTCATTCGTCAGGCTTTCCTCCTAAGCTTTTTGCTTAGTCTATTGTTTGCCCCGACTGTTATCTATCACTTTAGGCAGCAGCAACTAACTCGTTGTCTTACACACGTTTTTGAGGAACCTCCCTCGCGTAGCATCTTTGGTACAAATAACTGAATTTCTTCCTGAATTGGGTTCTTTCTGCTTCCTCCAGCGCAAGGAACATAGGCTTCGTTTTCAAGGCTACCGCTGAACTGTAGAGCAGGCAATGGGGCATAAGGAAGTGAAGAATCCCACAAAGTTCTCTGCTGTTAGCAAGACTCGGCATTCTTCTTGGATAAGAGTTCCCCAAATCGCTGCAAGGATTTGGTTAAAAATACTGATTTTCACGGTTTTTCCAGTTTTGTACTGCTTTTGCTGAGGTTGGCATCCCAGAGTGCCTTCACCATTTGGCCTTTTCAATCACAATCAAAACTCACCGAAAGACTATTCACACTCGTTGTCCAATTTGCTTATCTCCTGCTTCATCTTCGAGCCTCCACCCTCTGGCTCCCACTCCCACCACCGCAGCGAAACCCCTCTTCCTAAAGTCACCAGTGACCGTGAGGTCCAAAATGCAGTTATCCGGCCATTTTCTACTTTTAAAAAAGGGGTCAATTTTATGCTTCTGCGATGCCTCTCCAAAGACTCGGCTCTTGGTTCAATGTCCGGCACATATTTGGCACTCAGTACTGTGTGTTGAATGAGTGAATGAATGAGATATTTCACCTTTCTTTTTCGCCACTCTCACTCTGATATAGATGCCTCCTCCTTCAACTGGTCCTTTCTTGCCCTGGATGTGCCTCAAGATCCAGTGATAGGCGATTTTCCTTCCTCATACCTACACCCCACTGCTAGGCAATGGCATTGATTTGCAAGCTCCAGCTGTCCCCCACACGCAAACTCAACGCATCGAAACACGATTCACCATTTTCTCCAGTAAACTTGCTTCGCGTCGTGTCCCCCACCACCAGTGGATATCACAACTGCTCATCAGGTGTCTTAGCCAGAAACCTAGAAGGTACCTTTTACTCCCATTAGCCTTCTCAGTACTAACGTTTCTACCAATAACACTGATAAAAATGCTATTAAAGACATCAATTGGTTGAGAAGATATATACATGCACGGGCTATCTACTTTACTTTGCAGCTAAAGCATAAGCTGTCTTCCTAGGAAGCTCCATAAACGCAAAACAAAGCTTATGAGAAGCATATTCTGAAGCAGCAAGTTTCCACTGGAGCTGACTAAAAGAAGAAAAGTAAGGTACGTTCAGATTGGAGACCTTTCAGACATCAACTGACTGGGCACAAAAGTGCCCATCCTGTAAGGATGTTGGATTGGAGGTTAATCTCACTTTAAGAGAAAAGAGGCATTTTGACCTTCCTTACCGAAGAAAAACAGTTAGTTGCTCTCTGCAGGAGCTTCTCTAACCACAGGATATGGAACCTCGGCTACACATGTTATCTTTGCGAGATATTGGATAGAGCCTGAACAAAGGGTAGAGGATGAAGACTAGTGAGACCAGAGAATAACCTAGCAATTCAGCTTCTTGGCGAAAAGAACATCCCAGATAAGAAGCTTCTATAAAATTCTATATTAAAGAAAGAAATGTAATATAGCCAAGTTGTGTTTATAGCTCTCACTAAAACATAGCATATTGACGTCACATTTCTTGAAGCCGTATTTCTGCACCAGTTTTTCCATTCTATGTAATCCGTGTGACCAACTTGTGTTATTTAAAATGGCGAAACAATCATATGCTCTATCTTGATGACTATCGGTTTGTTATATAATACACTGATTTTTTTTTTTCAACGAAAATTCAAAGGTGCTCTAGCAGTTGCCTAGGAGACAAGAAAATACAGGATATGATTTGGACATATTTGTGAATCTAACTCCAAGAATGCTAACATTTCATACCCAAAAGATTAGATAAGATATACTGCTACCCTTTCGCTAAGTGTTTTTCACATTTAGGATCAGCGTTTTATTAAGATTTTGTGAGCTTCTGCTCATCTTACTTGGATTGTTTAAAAAACAAGTAAGGAGGGCACTTATCGCGATGACCACTGGGTGTTGTATGGAAGTGTAGAGTCACTATATTATACATCTGAAACTTAACATTACACTGTATGTTAACTAACTGGAATTTAGATAAAAACTTAAAAAGAACAACAATGACAACAAGCATTAGTGATACCTTAATAAACTAATTAACAAAAAAAGCAAGAAAATATCATATAAAACAAAATGATAATGTCTTCACTGAGATTAAATAAGGTTTTATTAGAAATCCACTTTGCACACTTTAATTTCAACAATCATCCCGCTAGATTCAACACTTTTTTAAATGTGTTTTGTTATTTATTTTTGAGAAGAGAGAGACAGAGACAGAGCATGAGCTGGTGACAATCAGAGAGAAAGGGAGACACAGAATCCAAAGCAGGCTCCAGGCTCTGAGCTGTCAGGACAGAGCCTGATGCGGGGCTCGAACTCACGAACCGTGAGATCATGACCTGAGCTGAAGTTGGAAGTTTAACCGACTGAGCCATCCAGGCATCCCTCAACAATTTTTCTTGAATCATCTTTTCTAGTGCTAACTCAGTTAGTAACTAAATATAATCACCATGTAATGATCAAAGATGAATCTCAAAGAATTTCTTCCTTTATATCTAAATGACAAAGTGACAAGTATTGGAATGGACTAATAATGGTAGGGGTTAAAGTTTCCTAAATCCTCAAGTCTCCGCCTCTCTTTTATAGACACTTGTGATAGGATTTAGGGCTCCCAAATAATGCCCTAAATAATCTCCCCCTCTCAAGTCTTCATTTAATCACATTTGCAAAGCAAAATCCCATCTTTTTGGCCATATAAGGTAACGTTCACAGGTTCGGGAATTTGAACGAAGATATCCTTTGGGGAGACCATTATTCAGTCTGCCATAGAAACTTACGACGTTCTTTGTACCTAGTCCATATAAACTTTTGGATGGATTTGAGACAGCCTGATTTAATAGCTGAATGATTCACTCATTTATTTGTTCAACTGGTATCTAGCCAGTACCAACCCTGTGTGAGACATTACACTGAGCTTGGGAACACGTCTGTGGAACAGACAATCATGGTCCCAGCTTGTGGGACGTGAAATTGAAGTCAAGCACTTTCAATGTCATGGCAGTCACACACAGCAGAGCAGTGGTGAGGATTTTCTTTATAATTGGGAAGTGAGGTAAGGTGACATATTCTTGGAAATACCAGGGCTTTGAACTGCAGTTCTTGGAAATGTCCAGATGAAGGACTGGAAATGCCCAAGCAAGATAGGTAGGCAAAAAGAGTCTAGCAATGTCCACAACACATCCATGTGCCTGCAAGTAGATTTCTTCTCCACATTCGACTACACATCTCCCTAGAGTACCATGCAGGGACAAAGCCCAGGGCTAATAGATAGAAAAACCTGTGCCAGCGTGTTCGAGATCACTCTGCACTTTATAAGCATTGGGTCTTCAGCTTCTTTTAGACCACTTGTCC
This sequence comes from Neofelis nebulosa, assembly GCF_028018385.1. Taxonomy (NCBI): domain Eukaryota; kingdom Metazoa; phylum Chordata; class Mammalia; order Carnivora; family Felidae; genus Neofelis; species Neofelis nebulosa. Next base: position 6,016,001 of record NC_080795.1, read on the forward strand.
TGCATTTTAATAGGTTTTACCATGATCTAGGTGTAGTTAGGCCAACACAGCAGGAGGCAATTGCCATAGAAAAGACAGCTAATTATATTCACAGGTTCCAAGAGAGGAAACACATACCATGCCAGGAGTCATGCAGGGAACCCCGAGGGTTGGTCCTCAAGCAGAGGGAGAAACCCTGTACCAGAGCCTTTACTGAAGTTGCCACAGGAAGAAGCAGGCAAGGCAGGCTTAGGGTTGTCTAGTTTGAATAATTTCATTAGGCTTTGGGGTATAGGGGCTGTCCTAATTGTTTGATATCCAGCCCTGGGGTGATTCGGGCAGGTGTATCATGGCCTGGAGTGTGAGAGCCCAATAAGAGAGGCGGTTGGGGATGTAGACTCTGTATTGGTGAGGTTTGTATTTGAAAAATGTGCCTCCTGGTAGAACTCTTCCCAAGGTGGGGGAGGGGCAGAGAGGGAAACCAGAGGCAAAGTGACTCAGGCATATTATTGGTTTGTCCTGAACAAGGCATGTCTGGTGTATGTGTGTAGGGCGGCTGTTAAAGCATCAAGTTTACAGAAGCTAGAAACAAGATCAATATACCTGCCTGCCAATTCAGGAAACCATGATGTATCTTCCTGTGTCCTATCACGTTATCTGCTTCTATTCAGTGAGCTACTATCTTTTAAAGGCTACCTTAGGGGCACCTGGGTGGCTGAGTCAGTTAAGTGTCCGACTCTTGGTTTCGGCTCAAGTCCTGATCTCACGGTTTGTAAGTTCGAGCCCCTCATCGGGCTCCGTGCTGACAGTGCAGAGCTTGTTTGAGATTCTCTCTCTCTCCCTCTCTCTCTGTCCCTCCCTGCTTACTCTCTCTGTCTCTCTCTCTCTCTCAAAAATAAATAAACTTTTTTTTTTTAAAGAAAGCTATCTTGGGGCGCCTGGGTGGCTCAGTCGGTTAAGCGTCCGACTTCGGCTCAGGTCACGATCTCGCGGTCCGTGAGTTCGAGCCCCGCGTCGGGCTCTGGGCTGATGGCTCGGAGCCTGGAGCCTGTTTCCGATTCTGTGTCTCCCTCTCTCTCTGCCCCTCCCCCGTTCATGCTCTGTCTCTCTCTGTCTCAAAAATAAATAAACGTTAAAAGAAAGAAAGAAAGAAAGAAAGAAAGAAAGAAAGAAAGAAAGAAATCTTAGAAATAATATTCAACGATCTGATAGGGGCTACCATTTAATTGTTTTAAAAACATATGAATCCCCAAAGTAGTGGCATCTTACTTGGCTGTTGTTTTTAATTATTATTTGGTTTGGGATATATCGTGAACAATATCTGAAGCCCCCTTCGTTCCAGAGTTCTTTGGATCTTATTGGCTGTGTTTGAATCAAGTTGACACAATGACAATATGGGCAACTCATCCTTCTCTTCTTCTAATTTGTCCTTTGAGTAAAAGTGCTGCTTTTTAAGATGGGGACATAATTCAAAATAGGAACCTCTCCCTGGTCTGAGGAGGTAAATAAGAAAGTGCTCTGTAGCCCCAGATAATGTCATGGAGAATGTTTTTTTTTTTTTAACATCACTTAAAGTCTTGCTGATATGAAATGTCTCATAAACAGCATGATATGAAAACTGACATCTGTTAACCCTTGTGAATCTGACCTTGCAGAGCTCTGCCTTCACAACTCAGCTCGTGGGTGTTTGGAAAGGGTGAAAGGCACATGAGGACATCCTCCTCTTTAACAGATATAGAAAGTTATTTTCCATTCCAACAACAAGAAAATATCAACCCTGCTTTCTGAAGTGATCCAGCGACAGCATGACTCCAGTTAGTTCAATAAGGTACTTATCAAGTTTTGGAGTATTAGTTCCCCGACCCCAGCTAATTATCACCCCACTTGTATGCATTCTCCCATAACCAAGCAGTGTTGGAGCTAGGAAGGTGTTTGGTATAATTCAGCATGGACTTAACTCTTTGCCTTAGAGGAGAATGCCAAAATCTAGAAATATGAATTGACTGAGACAATGTCATATAGGTAAAGTTCAGGACTCGGAAAAACATAGGAACGGCAGTCGCTTCCTTTCTCTACAGACTTGAACTTAACCCTGACATATACCGAATCTTCTACTTTCTACTTTTGCTCTGATCTGTAGCTCTTAATTCATCGTCCAGATGTAGATGCCTTATTTATAGTAAAAGGTATGCTATTTTAGACTATGTGTGTGTAAGAAGCAAGAAAATTTTCAATATAACCCAATTTGCGCAGCGCCTAATATTCTTTTCCTTAACTCGTGTATGTAATACTATTTTACTGCATCAATTATATCGTGCAGGCGCTTGAGTGCAAGTCCATTTTAGCAGGAATAACAAATTGTGAGAATTTAAGAAGAATCGGGAAACTGTACTTGATTTCCAATTCCAGACTGTGTCTTTGGTAAGGGCTCAGTTTAATATTAAAAGCCAGTATTCGTCCTTTCAGCAAAGTGATAATGATCTATGAATTCAGTGTGATGCAGGATTGTAAGGCAGCTTTCGTGAAAACAGCTGCGCGGGGCACAGAGCTACCCAGGGATTCGGGGAGCTGGCCCAGCCCTTCTGCACTGGGATCGGAGGGCCACACTTGCCGAGTGGTGTTGACCAATGGAGTAGGAGCGGAGCGGCCCAGACAGAGGGGAGAAGCCTGAGATCACAGCACAGGAAGGCCTGGATGAGAGTCGGAAGTGCTAAACTGCTCTACTCTTGACTGTGAACTTGGGCAAGCCAGCTGTCTCTCTGAGCCGGTTTCATAGGCTCAGTTAGGGTGCTCGAATCCGATGCATGCTGCTGCAGAAACGGACTCTTGGTTTTGCTCTTTGTCCCCTGAGTGAACAGGCACATATTAGGGACTCCACTACAACAAGAGGAAAGATGAGCCAGGAGGTGTAGACCACCCAGCGACTTCCACTGCGATGAAGAATCTTGTGGAGCACTGCATGCACCTGAACAGCTCCTTGGTCACCCGGCGGGGGGCTCCGGGGAACCGGGAGCTGTACCTCCATCTGGAGCATTCTGTGCTACCTGCCGCTGTAGCCAGTCATTTCCCCGAGTTTCCTTCGCCGTTAAAGAACATCTACGTCTTCCACCTGTCCTTGGCCATTTTGAGGACACACCACCGTTCTGTGGCAATAATAACCACGCAGTACCTCCTATCTCCGGCTCTCTGGGAGTCTGAGTCCACTGGGGAAAGAAGACAGTAGATTCAACATGGGACCCAGGAAGTAGCAAGCTATGTATGTTTCATGCATAAAGGAAATGAGATAACTCCTTTATGGGGACAAAAATTCGCTCAACATTAGAGAGGCATTTCAAATCTTCTGGCGAGTCGGGGCGCCTGGGTGGCACAGTCGGTTAAGCGTCCGACTTCAGCCAGGTCACGATCTCGCGGTCCGTGAGTTCGAGCCCCGCGTCGGGCTCTGGGCTGATGGCTCGGAGCCTGGAGCCTGTTTCCGATTCTGTGTCTCCCTCTCTCTCTGCCCCTCCCCCGTTCATGCTCTGTCTCTCTCTGTCCCAAAAATAAATAAAAAATGTTGAAAAAAAAATTTTTTTTTAAAAAAAATAAAAAAAAAATAAAAAAAATCTTCCGGCGAGTTCACCCTGGATTAATTTGTGGTGCAGAATCTCCCGCGGGGGCTACAGAACACCTGGCAGGGGTGCTCCAGAGGTGAAGCATTGAATGGTGGAGGATGGGTAGGAGAGGGAAGACAGAAGACGTTTAGAGATCTTTCAAATCTTTGAGTCGGTGTGTGGGTGGCGGGGGGGGGGGGGTCCTATGGAAAGGAAAGGGAAGGAAAGGAAAGAAAACGGAAGGAAGGAAGGAAGGAAGGAAGGAAGGAAGGAAGGAAGGAAACCAACCAGGAAAGACTCAAATTTTAAAAAATGAGCCAACAGCCAGCAAGGAGAAAGCACTTTGCCAAGAGTCCGCTGAACAGACGGCACATACTTGCTTGTCGTCACCTTTTAGAAACAAGGGTGGCAACAGGCAATTCCGGTCGCAGGTTGGAACGGCCGAGGAGGCTCCCACCAAAGGAACTGAGGGTGGTCCCCCACTTGACCGCCAGCAACCTCTTATAGGTCTTTGCCAATGGAATCGTCAAGGTCGGGGCTCAGTGACCCTTCCCATTAAAAAAAAAAAAAAAAAAAAAAACGAGCGCACCATGTGTTTTGTCAAGCCGGCATCTGTTTCCATGGAAACCTGAAAGACTCTGGAGTCAGCAGCAGAAAACCCTGGGCCTGGATCGGCTTTGCCGTTGGCAACGTCACAGGGCCTCGGCACGTCTGGACCACTGGGCCGGGGTTGTCGTTAGAGAGAAACATTTAGGGACTTCTCTACTTGCATCTGAAAATCATGCTCGGCTCCTGTGTTCAGGCTAAAGGGCCAGCACGCAACATTCTGACATCCTTCCTTGTTGACATAAACAGCAACGTGCAGGGGAAGAGGCAAGAAGGCAGCCGGCACAGCCCACGATGGGATGGGAGTGGAATCGGGTCTACGCAGCCACGCAGCAGCCCGGGCTGTGGTCCCTTCACCCGCGGCAGCACCGGGAGGCCGTTCGGCAGAGCGCTCGGAGGGGAGTCCGGGTTCGTCCGTTCTGCAAGTAGCCCCACTGTGTGTCGGGGCCCAGGCTGCGCCTGGAGATCACAGCACTGACCTGAACGAGCTCGGCTTCTTCCGGGCAAATGGGACGCAGCATTCACAAGGAGCTGCAGAAACCCGCTTGGAGTTGCGAGCCGCAGGCAGGGGATCACGAGAGGGAAGTGTGGGTGTAGAGCAGGTGGGCGCCGTGACGCGGAGCACATAGGGGAGGACGCCCAAGGGGAGGGACCATCAGGGTGGCATCGCTGCACAGCCACACACCTACCTGTGTGAGCCGCGGGCCGGGGTGGTGACCTACGCCCCTGTTCGGCAGGCACCCACAAGCAGGAAGGACTGTGACGCGCAGAGCAACGCTGGTGTAGTGGGAGGGTCACCCTGACGCCTCTAAGCCGGCCCCACTCAGAGGCCTGGTCTTCAGGCCCGGTTCGACCTCACAGCAGGCGTCAAAATCAGCCCCGCGAACTGCAAGAGAAACCACGCCTAGGTGTTCTTAAGGATCGAGTGCAGATGCACGTAGGTGACAGCTTTTTGACAACCCAAAAAGACGCGATCTTTAAAAAGGAAAGAAAAAAAAAAAAACTGCGTGCAAATGCTAGAGATTCTTTGGCTGACATTCGCATCCAAACCCCCCACCTCTGGGTAAGACGCGGCCACCCAGCCCTCCGGATGCCAGCGCCAGCCTTGGGCCCCACAGCACGTCCCGCTTTCCACCCCCAGGCCCTGCTGCTCCTGGCTCTGGCACAGGTGATTTGCTCATTTGAAATGTCATCTGTTCGCCCAGATGAATTCCCCCTGCTGGCGTCTTTGCCTGCAGCGTCTCCCTCCCTTCTCTGTGCACAGTACTGAGCTCCTGTCTCTCGGTGACATGCAAGGCACGCTTGGTCCCTGCTGTTTGTCGTGGGCTGCATTGTGTCTCCCCAAAATGCATGTGTCAACATCTTAGCCCCAGTCCGGCGGAACGTGACCTCACTTGGAAACAACGGCTGTTGCAGGTGGAATTAGCTAAGACAAGTTCATCGAGATGGGGCCTAATCCAGTCACTGGTGTCCTCATAAAAGGGGAGCGCGTGAACACAGACACACACACAGGGAGAATACCGTGTGAAGGTGAAGGCAGAGATCAGGGTGGTACATCTACAAGATAAGGAACACCCAGGGTGACCAGAAACCGCTAGAAACTAGGCAAGAGGCAGAGCACAGATTTTCCCTCACAACCCGAGAAAGAACCAACCTCGATCTCAGACTCCTGGCCTCCAGGACTGTGAGATAATAAGTGTCTGTTGTCTAAGCCCCGCAATCTGTCCGCGTCTTTACAGCGGCCTGAGGGGACCAATCCACTGCTCAGAAACACCCTGGAATGTCACAGGGATCTTAAGGGCTCTTTTGTTTCCGAACTCACCCCTGCTGTGGGGGGAGGAATAAATCCTAATGGGTTTTTTTCAGTCTTTTAGAGTCTGTCCGTGGGATAATTTTTCTTCTGAACATTGGGGAAAATATTTGTGCATGACAAACAGGCTACGTGCGTGGTCACAATTTTTGTAGGGAGGCGACCCTGCTTGCAGCAAGCAGTGCATTTGCAGCCCCGCGGCATGGGTGAGGCAGCTCGGCACAGGAGCAAAAGCACACGGGCCCAGATGCGACACTCGTGGCTGGCAGTGACGTTGGTTCTGGCCTGAGAGCTCACTGGGCCGTCACGGGAGCATCTCTGTGTGGATCTCCACGGGATTTCTCCACACGCTGAGGGCTCCATTCTGAGAGGGAACATTCCTGGAAACTCAAGCAGATGCTGCATGGCCTCTTATGACCTGATCTCCGGAGCCTCCCAACGCCATGCCCACTGCATGCTGATAGTCAAGTGCCTGGGAGGAGCCCCCCTGGAGGGAGAAGAACCCGATCCCGCCCTTCCCATGAAGAGCGGAATCGACTTGCAAGGTGTTCGTGGCGGTCACCCCAGAGACCGTCCACCTCTTCCCCTCCGTTGACTGGGGACATTCCCATTTCACAGGGAAATTGCAAGAAATAAACAAGGTAATGTACAGGAAGCTCACTACCTAGTGTCATTTCAGGCAACATCTCTTTTCTCTTCCTGTTTCCACAGCTCTCAGCATTGCTCAGTCCCTCCTTATCCCCAGGTTAATTACTTCTCCTCTTCCTTGCTCTCAACTCTCTTCCAGGGAGAGCCTACCCACATCCATAGGTTAAGCACCCACTCCATCCCCATAGTGGCTCCCTCAGACTATATCTCCCTCCCCCACCCCTTCTCAAGTCCCACCTCATGTTTCCAGTGGCAAGGTTCCCGGGGCATTCCTCACGCAGATCCACACTCCCCACCAGGTGCCCACCGCACTTGCCCTGCTTGTGACTCTTGACTCAAGCCCTCTTCCGTACTGCCTCCCCAACACTGCCTTCCCCCAGAGCCTCACTGTCTCTCGCCTGGTCTGCCAGGCCCTTCCCTACTGGGCTCCCCATCCTCCGTTCCTCCCAACCCATCTTCCCAACTTCTTCCAGAAGGATCTTTCAAGTGCAAAATTTGAGGACTGTTACACCTCTGCTTGAAAGCTTTCGGTGGCTAGCCATTGCCTGGAAGGTAAAGTCCACATCCAAGCTTGACGTGGAAGCAACCAACCAATAAGGAATTGCTCTTGTCGTCTCCACCTGTCTACCTATGTCTCTGGGCTCACCTTGGCCCCGCCCTTTTTAAGGTTTCAGTTTCAAGGAATTATCAGTGGCCCAGAGCCCCCCGGGGCTTCAGGTCCACGAGAGGTGCCCCTATGCTAATCCTACTGGGTCCATGCAAGGTGCCCCTATGCTAATCCTACTGCATTAACTACATATCAGTCTCCACCATCAAATTCTTAATTTCTTGTTGACGGGGAGGGGGCACTACGTTACTCACACTGGTACCCCCAAGACCTATAATAGTATCTGCTGCACATAGCAGTCACTCTATGAATAGGAGTTAAAGTGAGGGGGGTAGAAATGAATTCGTTGTTTCTGGGCTCTGAAAAAGAAGGAAGGTGCTAGCTCAGAAAGGACTCTTGAGCAGGAAAGGTAACATCGGTGTCTCAGTAAACTTTAACTTAGGTTTCCATTAAAATCCCAACACTTGATTTTTCCTATGCAAGGCAGCTACTAATTTTACCATAATATTTTGAAAATATTCAAGGTGCCACCGTCCCAAATTCTGTACCTTCTGTCCTCTGATTAACGTCCAATAAACGTCCCTCAATGTGCCATTCACTTCCCGAGCATAGTTACTGAGGTGCTTTGAAAAACAGTACCTGCTTTTCCAGTCTGCTAAGATAGTATTTAGCAGTTTAATATGGCTTCGTGTTTCTCAACACCTGAGAAACATATTACTGTCGTCAAGACACTGACATTCTTTGGGATTAGCCTGTGAACTGAGATAACCTGGTTTATTATGTACAATCAACCAAAACCAGCTTGGTCTTTAAAACGTTCATCACGGGCTGAATTTGTTCGGTTAGACCTGACCTCAAGTTTACTTTCATCTAGACTGTGCAGAACCAACGTATTGACCAACTGGGCATTCCGTTAAGCCTGGCTCACTCAGGTGACAGCCTTCAGATTTAGAACTGTCCATAGCAGATTATGATGAATTGAGCAGAGCTTAGTAATAGGATGAGCTAGAATGTGAAATCAAACCCGAGGTGCTTCTGAGGGAAGACAGGAGCACAAATCTTCCAAATGAATATTCCAGCACAGCGGGCACAGTCACATAATTCTCAGAGTCTGGTTTGCCAGAGAAAGTCAGCGAGTGGGACTGGTGGCTCATCAATCTTAACCTGGCTCTAATAGCTAAATGGACCTTGAGGGATGTCACATTCAGACCCGAGAAACAAACACAATCACAGAATGGTTCTCAAAAGACCTGCCAACACCTCCAATTGGATTTAAAAATAAAAATTGGAAAAGAAAAGAAAAGGGAAAAGAAAATGAAGTCGGAAGAACTGATCTAGAGTCAGGTTTGAAAACAGCCCATCTTTTACAAAGCTTGGTGATTTAAACTGCTTTGGGAAATGGTCGAAGCACTAAGTGGGCGATAAGACAGCCCCACGTGCTGGGAATAAGCAGAAATCGGGGCGACCACAGAGGTGCTCAAGGGAAGGGTTGCCTGTGGCCCACAGCTCAGTGGGGTCACGGGACAGGGGGAGGCTAGGGCTCAGAGGCCAAAGAGCAAAGCATTCAGACTCAGCAAGCCAAAACCCTGTTCAAGCAAGTATGGGGGTTAAGCCAAGGGATAGGGATGCAGGGAGAGGTTGCTGGTGTTGGAGGCCAGTACAGCGGTAGACAGAAAAGGGTGCCAGTTTCTGGGATTGGGGATTTCTTCTTTCCTAGCAGGGTAGGGGAGCAGGCCAGCGTCACCTCAGGAGGAAGCAGCCAGAGCCAGGCAGAGCTCAGGAGTACTGGGAGGGACCGAGAATTTGGGGATTGTGACTCACCTACCCCGGAGCACTAAAAGCCCCTTGGATACCCAAGCCAGTTTGGCGATTTCAATCAGCTAGCACCTTTCTGCCAGTGACCCCCCCAAATTACTTCCTCAGCCCTGACTACTTCCTTGAGTTTCAGACTCACATACCCATTGCCAACTTGACATCCCCACGGAGACTTCTCGCCCTCACGATAAAGCATGATGACACAGTGAAAAAGAACACGCAGTCCTCCTCCCCGCCCACAAACTGTTCCCACCCCAGTCTTCCTGGTGCATAACCCGCGTCACCGTCACCATGGCAACGACGGGGCTGGGTGTCACGCTGGGCCACTCCCTTGCTCACTGCCCCACTCTGTCCATCAGCTGCACACACATGTTGCGCCAGAATCAACCCTCGTCCTCCGGTGTCCCCTGCAGTCACCCTGGCCCAGGCCACCTCCACTGCCGCCATATCCGTTCCGCCAAGAACACCGGAAGGGATCTTCGACAAACGCAAGCCAGACTATGTTCCTCCCTTGCCCCAGCCCCCCTATAACTTTCCTTTGCCCAGAGAATCACATCCCCCAGGCCTGTCTCACAACCCAAGGTCCACAGGCTGAACAAATGCAGTGCCCTCTTTCCGGAATGTACTCTGTCAGCCAAAGGTTTTCTTTCTCTCTGTTTGAGTGCCGTCAGTGCAGAGCTCTACGACACAGGGCTCAATCCCAAGAACCATGAGATTCTGACCTGAGCTGAAATCAAGAGTTGGAGGCTGAACCAGCCGAGCCACCCAGGCGCTCCCAGGCCAAAGGTTTTCAAAATAGGTCCCCAACCAGCAGCAAGACCACATGCCGGGAGCTTGTGGGCAATGCAGCGTGCTGTTCCAGGGCCCTACCCCAGACTTACTGAGTCAGAAGCCCTACAGTGGGCCCCGCAACCTTGGGCAACGCCTCCCTGTGAGATGGCTGTGCCCCCTCGGGTCAGCACGGGCTGCCTCTCATCCTCAGGTTTCATTCAAGTGCTCCCTCTTCAAAGAGGCCTGACCATCCTGTACTCATGTGGCCCCCCTCCTGCTCTCTCTCTCCTCCATACCGTATTATGTTATGCCAAGCCCTGGAATTACTCTAAACCTATTTTATCTGGGTTTTGTGTTCGTTTCTTTACTTCTTTTTTCCATTTTAACGCCAGTTGGGGGACAGTCCCTACTCCCCGCTTTCGAGTGTAGGCTCAGTCAAAGCCCAGGCTTTGTCCCTTGTTCGCCATCACCCCCCACACACCTAGAAGGACTCGGTAAGAGCCCACGGGATACCGGAGATCTGGTTCTAAATGCAATATGCATGGGGCGCCTGGGTGGCTCAGTCGGTCGAGCGTCGGACTTCAGCTCAAGTCATGATCTCACAGTTGCTGGCTTCCAGCCCCGCATCTGGCTCTGTGCTGACAGCTCAGAGCCTGGAGTCTGCTTCGGATTCTGCGTGTCCCCGCCCCTGCCCCGCTCATGCTCTCTGTCTCTCAAAAGTGAATAAACATTAAAAAATAATAATAAAATAAAAATAAAATAAATGCAGTATGCACACGACTCGCCTGGGGGTCCTGTTCAAAGGCACACTCTGCTTCATGAGGGTGGGCGGGACCTGAGAGAGCCAACCTGTGCTCCCCTAGCGCAGGGCTCTCGAACTCAGGTGTGCATTCGATTCACCTGGAGGTGACAACACTGACCTCAGATGGCTAAGCTCAGCGGGGGGCCCCCGGCATGTTGCACCACTAACGGGACCCCCCACCGGTGAGGTCGGGTCGACATTGCTGGCCCTGGGACCACAGATGGAGCATCAAAGCTCCAGCCTAAGCCACCCCAGAGGAGGTGAGCAGTGCTGGACCTCACCAGCCAGGAGAGCTGATGTCCCCACAGCCTCCTGGGTTCAGCCCTCATGGAGCAAAGAAAAAGCAGCACTCCTGGGGGGGGGGAACCCCAGGAAGCTGGAGACTACGAGGAGGGGTGGCCCATGATGGGGAGTGACACCCACATGCTGGGCACATGCGCACACCCATCATCAGCACGGTGTGGCTGGTCCGTGAGGCAGGGCATGTGGGCGTCCCATGGAACGCCACCAGAATTCCACAGAAGAGTCGAATGGGGCTCTGTTGGAAGGAGCTTTCCTATCAAGTTGAGGTGTTTGGTTAACAAGTAAAGGGGAGGCTCCGCAGCATCTGAGGTGACTCTGGGTTTGGAAAGATCACTTCAGGGAGAGAGAGGCCACAGACCGTAAGGAGTAACAGACGCAAACTTTCGGACAAATCTTTATAAAAGAACCGTTTGATCCTAATACAACGGTTTGGGAAGTTTAGATTTTTATTCATCGCATTTGTTTAAAGCTGTATGGGCATGCATTCCATTCTAATCTGATAAAGAAAGAGAAAGAAAGAAGGAAAGAAAGAAAGAAAGAAAGAAAGAAAGAAAGAAAGAAAGAAAGAAAGAAAGAAAGAAAGAAAGAAAGAAAGAAAGAAAAGAAGGAAGGAAGGAAGGGAGGGAGGGAGGAAGGGAGGAATTCAACTCACTATGTGTTTCATTTCAGCTAGAAAATGTCATTATGAAAATAGCAGTGTCCTGTCAGAGTCCGTGGGCAAATCACAGACACGCAAACGGTCTCGTCTCAGAAGATTGACTTTGTTTATTTAAGGTTTTCACCGCTCACAAGGGCTCACCGAGAGCAGGCAGCGGGAAACGGGAGACAGAAAATTTCCAGGGCTTGGGTTTTTGTTTTTTTTTTTGACTCTGTGAAATGTAGAAATTACATTTTAGAGTGAAATTGAAATTATACAATAAATGTCATCCAAACTCCACGAAGGCCTGAACAATGGAAAAGTACAGGGAAAGAGACGATGGGGAGAGAGAGAAATAATGGTTGTGCACCGTCTGAAACCACAGACGCTTCTTTCCTGATAAATAAAACCATAAAAGGCCTTATGTAATTTTAAAAATGTTTTCATTAATTCTGGGAGTCCTCCAAATCTTACCTCTATCCACTAGCATGGTTAGAACTTTTCTACGTGGGCTCAGTTCATTTTCTTTCTGGGTTAAGGCCAGGACCAGGGTGAAAGCCCCGTTCTCTGCGGCTGTGGGTGCCCCTCCCTCGGTAGGAGAATGTCTGTCATCAAATAGGCGTGGAGGGTGACGTTTACCTCACTGAACTGTTTTGGCATTTTCATAGGCCATGTATTTATGTATCACTTTGTAAAGTGTGCAAACAAATATAACTCCAGGTTATCTTTTGATGATAGCGTAGCACTTAACAAGTTTTGTAAAAATAATTTTTTTGACATTTATTTATTTTTGAGAGACAGAGAGAGACAGAGCACAAGTTGGGTAGGGACAGAGTCCGAAGCAGGCTCCAGGCTCTCAGCCATCAGCACAGAGCCCGAGGCGGGGCTCAAACCCACAAACCGTGAGATCATGACCTGAGCCGAAGTAGGACGCTCAACCGACTGAGCCACCCAGGCACCCCTTAATGTTTATTTGTGACGGAGGGGGGGGGGGGAGGGCAGAGAGAGAGAGGGAGACAAATAATCTGAAACAGGCTCCAGGCTTTGAGCTGTCAGCACAGAGCCCGACATGGGGCTCAAACCCACGAACTGTGAGATTGTGACCTGAGCGGAAGTCAGACACCCAACCGACTGAGCCACCCAGACGCGCCTCACTTAACAATTTTGTATTATTTGCTGGCCCAAGACTGCAAGCTTACAAAGGGCAGAGGCGGTAAGTTTCAGTTCTGTATCCCCCGCCCTTGGCGTATTGCCAGGCACATATTAGGCACTCAGCAAATACTTGATGAATGGATAAACGCATTGTTCCCACAGGGCCTCAGATTCATCACTGCAAATGTAACCTAGAAATCATTGTACGGACCTGTCAGCAGCTGCTCAGGGGATTCTCTAGGAATCATGTTTCACACTATCAATTAATATATTTTAATGTTTATAAATGTTTCATAAAATGTCCAGGTGTATATGTGACAAATACCCAGGCAGTTAACGTATAGGCTTTTAAAAGGTGTTACTGTCAGGGTGCCTGGGTGGCTCAGTCGGTTGAGCGTCCCACTTTGGCTCAGGTCATGATCTCTTGGTTTGTGAGTTCGAGCCCAGCATCGGTCTCTGTGCTGACAGCTCAGAGCCTGGAGCCTGCTTCAGATTCTGTGTCTCCCTCTCTCTCTGCCCCTCTCCCACTCATGCTCTCTCTCTCTCTCTCTCTCTCTGTCAAAAATAAATAAACATTTTTTAAAAATTTTTAAATAAATAAAAGGTGTTACTGTCTTCTAGCTGGTGATAAAGGAAATTTCCAACTTTAAGGATTATGGATCCTATTCCTGGGCTCCCAGGGAAGCTATAGTTTAAATTCTGCCAAAGTCAAAACAACTTGACCAAACTTCAAAGCATGGGTCTGTTTCTGCCCCAAGCACACCTTGGACACTTGCTTTATTACCGAATAGCATAAAAGAAACATTTCAAACACAAACATGAGAGTAAAACCTCCCTAAATTCCTGTAAGATTGGAGCCATGCAGCACTGCACATACTAAAAGCACAAGATAAAGTCTGTAACTTTCTGGAATGTCTTTTGTCATGACAACTTGTAACTTTATGTAAAAAATAAAATATATCGGGGCACCTGGGTGGCTCAGTCGGTTGGCCATCTGACTCTTGATTTGGGCTCAAGTCATGATCCCAGGGTCGTGGGATGAGCCGGGTCAGGCTCCCCACCGAGCATGGAGCCTGCCTGGGATTTTGTCTCTCTCTGTCCCATGTCCCACCTCTGCCCTCCCCGCTCTCCTCTCTCTCTCTCTCTCTCTCTCTCAACACAAATAAACATTTTTTTTAAAAAAAACCTAAGACTTTTGAAATGAGCATTCTTATTATCCCAAAGTTTCTTTTGAATACTTTTTTTGTGACTGTCTCATGTGTCAATGGATTCAACCTCTTCCTGGGATCTTCATAAAAATCAAGTTTGATTCTCCCTTTCTTTTTCTACAGACCGAATGAATATTAAAACTTAAAGCAAGATCATTATTAAGCTAGATATATTTGGAATCGATGAGATCTTACCAATCTACCCCTTTCCAACGTCACAGTAACTGCAGATCATATATAATGTTTTCTAAGCATATACTGAAGAGATAGGGGGTGGAAATGTATGTATATATGTATGTATGTATGTATGTATGTATGTATATCAGATCTGCCCTTCTCAATTCACTGCCATTCATTGTTATTCATTACAAGCCTACATTTTCATGCAAATTAAAACAGAAATTCCAAAGGTTAGCTGTTCTCCACTCAGATAAACAGAAAGGATAGAATTCTAGATTGTAGGCATATGTGAAAGCCTTTTCTAATAAGCCAGACACTGTGATAACAAAAATCTAACCCTCAGAGGCTCTCCCAGTGATAATGATAGAAAAGCACTTCAAAATACAAAGCACTCTGCAAATGTACACAGCAGGAAAGCCTAACTCTCCTGGGCGGCTCCCTGGAGTGCTTTTCTTGCTGCTTTTACCTGGCTGCCTTCTTGTCCTTTTAACATCAGCTTAAATACTAAGCCCAGAGAGTTCTACCCTGACCTCCAGTCTAAGCGGGATGCCCCTCGGGTGATTCTCTGCGTTGTGTGGGTCACTTATGAGACTTTCCTCGTTCAGCGGTCACTAGCCGCTGCCATGCTTCCCCCCAAAACATCAGAGGGACCCCTCGATTCCCAGACCCCGAAAGAACACCTACAACTCTGAAAAGGCTTCCCATCAATATTTGTCAGATGACTGAATACACCTACGAAAGAGCTGATGTTGAAGGAGAGGTTTCTTTATCTCAGGATTCCCTGGCTTCCCTGATCATTCACTTAATATTACTGAGTACGGAACCCCCAAGAATGATTCTAGGCCCTAAAGATGCACTCGGAAACAAAACGGGAAACCAAACTCCAGTCTCTCATAGAGTTCATATCTTGGCCCAGGGAGACAATCAACCCACACAATGAGTAAATAAAATACGTTGGACAGCGAGCCTTCTGGAAGAACAGGAGAAGAAGTAAGGGAGGTGGGATGCCAAGATGAAGAATGAATGTCCATTTTCAATGCTGGAAGCTTATTTGGTGTCTTGCTTCCGGTTTAGCAAAGAATCTCCAAAATTATCTCCTTTACCTCTCATGGTATTCCCATATTTATAGTTACAAGGTTTAGAAGAAGAGTACCGAGTGCCAGAAAGTCGTTTGTTCTCCTCTTTGCCTTTGACCAGTATATGGATTTGGTGGAAAAATCTTTCTGGGCCTCAATTTCTTCACTAGAAGAATGACAGGGTTAAACTAGACTCGAAGATTCTTTTCAGCCCCAGACATATTTTAATAACAATGTGGAACTTTTCTTGAGTGTGTAATCCCGGAGATCAGACAGTGGAGAAACAACACACTTCACTTTGTGTTGAGAAAATGGCCACTTAAAGAACCCTCCCCAGATGATTGAGATAAGATTCATGGATGCCTCTCTTGTTTACCTATGACAAGACCAGACGCAGACAGACCTTCCAGAGTCCATTTTTGCCTCACAAATGATTAGTAGTATATTTGTCCTCCCTGGTCAATCGGAACAGAATGCTTGTTATTAAGACTATAGTTAGGATCCTCTCTTTCCCCCACATCCTTGAACCGGGGCTAATCCTCAGCCTGAGCCAGCAGACAGACCTTTGTAAGAAAAGGCTGTTGTCCAAAGACCTCTGATCTCCTGTCCAATCACGCCACCCTTTGATCCCACTTCCTTGTGACTGGTCTTTCCAGACTTGTCTACTTCTCCTTATAAAAGAAAAGCCCTTTTTGCCTAACCCTTGACACCCTAGTCGACCTGCTGTTCAGAGGGCGCCCCACTCTTGCAAGAGTTACCTTTCCCCACCTTGCTGTAATGCGTTCAAGTAAAGTCTCCCCGAAGTTCTGATTTTTTATTTGACAATAACTGGGGCAAAACCAAGCTAACTTGTGACTACTCACAACCCATTACATTCAAAAGAAACAGTAGGCTGCCATCTAAAAAGACCTGAGAAGAAATTTAAATGTAGGCTGAAGTCTCTTAAAGAGACATTGTATCAGCCTGTTCAGGCCAACTTACACAGCAGTAACAAATAGCCCCTGGACCTCAGTGTGTATAACAAATGTTCAGTGTTGGCCCTTGCTACATGCCCATCCTAGGTTGATTTTGTTTGGCTGAAGTCACCTTCACACCAAAGCCTGAACCCATGTGGCCAGCCCTACACGGTCAGGAAACACTATGCCCGAGCACATGGTACCTCCCACAGCTTCCCTTAGAGGTGAACCATGGCCCTTCTGCTCATAGCTCATTGCCCCAAATAGTCACTGGGTGTCAACAAGACAGGACTCCCCCCAGCAGGGCACTGCAGGGAGGGGACTGAACTCTGGGGGAACCAGTGTCCCGTCTGCTACAAACATCAATGGGGTGTTCACATTGCAAGACACAGCAGGGTAACCTAACACTCATCCTTCCAAGCGCTCTTCCAAAATCTTGCACTCCAGACCTCTCATCTGCCTACCACCCCAACCCCACAAACGTTCCATTTTCTACTGTTTTCTTAGGAAAATCGCCTCCCACCCTTTATGAAGTCGGTCATTTGTACTACCTGGGCATCTCCACCTTTACTCCATCAGCTGAATCTAGACTCGGTTCCGAAAAGCGTCCCGGGAGCCACGCAAGAAAACTGTGCAGCTTCCAAGCACATGGAAAGGAGGGGACAGCGGCGAGCACTGTGCCGTGTGCACACTCAGCTCACACAAGGTCAACCACACGGCCCGCGGAGAAGGGGCAAACTTAAACAGCGTAGAGAAAAGGCTGCCGGTTTCACCCAACGCATCCCAGCCCAGTCCAGGAGAGCCTCGAGCAGCAGAGGGGAGAAGTCAACGTGCAGTTGGGGTCCTCTGTGGGAGCGTCATTGCTCGGAGCCCCTCACGGCATCAGCGTCCTGACTGTGATTCTGCTATTTGAAGACCCTTCATTCCTGCCCTCATCCTCTTTAAAGAAGAGACCACTCCACCAGACGCCCAACTGGAGGAAGGGTAGAGAACCCGAGAGACCGCATCAGTCCCCAACATGGCCCTTCCTAAGGGGCGTTCCAAGGGCAACCTCGTCCACGTGATATTCCGGCTGACCTTATGTGTGGATGTTACAACCTAACCCCCAAGTGAGAAGATACGATGACACCAATAAATGGACATTTCTGTGTGTCTTTCACTACAATACCCAAAACAACCAGATGGGATTTTTGGGTTTGGGGAGGGGGCTGTAACTGAATTCGGAGGGTCCCTTTGCATCGAGGTCGGCATGGGAGAGGCTTCTGAGAGAGGCCATTACCTTCCAAAGCAGCAGAAGCCAGCGCCATCGGAGGGTTGTGTCTGCTAAGTAAGGGGAACATGGTGTATGTATTAAAAGCTATAGCTAAAGACGAGCCAGAGTGGCTTTAAATACCCAGCTCAAATCAAAAGTCGCAGGAGCTGATGATCTGAGTCACAGGTGTTAGTCTGCTGTCAGGCAGCTCTTACCACAGCCACCGCACGGCGATGTGCCCCTTGATGCGGAGTGGTGGCAGTTGTCTATGTACAGATGGCTCATGATTCTCCCAGCAACCCAGATAGGACAGCCATCGTAGCAGGGTCACACCAGGATCACATAGGCATTGCTGAAAACCTGCCAATGAGCACGTGCATTGAATTTTACAGTTCACGAATTATCTCGTGCTCCATTAAACCCCATGCAGGTAGGAATTTTCATCTATTTTGTTCAGTATTCTATCCCCAGTGCCTCGAACAGAATCTAACGTAAGAGTTCAATATGCGTTGAATGAATTCCCACCATAGTCCTTGGGGACAGTGTCCCTATTTTTAACGTTTGGCATATGGAGCGTTTAGACTGGATACAGCTTGTCCAAGGTGACTGTGGCAGACAGAGACCAAGTTTGAAAAGTCATTAGTGTGTCATTTGGGGTCATGTGGAATTTGAGACACCTGAGACACATCCAGCTGGGGATGACAGCCTCCCGTGTGTCCAAAAAGGATTTTTCTCTCCCATCAATTCCTAAAGTACATTTTGATGCTATCTCCTTCCCCATTTCAAGCAATTAATTCAGACCGCTTTGTTGCACAGTGATCTTCGTATGGATCTTCTATTCTTCTAACTAGTTTGTACATTGGGTGCTGGGAGTAATGGTTTAAAATCTTTTGTAACCCTTCTGGGACCTACCTAACATAAAGGCTCTCACAGGTGGCCGATGCTTAATCCAGCCAATTATGCAGGATTCCTCTAGCAATAACTGTCAATATGCTTTCCAATCATTTCCTTTTCTTCCTGAGCACACAGAAAATATATTGCCTAATCTCCTTTGAACTTAGATGTGACCCCGTGACTCAGTTCTGGATAGAATGTGGGCAAAAGAGAGACTCACGCTCTCCATACTCCCCCATAAAACTGCTGCTTAGTCCCCTACATTCTCTTTTCCCTTGTCTTCCCAAGCCAGCTTTTGGGAATTCAAGGATGAACTTCAAGGTCCTAGAGGATGGCAAAGCCAAAACGAACACAGCCCCACCATACATATGCCTGACCCTCCCTGAACTCTGACATGAACAAAAAATATATCTTTCCCTGGTGAGCCAGTGAGATTTGGGGATTGTTTGTTACCGCAGCTATCCTGTCCTGACTAATACATATACCGGACTAATAAGTATCAGATCTGGGGGCTTATTTTGCCATTCCTGGGCAGGTGCCTTTTCCTGTCATTTCTCATGGCAGCTTAGAATTTAAATGAGGACACCTCTAATTGCACATGCAGTTGGAGCAGGAAGCACTTGACGTTAGGCACTGGACTTGGCAGAGACACATGCAGCTTTTCTTAACAATGGCCTTTTTAATCACATTAGATGGTAAACACCTTGATGCAGAAATTACTCCTTGATTCCCCATGTATCCTAGCTCTAGCAGAATGAAGTCAACACGTGTGTGTTGGATTAACTGACATACACATATATTTACTCTGTCCCAGTTCCAAACTATTTGGAATAATTCAAAGTTTAGGCATTTGGGCGAAAGTAGATATAGATATAGATATAGATATAGATATAGATATAGATGATATAGATCTTCTTTCAAGCAGCAACAACTCTTACACTTCAAGAAACAAAAGCTTCATCCACATGTTGGAAACCAGACAGCCCTTTCATTTTCCAAGAGTTTTTATTTACCTCAGTCAGTAGAGGACCCCAATGCCCTTTCTGTTTGCAGGTTATTATTCTCTATTTGGCACAGAGGCTCTCACCATGGTGTGAGAGTGCCATTTCTGATCTGCACTCCACTGTACAGATCCAAGAATAATTTGTCCGTGAGGCACTGAGAGCCTAGCTGGGAAGGTCAGTATCGTTTAACGGGCTTTCAACACCCACTACAGTTAGGACTGCCATTAAGGCAGGCATCGGGATTACCACTTGTTATCTGCTAGCTACCATGTTTTTATCCTGAAAACATTCAAGATAAGGCTGGTTGGGTTAAAACGTCAAGTCATTCCTGTAAAGCAAAGGAAACATCCAGAGTCGCCCACACTCCACTCCATCTCCCCACAACTTACTGCTCCATTTTCCCAGCCGAGAGCACCTCCTTCCAGAGACAGTCGTCAACTCGGAGCATCTCAGAGGAGTGGTTCCCTCCTTTCGACGAAAACTTCTTTGCATAATTGTCACACTTTTGTCCATTGGAACAGAAGATCCACGAGAGCAGGCACTTTCTCTCCTTATCTCCAGCATGTAGAACAGTACGTAGTAAGCACTCCATATATACATCTTGAGTGAATCTATTGATACATGAATGAGTTTGCTTCATCAACCTTCAACACTCCGACTCTGTTTCAAAATGGCCCAACTATAACAACTTCTGCCCTTTTGATTTTACTCCACGATGTTGTAATTCTGCAACAAGTTAAGCAACTGTCTGTCCAGATCCATGATTTAAATAGACCACTGGAATCCACCTCTCTATTTCAACACACTTCCAAGCTTTGAAATTGTCATCGCCAAAAGATGTCGAATATTCCAGGGAGTGGGAAAACAAAAGTCAGCCAATCTTTATTATTTACAGCATATGGGATTGTTCGTAAAACTCCACACACTATAAACTGATCTCTGAGGAACCCAACTCATCTTAATGGAGCCAGAAGGGAGATGGCTACCCTAAACCCCCCCAACACTGATATTTGATCAGAACAGGAGCACGCACGCTGGGTTAAGCTGGTATTTTCATGGCTTTTCAGGCTGCTATTTTAATTCTGCCCACTCCCAGGAGAGGCTTCCTATGAATGACAAAGGATCTTCTATCACAGATTTTAAAATAAAATTCTGATGTGATATTCTAAGACTGATCTCAGAAACTAAAGTAGCAAATAGTTTTAGGGGAAGCGGCAGTTCCATTAAGCTCATTGTTCTTTTGTTCCTGGTTTTAGCAGCACGTTGAGCCTAAAGGTGTCACGAGAAGCCGTTCAACACCGTCCAGATCCACACGTCCTTGCAGGAGCACACGTGGCTCTCAGAAGGGCCTGTCTGTGCTCTGGGAGCTCCCCGGGAAGGGACTGATTACACAGATCATGTTCCCAGTTCGGTGAATGAAGTTGACCCTGCCTTTCTCACTCATCAACCCCCGTGTGCGTTCAAGGAGGCAGAGAAGAGGGGGTAGGGAGAAAGAAGAGTTCCCACTCGGGTTGTGAGGCGTCTCATGAGAATTCTGATTCTCAACAGTCCCAGCACGGTCCATCCAAATGCCCACACCTTTTTCTCAACAATTCCTCATCTAAGATTCTAGACTTACCTAAGCACGTGTGTGGAAGATGGACGTTAAGTATCAATTGAAAAGGAAGATAAATGGAGACAACCTGAATGTCAGTTGTCATGGGGATGGTGAAATAAATGATGGTGTGCCCACACAGCTACATGTCAGGCAGTCATTAATGTCTGAGTTTTTCATTTTTTTTTTAAATCACGTTGAATATCTTATGGGAGAAAATTTCTGGTATGTGTGTCTGGAGAGACAGAATTTCATTGGGATTTCCTCCAGGGAGTGAAAAACTGGGGACAAAATTAAAAGCAAGAACTTTTCCTTTTTACTTTAAAATACACCTACATCGAATGTTTTACACGTGCATATATCATTTGCCATTAGATTAAAAGAAAAATTTTTAACTACATAGGTGGTAAAAGTTGAAAATCCCTGGGAGTGCCTGGGTGGCTCAGTCAGTTAAGCAACCAACTTTGGCTCAGGTCATGATCCCGCAGTTTGTGGGTTCGAGCCCCACGCTGGGCTCTGTGCTGACAGCTCGGAGCCTGGAGCCTGCTTCGGATTCTGTGTGTGTCTTTCTCTTTCTCTGTTCCTCCCCTGTTCACACTCTGTCTCTCTCTCTCAAAAATAAATATTAAAAAAATTTTAATTTAAAAATAGCTAAAACCCCTGTGTATGTCATATAAATACTAGAGAGAGAGAGAGAGAGAGATACAGAGAGATTAGTTCCTAGACATTTCTAAGATAAACCTACTGAAAGCTGGCAGCACAGGATTGGGTTGTCATGATGAGCACGGCATGAAAATTGTCCTTTTAGGATGAAAAAGAAAACTAGTTGCAACTCATCTGGGGTAACACGAGTCAATATGCTCTGCTAGAAGCCTGCTCTAATGTCACGGTGGCCCATAGTTTATCTCCCATCTTTTCTGGGCTAATTTGCTAAAAAGGTACTAGCCATCAGATGCCTTTGATCAGCAGAGAAATGTTGCCCACCCTGGATTTCAAGAAGTCCCTCAAACAAAGTTTCAGCCTCAGCCAACTCGTCCCTGCCCTCCAAGCTTGAGGCCAACATCTGAGGTTTCTGGACAAACTAACAAACACGTAAGAAGATAAACGGTCTCCAGTCACAAAAGTCGGCCCTTCTTTCAAAGCCAAGGCTGGGCTGGGAGCCGTGAAGGCTGGAGCCTCAGGCCGAGCTCTCCACACAGCGACAGAAGCTTGCTCTTACCAAGTCCGGCCGCCTTCCGCGGAGACCCCCACCTCAGCAGACCAAGACAACAGCTCTTGCTTTTATAGCCTCTTCTCCTTTCAGAAATGAGAGCAGCCGCAGAATCTTAGCACAACTTCAGAAAATAGTGAAGATGTAAAGAGAGAAGCACTTGCAAAACCCCAGCCGACAGGTAAGAGCTGTTGTTATTGGATATATATCCTGTTGTATATTTCCTATGTGCGTGTATATGCACACATGGGCATGCAGAGATGTACGTCCATAAAAGAATCTTTGAAGCTAGTCTGCGATTTGTTAGCCTGTCTTCTGCTAAGTTATGTCCCAGGCATCATTCGTGTCTATTGGCCTATAAATATAATTAACACCATCATTTTTAATAGCCTCATACTATTTACTCAGGGAGATAAATGATACTTTATTGAACCAATTCTCCATTGATTGACATTCAGGATATTTCCTATTTGTCTCTGTGGTCTACTCTACCATAGTAGACATTCTTGCACACGTACTTTTTTTTTTCACATTTGCCTGCCAATAATTTGTTTTAATTACATTCATAACAGTGGAAAATACTCCTAGGTATATTTTGTGTTGGGGGCATTTTTTTTCTTATTTTTTTAATGGTTATTTATTTTTGAGAGAGACAGAGCAGGAGCAGGAGAAGAGCAGACAGAGACAGAGACACAGAATCCGAAGCAGGCTCCAGGCTCTGAGCTGTCAGCACAGAGCCCGATGTGGGGCTTGAACTCGTGAATTTCAAGACCATAACCTGAGCCAAAGTTGGGTGCGTAACCCACTGAGCCTCCCACGTAGGTACATTTTCAATTTTAGTACATACCAAACTGCCCTTCAGGAAAGAGGTACCTGTTTATACGCCCGCCGGTTTTATTTCTTTGTATTCTTTTAGCCACTTTTTCCTACAAATTTGACCATTTGATAGTGTGTTCCAATAGTAAAAATCATAAAACGTATTTTGTGGTCTTGTATGCAGTGATTAGTAAATGTTCAAGTTTTCCAGTCAGTATCGATGTGGCCTCACGTGTATTTTCCTAATCCCACTGTGATCCCCCAGGCTCTTTCCCTTCTTCTCCCACTTCCTCAGATTTCTCCTGCAACCCTTGTGGTCTGTCTTTCATTAAACTTTATTTTTCAGGGGCGCCTGAGTGGCTCAGTCAGTTGAGCTTTGGCTCAGGTCATGATCTCCCCGGGAGTTCGAGCCCCGCGTCGGGCTCCGTGCCGACGGCTCGGAGCCTGGGGCCCGCTTCCGATTCTGTGTCTCCCTTTCTCTCTGCCCCTCCCCCGCTCGTGCTCTGCCACTCTGTCTCAAAAATAAATTAAAAAATTGAAAAAAAAAATTTAAACACTTTATTTTCTAAATTTTAATTATAATCATAAAAGTATCTCTAATTAATTCACACGTCTCCATCAAAGATAAAACTAATGGAGCTTTCTGAGTACCTGGGTGGCTCGGTCGGGTAAGTGTCTGACTCTTGATTTCCGCTCAGGTCCTGGTCTTACGGTTCGTGAGCTCATGCTGACAGTGTGGAGCCTGTTTCGGATTCTCTCTCTCCCTTTCTCTCTACCCTCCCGCACCCGTGCTTTCTCTCACTGGCTCTGTCTCTCTCTCTGTCTCTCAAGAATATATAAATAAACTTAAAAAGAAAATAATGGAACTTCTACAAATCGTTCACTCTCCAGGAGGAAGAAAAACATGTACAATGAAAGAATGAAGGGTGAAACGTGGCCGGCTCAGACGACAAAGTGTTCGGTGTATGACATCTCAGAAAAACATTGGCTTTGTCGCAAAGGCAATAAACCTGAAAATGTTTGGCAGTTTCGAAATTTAGAATGGGGATGAGTTAGAGAATCACGGTTTCCACGTAGATACCATAGTGGTTTCCAGAAAGAGAAACCAGAAAAAAAAAAAAAAATGGGATTGATCACATGACTTCTTTTTTTTATTGTGGGGAAGACCTCACGCTGTGGCTCAAACAAGCTTTGTGACGGGACTCCAAGAGGCCCAACGAGAAGTCACATCGAGGCTCTGGAGAAACAGTAAAGAAGGAAAAAAGTTTCATCTTCTTGTGCACAATGCCCCTGCCCTACCTCATTAGCAGCACCCCCCATGCTCTCTGTTCTCCCTGATAGACCAACTTCTGCTACCGAGAAAGGCTCTGAAACTCACCTCAATGAGGTATACATGACTGATAACAGCTTAAACTAATCTTGCTGAAGTTACTTGATGCGGGTGGCAGGACGGGAATAGCCAAGCATGGCAGGTGTTTGGGGAGATGCCCTTGAAGGCAGGGAAAGCTGTCAGGCAGCATACTGGTCTGGCCCCTGGGAAAGAGGAGTCAAAGAAGGAAAGAGCATAATGAGGAGAAACACAGACCGTAGCAGAGTTCCGAGAAAGTCTATAATCAGGGCTGAGGAGGAGTCCCTGAACAAAGGAGCCCCCCACAAGCAGAAACGGACCAACTCCAAAATCCCCATGAGGCTCCATCATTACTGGGAGCGGCCCAAGGAAGCAAAGGTACAGAAGCAAGACGCTCTCAGCCAACCAGGCTCCTGCAGCCCATCTCCACAGGTGCCACCCCACGTGTAAGTGCCAGGAAGGACTTTTATGTCGTGGGAGCATTGCCCTAGAGAGGGATAGAGGGAGATGAGGTGACCGAAAGAGGTTGGCCAAGTATGAAGAGTCTTGCCTGTCGCACTCAGGGTCGTGCACTATGGTCAGGGTCTGTGAGAAAATAGGGTTCTGTGTGCAAATTCATTTCAGAAACCCGGATAACTCAAAAGACAAGGGCAATCTGAAACCAGATACTTTAAAATAACAAATAAGGCCCACGTTCTGTTCAACAGACAGATTTACCTTCGCTTCTGGAACACAATTTTGAAGATTCCCTTCTTGGAGATACACAATGCGGTGAACGTATTTCATACGTTTCATAACCTTACAGTAAAGAAACCTGTTTAACTTTGCCCCACACAGTATTTTCCAAGCCTCTCTAACAAGACAACTGCCGGAATGAGGGTCCCCTGGAATATATTTTGGCAATGTTGTCCTGCAGACCACACGATCCCAGCTAGGTTCCTGATTAAGGGCACACCTGAAGCTTGGCCTCTCTGATGCAAAGGTCTAGATGTAAGGGGAAAGTCAGAGATGGCTGCAAACCCCAGCATTAAAAGTAAGAGGTGAAACATGTGAGCGGGTACTTGTATTAGTGTTCTTGGGCTGCGGCGACAAAGCGTCACAAATCGGGCGGCCTACGGGTGGCCTAGAACAACAGAATTATACTTCCCACAGTTCTGGAGGATGAAAGTCTGAGCAGGCGTTGGTTTTTTCCCAAGGGCTCTGAGCGAAGGACCGTTCCGGGTCCCTCTCCTTGCCTTATGGATGGCTGTCTTTTCCCTGTGTCCCCCCACGGTCTTTCCTGTGTCTGTATCCTAACCTCCCTTTCTCGCAAGGACTCCAGGCAGATTGGATTGGAGTCCACCCTAACAGCCTCATTTCCCCTTAATTAACTCTATAAGGACATTGCCTCCAGGTACAGCTATTAGTTAAGTCTGGGGGGAGTCGAAAGAAAATAGCGCAGGTTCTCAGCTGCCGGGGGTAGTTGGAGTCCAACCTTCTCATTGTTCAAGGGTCAACTGTATGGGAGTTAGGACTTCCACGTGTAGATTTTGAAGGGACACAATCCAGCCCATGACAGTGTGGCAGACGTCGTCACAGCTCAGGAACATCGGGTTCTGCTCTCTCCTGGACCTCTCTCACACGGCAGCCCCCTGCGGTTTGGAAAACGTGACTTGTTCCGACCACCGGGATGTAAGGAGGAGTGTGTCATGTGAAGGCTGGGCCCTGAGACGCCCAGCTCAACCTGTTCCAGAGAAAATCCGGCAGCCATGTGCCGAGGAGGCGGCCTCACAGGATGAGGGGATCTCCCTCGACCAGAGTGGCTCAGTGACAATGGGGAATAAACACTGCGCCCACGCGCACGAGATGCGTTACAGAAGGGAGATGTAGATCTTGTCTGTATTGAACTGATGGAAGTTTGGGATTAACTTTAGGCCTCGGCATGGTGTAGGCTAGTCTTACTAAGCGGCGGGAATGGAGAAAGGTTCACTGAGGAAATCTGGCTGAGGAGGTGATTTTGTGAACAATTTAATTCATTTGTTGGAAAAAAAAAAAAGGATGTGAAACCTGTGATATTTTGGAATATGTTGACTGAGTGGCAATGTCATCACAGAGGCTAAAGATGACACAGCTCGGGAAGGGATTCTGCTTTGGCCTCGTCATGCGTAGGGGCTCCTGGTGGTCATGCCTAGTCCACAAGTAAATCTTCAGGTCTGGAATTTGAGAGTGAGCTCTAAACCAGAAGCAACAACATCGGTAGCCATCTACCTTTGAGGTAAGTGGATGGGAGTTGACTGGACCACCCAGAAGAGGTTGTGGAGGGAGGAAGATAGAGCCAATGGCACCTGGGAAGGTGGGCAACTCCAGCTCTGCCCGGGGGGATGCAGGAAGACAACACAGGGGTGGGTCTGAAGGAGGTCATCGCATGACTGTCACCTTCTTGGGAGAATCGGAGTGGCGGGTAGAAATGAGATTTTTTTTCATTGCTGTATTCCTGGTGCCAAGTACAGAGGTTGCACATAGTAGGTCCTCTAAAAATACACATCCACTTGTTTAGTGTATGAACCAGAAGAAAGTAGAATTTTGGAACCATGGGACAGTCGTCTGTGTCAGGCCCTGCACACAGTCAGGTAGGACGAGGCTGGGAAAAGGCCTTTACCGCCAGTAGATGTGGGACATCGTCACCAGCAACCTTTGAGAAACCAGTTTCAAAACTTCATTCAAGACAAAGACCATGCTTAACGTGCTGGAGGTGGCAACAAAAAGGTTCAGAAGTGCAGACTGGCTTTGTTGGCTATTCTTTAAAGAAGTTTTGCTGTATAAAGAAAGGAGGCAAATCAAATTTCAGAACCCATGCCTTGGAGGGGGGGCGGTGCCTGGGTGGTTCCGTCCGTTAAGCATCCAACTCCTTATTTCAGTTCAGGTCATGACCTCACAGTTGGTGAGCTCGAGCCCTGCATCAGGCTCTGCACTGATAGTGTGGAGCCTGCTTGGGATTCTCTCTCCATCTCTCACTCTGTCCCTCCCCCAGTTGCTCTCTCTCTCTTTCTCTCAATATATAAATCAAACTTAAAAAAAAAAAAAAAAAAGAACCCACGCTTTTGGATGGAGGGACCTAAGGCATGTCTATTGACAACAGAAAAGGAACCTATGTAGAAGGACCAGGTACAGAACAGAATGGGGAAGCGATTCATGTGACAAGCATAGAGGACGCAGGAGGAGTGTCCCAAAGAACAAGGTGACCTGGCGGACTTAAAAGTAACGTAGACAATTCTTTGAGAGAACAGTCGAGAAATACGTACGCCTGAAGGTCAAAGGTACCACAGAAAGGGAGCTCGTGTCTGGTGATTTTGCAAGACAATAGGAGGCGACATTAAGTGAAGAAAGAGGACAGGGAATGTGACTTAGTTGCCATGAAGAATAAAATCAGAGGCCAACGTAGGACTGAAAAGTGTGTATTTCACAACAGCACTTAGAACTGCTGAGATTTTTTAAAATGTTGCTGTGTGTTCTGAGGGATTTGCTAAAATCCTTTGAAACCGACTCAGATATTTTTTTAATGCTTTCGGCTATAGAATCACACTTAAATAAATGCACCATATACTTTCTTCACAAAGCCATATTTTCGGGCGGTCAACATTACAAACCTGCAAAAGGATCAACCAAAGGATTTAGGAGGCGTTATCTCGTCCCGGAAGTTCTTTATCACAGAATTTTTCCCCCAAAAAGTGTAAAATATGTCCAAACAGAGATCAGTCATCTTGTTCTCTCGACTTGGCTTAAACTTTGCCTTCCGTTCTCACTGCATAGTCTCATTCAATACTGTGATCCTAGGTACATCTCTGCCTCTTTCTCCACCTGTTTACTTCTGGGCCACCCCTCTGCAGGAAGGGGCAGAGAAGAAGGAAAAACAGATTTCTCACTCCCATCCTCTCTCTCCACATCCTGATACCTGTTGATTCATCCAGGCATGGATCAGGGGTCACCTGCCCAATGATGCCTCCCCTGAGCACCAATTCAGAAGTGGCCGGACCTGCCTTTGCCTTGGGTGATTTTAACATCTGCCTCTAACCCCAATTTGTAAATCCTTTGAGGGTGGAAAACACGTCTTAGTCCATCTCTGAAACGCCAAGAGCTTACAAAGCACGGTGCGTTCATTACACGCTCACGAATATTGGCACAAATGAATGCGCCGATGATCTTATAACTTTGGCTTTTGATCTACTACTGCAAACACTGCAGGTAACGGATGAAGACATCAACCAATAAGATGAAAGCTAAGCTCCTCTGATCTCACACTTCTGCTCCTTCTTCTGTACAAAGACTTCCCCCAAAGCTCATCATTCCCACATGGTTGTTGGCATCGCTTGTGCATAGTTGAGTCTCGGGCCCACACACCTTTACCTAGCTTCTTGGTGTCCCCCAGGCCTTCACTACACCCCGGGCCCACCAGCACCTGACTCTGGGGATATACCAAAAGGACTCATTTTCCTCCTCTAAGCTTCTTTCTTTTATGCCGGTGGTACTACCCATCCATTTCCTTGCTGTGCACAGGCCCTGTGTCAGGTCTGCTCCCAGTCTTACGGCAGTGTTGGCAATGTTCTAATCATTACCAGGCCACCACGGAAGCCCTTGAACTTAACTGTCAAGATTTTCAAGCAGAGAAGTGGAAGGAGAAAGGAGGGGAAAACACATATGCACTAAATCATTTTGAAAGTGAAGTCTGGTGTCCTAGAGCAGAAAGAGTCTGGGGCACACTGTCAGGTCAGCTCTACCCTAATTAACTGTGTGACCACTACCAGTTGTTGGAGGTTGAATTGTGCATTGCGAAGAGATACGTTCAAGTCCTAACCCCAGTACCTGCGAATGTGTCGTTATTTGGATACAGAGTCTGTGCAAGGGGAATCAAGTTAAGGTGAAGTCAGCCCAGAGTAGGGTGGACCCGGATCCAGTATGGCTGGTGTCTTTACAAGAAGAGATTAGGACACATAGATACACAGAGGGAAAACAACCATGTGATGACAGAGGCAGAGAATGGAGTGGTACAGCCAGAAACCAAGGAATGACAAGGATTGCCAGCAACCGCCACACATTAGGGAGAGAGGAAGACCTTGACTGACACTTTGATTTTACTTCTAGCCTCCGAGACTGTGAGCAAATTAATTTCTCTGGTCTGAAGTCCCCCGGCTGTGTACTTTGTTACAGCAGCCTGAGAAAACGAACACATCATCCTACTTATCATAAAGCCCAGGATTTATAGAGTTGACAGCCTGCTTTCATATAGCCTCATTTGATCCTGTTGACGCCCAGACAGGGTGGGAATTATTATTATTATTATTATTATTACCCAGAGAGGGAGGATAATGAGAGTCATGAAGGTTACAGCTCTCCTCCAACATCACGTGAATGCTAAGAGGAGCAGGTGCATCAGAACCCAGGTGCTCCAATTCCCAGACTGGATCATCTGCCTCTGTGAAGCAGTCTAGTTCTATTTCCCCATCGGAAGTCAAGTGGACTCAGTGAAGTGCTCAGGCCCCACCCTAGAATCAGAAATGTTAGGGGAGCCCAGCAGTCCATGCACTATCGAGCCCAATAAGAGACACCGAATTACGCTGGGGGCTGAGAACCACCACGCTAGGGGGACCCAGAGCAACAAGCCGCACCTGTACGCCTGAGAAGACCCCCCTCCCCCGTGAAAAAACAAAACTCAGATGGGATTCTGAAAGCATAAGTGGAAGGTCAAATATCAAAGAAATGGACGAAGAACACTTAGGTAAAGGAAACCTCGCGGCGAATGGCGAAAGCACGGTGCATTCTGGGAATTCCAACGGCTCAGTAGAACTTCAGAGCCAAAGCAGACCATGAGCAAAAATGGGGTCAGGATTCGGAGGTGCGTGGAGACCCCACCTCACCTTGTGGCTCCGTTTTGTCCATTGCTTTTATTTTTTTTTTTTCAACGTTTTTTATTTATTTTTGGGACAGAGAGAGACAGAGCATGAACGGGGGAGGGGCAGAGAGAGAGGGAGACACAGAGTCGGAAACAGGCTCCAGGCTCCGAGCCATCGGCCCAGAGCCCGACGCGGGGCTCGAACTCGCGGACCGCGAGATCGTGACCTGGCTGAAGTCGGACGCTTAACCGACTGCGCCACCCAGGCGCCCCTGTCCATTGCTTTTAAATGCATCCTTCAGAAGGTTCATAGGAACTCTCTGACTGGGGGGAAGCTTCTTCTGCCTCATAATTAGAAAATTAAGTGTTTGAGTTAGAAACATTCCTATCATGAGGATATAATGGGATGATGGACATATGGGGAAAATTTACTAGGAAACGAATTTGGACCGGGAATCACAGTGTATTAATTTGCAATTTAATAGTTGCACTATTCTCTACTCAGACTGTGAGATAACAGGAAATGTACACTATTGGTCTCTGCCCCCAGTTTCTGTGCACATGATGGAATTTCTAAGTTCCATTAAACCCTTGTAATTTGTAAGTGATAAGAGCACTAGGAGCATCTTTTGCGCTAATATTTGGTCTTTGACCTCGGTTCCTAACACAGAGTTCCCAAATCCCTTGGCATTTCCTAAGCGATAAGAGTGTCTTTTGTTCCAATGACTCTGGGTGGGCCCCTGGATGGGAGGTGGTCACCAGAAAGATCAAGCCGTGGTTAAAACCCAGGAACGTTCCGTCGCAGCTCCCATTCTCCAGAGAAGGAAGAAGAGCTGGAAATGCGATTAATGATCTACCAAGTCTATGAGATGAAGCTTCCATAAAAATCACAAAAGTGTGGGGTTCGAAAGTCTCTGGGTTGGTGAGCATGTGGCAGTGCTAGGACAGTGGTGCCCTGGAGGGCACTGACGCTCTGCACCCCTTCCTGCATACTTTGCCAACATAGCTCTTAAAACCTGGGCGTTCATCTGTAGCCTTCACCGCATCCTTTCATAAACTAGCAAATGTAAGTAAGGGTTTCCCTGAGTTTTGTGAGCTGTTTGAGCAAATGATCAAATCCAAAGGGTAGGAGGTCATTGGAAGTCACCTCTAATTTGCAGCCAAGTCAGACAGAAGTTGTGGGTAACTGGCTTTGGCTATTTGCAGATGACATCTGAAGGGGGGGACCGTCTCATGGGACTGAGACTGTGTGACCTATGGGATCTGCTACGATCTCCAAGCAGATAGTGTAAGAATTGATAGGACGCTCAGGTGATGTTTGCAAGGAGCTGCTTGTTGTGGGGAAAGCCTCCCATATCTGGTGTCAGAAGTATAAGGGTGGTAATGTGAGAGGAAAAGAGTCACACGGGAGGAAGACTCACGTTTTTCCTATACCAGATGTGACACACCTATATACTGAATACAAAGAACTATGGAAAACATGAATTAAATATCTCACTAAAGGTTTGCTTTGAGATCAGAACTGACTTCTGTCTAATGAGCTACTCTGAGGAGTAGACTGATACTAAATGCATAAGCTACGGTTTTGAAAGGCATGGTTTTATTCACAGATAATCTGAAGTCTTGCAAGTAAGCAATGATGCTATGAGTTCTGACTTATTTTTCCAGGATGTAAGAAAACACATATCGGGTGGCTCAGTGGGTTGACCATCTGACCCTTGATTTCCGCTCTCCCTCTTCCTCTGCCCCTCCCCTGCTCACGTGTGTGCACGCATGCAAGTTCTCCCTCTCTCAAAAAAAAATAATAATAATGATAATACGTATGTCACCTAAGAACCCACATTTTCAGCTCTTCTTTGGGATGAATGAATGTTTGTGTCCCCCAAAATTCATAAATTGAAGATCTAATCCCCAATGTGATGGTATTTGGGGTGGAATCTTTAGGAGGTAAGTTTAGATGAGGTCCTGAGGGTAGAAAGCTAATGAGTGGAATTAGTGCCCTTATAAGAGGAGACTGAGAAAAATGATCTCTCTCTGCCATGTGAGGATAAAACTTTTTTTCAAACCAGGAAGTGGCTCCTCACCAGGCCCCCAATTGACCAGTACCTTAATCCTAGGCTTTCCAGCTTCAGACAGTGAGAAATAAATGTTTAATGTGGAAGCCACCCAGGCTATGGTATTTTTTTTAGCAGTTAAAGCTAGCTAAGACAAACTCTTCATTATTTAAGTTTATTTATTTTGAGGGGGAGAGAAAAAGAGAGAGCGTGTGAGTCCAGGAGGGGCAGAGGGAGAGGGGGAGAAAAACAATTTCAAGCAGGCTCCGCACTGACAATGCAGGGTTTGAACTCACAAACCATAAGATCATGACCTGAGCAGCAATCAAGAGTCAGACACTTCACTGATTGAACCACTCGGCACACCCCCCTTCAAAAAATAATTGCATGAATTGGTTTACTACCTTGTACTGTTACTTGGATTTCTTCTCTCAAGCGTGCTGACCACAAAGTATTGGATTTCCTAAAATTCTAAAATTGCACCAAACTCTGTCAACTATCTTCATGGTCTCAGATTAGAGATTAGAGAAAAGGGCAACTTCATCACCTACTCTGTGCCCCTTGGACCAAGGAGGATCTGCTGGAGAGAGATTTAGAAAGTGACCGAGTTTATGGGATTTTAGGAATTCTGACTTATTATCGAGAGCCTTGAACGAAGAAATCCAGGCGTTCTCAAAATAGAGCACAAACAATGTTCAATACAAGAAGTTTTGTGTATACACTGTTATATTATAACACCATTATATTCTAAAGTACAGTTCATAAAAAAGGACTGAATTTGGCCAGCATGTCGAATACTGGGACGCACCCGTCCATGTCATTTTCCTTCTTTCTCTCTCGAAAATGCTGTTTCAGGGCTTGGCCTATCTGAGTGTCACTATTTCTGGAAGGGTAACTGACATTGCCTCCTCATTACTCTTCGTCATTCTCAAGCCAAAATATTTCAAAGATCTCAGCAGGTGTAATCAATCTTCACATCTATTCTTCAGCATTGGTGAGTGCCATGTAAGCCACTGAAATATCGCCGGCTACCTACTTAATTAAAACTGTAAGCATCTTGGTGGAATTATTTTAATACTTTCTTTAGCTTAGAAGTCCTTTTGGAGGGTGGATGCCGAAATGGCTTCTTAGGTCTGCCATTCCACAGTACCTCAGACAAGGTGGATGAAACAACAAAAATTTATTCGCTCACAATTCTGGAGGCTAGAAGTCAGAGGTCAAGATGTCAGCCGAGTTGGTTTCTTCTGAGGCCAATCTCCCCAGCTTGAAGATGGCTGCCTTCTCCCTGTGTCTTTGCGTGATCTTTATCTGTACATATCTGTGGCCTCATTCCTTTTCTTAAAAGGACACAAGTCATGATGGATTAGGGCCCATCCTAATGATTTTAACTTAACTACCTCTTCAAAGACCCTAGCTTCAAGTATAATCACATTCTGAGGGGGCTTAGGACTTCAACACGGACTTGGGGGATGCGGGATACAGTTCAGCCATCATAACCCATGCGGTATGGTGAATGAGCAATGGGACTAAAACTCAAAGCTCTGGGTTCCGATTTCAGCTCAGACACTTACCCATGATAGTAGCTTGGACAGGTCCCTCAGCCTCCCAGGGTTTTGGCTTCCTTGTATGCTTATGTCGGTGCTCCTCCCGAGGTCATCATGACTTCCTCCAGAGGAGACGCGAGGGGGAAAACCATTTTATAAGGCATGTTTCTAGGGATTGCCCCCGGCCTCCTGGCCTTGAGAATCTGGCTGGTTAGCACTCTCCAAAACAGCCATATTAGTTGGGCTCAAAGAGACCAGCGGATGCTCTGGGGCACTGGAGGGAGAGCTGAGCACATCTTCCTTATGGTCAGGCTCCATTTGGAGTCAAAATGGCCACAAGCAGGACATCTGTATGCTAAAGTCAGAACAAAGGAGTATTTGCAGGATCCTGCTGGAATGTTCCTCACCTCTGATGGCTTGATGCACTCTTAGTCATTACATGGACACTTCTGCTAAGGGAAAAAAATTACGTCCTCTAGCTAGAACAAGTCCAGGGAATAGTGCCAGAAAATGGTGGCCAAACTCTGTATCCAGCCCCCTTTCCTATTTTATAGGAAATTTAAGTTAATTAAAATTAAATAAAATGGAGGGGCACCTGGGTGACTCAGTCGGTTGAGCGTCGACTTCAGCTCTGGTCGTGATCTTGCGGTTCGTGGGTTCAAGCCCCACGTCGGGATCTGTGCTGACGGCTCAGAGCCTGGAGCCTGCTTCAGATTCTGTGTCTCTCTCTCTCTGCCCCGCCCATGCTCATGTTCTGTCTCTCTCTGTCTCAAAAATAAGTAAACATTAAAAAAATTTGTTTAATTAAATAAAATGTAAAAGTCAGTTCTTCAGTCACATTAGCCACATATCAAGTACTTAATGACCCTACGTAGCTAGTGGCTACCATATTGGACGGTGCAGATACAGAACATTTCTATCATATCGGAAGATTCTGTTGGTTCTATATTTTAC
Source organism: Neofelis nebulosa (assembly GCF_028018385.1). NCBI lineage: Eukaryota > Metazoa > Chordata > Mammalia > Carnivora > Felidae > Neofelis > Neofelis nebulosa. The sequence goes on from NC_080795.1 coordinate 6,050,677, forward strand.
TTCCTCAAGACACATGATTATCACTCATGTATTCGGTTATTGTACAGATAACATTAACATTATAATAATATAACACATCATCAATAATAACAATAATAATAGTCTGCACTTCTATAGTACTTGGAAGCACTTCATATATGTAATTCATTTAATTATTACAACGGGCTTAATTCATGTAATGCATTAAAGGATGGATGGATAGCAGATGGCTTCAAGCAGTCTCAAAGAGGTGAGGTAAAAGACAGAAATAGGAAAAATGGAGGGGCATCTGGGTGGGTCAGTCAGTTAAACATCCGACTTTGGCTCAGGTCATGATCTCACAGTTCCGGAGTTCAAGCCCCACGTCGGGCTCTGTGCTGACAGCTCAAAGCCTGGAGCCTGCTTTGGATTCTGTGTCTCCCTCTCTCTCTCTGCCCCTCCCCAGCTCACACTCTGTCTCTCAAAAATAAATAGACACTTAAAAAAAAGAAATATGAAAAATGGAACCCAAGTAATGATATTCTAATCTGATATTTGCTACCAGGAAACATGAATTTGGTTTTGTTTTATGTTTCTTTAAATGTATAAGATGAGTGTCTTTTAGATAATTCACTTTACCAAAACCACGGAAAAAAGAAAAGTAGTCTTAGATGATGAAGCAACACAGATTTATGTGGCAGCAAGGAAACATTTATACTTACGAAACACATTAAGGGTAACTCAACATAATTAGCGGGGTTAATAGTACTGAAGGTGATTTCTATGGTAACTCAGTACATCAATTCTGTGCACATTATTCATTCCAGAGATTGGTTTTCAAGCTACAGACTCATAGCTTGTAAAAATTAAAATATCCATTAAGTAACACAATTACCTCTGCTCTTTAATCGGTGGCTAGGTTTCCATGAAGGATTGATGTTCAGTTTATTCCTATTGATGATTTGTCTGTTGACCCTCCTAAGAGCTTCAGATCGCACTCGTGACAAGGCCCTTTCCAAAAGGAATATACATTTCATAATAATAATAATTACGGATATTATGTTTTCTCTGATCAGTCTGCAGGAAATGAACTGCTCACCTTTGGAATCAATAGCCATTTAATGCAGAAAAGCAATTAGCGAAATTGCAACCTAATATCCTACAACCTACTCATCCACCTCTAAAAGGTAGATAATTTATTCCCTATTGACTAGTGAAATGAGCCCTAAGGTTAGTGCTAAGTATTATTTACAGAGAGAAGTTCTTCAGTTTCCCAGCAGTCAAATACAACCCGTACCCTGTAATACCAAAGGTAATATTTCAAATTAAAGTAGACCCCACCTTCCCAAAGTCTCATCCCCTTCCCAACACAACCACTTTTAGAACAACTTGGGCTCCAATTGTTCGCACTTTTTGACCTTGAACAAGTCATCTCACTTCTCTGAGCCTCTGTTCTTATCAATAAAATAATCTTACAAGGCTATTGTGTGTTAATAGAATAATATGAGCCAAGGCCAACATATACAGGTTATCAATGTATATTACCTTGGCTAATAAATCCTGGGATTACATTTGTGATTACAGACAGATGTTCCTTCATAGAAGCTATGCCATTCTACTGTTGAGTTTCGCTGATGTGGTTTCCTGGGTTCTAATTTCTACACAAAGCACAAAAATGAAGTCTTCTGGCATCATGTGGTTCTAGAAGGACCGACTGAAGCTCCTCATTTTGTATTGAGTCTACTCCCACCCACACAGTTCCCCTCCAGGGGCACATAAATACTAAGCCAGCTGAGAAAAGTAGACGATGAAATGAGTCCGGAAAGGACAGAACAGAGTCCGTTCTGCTCTATCTCCTTGCAGAGTTTAACATTTGGGTCACTCTCCTTAGTGTGCTCTTCTCCCTTAGCCTGGCACAGTGTTATTTGCCTCTTCCTATCTTTCTGCCTGAAGCTATTCTGTTTAGGTATTCTTTAATATCCAGTGCGGGTGCTCTGTTCTTATCACATTTGATAAGAAACTATGCTGTGTGTGTCTTCATCCACTCTGAAAATATTTATCAAGCAGTTACTTTGGGCCAGACTGTGAGCAGATGTGGGTCCTGCCCTCCAGAAGCTCCCAATCGGAAGGAAAACCATTCTGGGTGAGCAGATAAACAACGAATACAGAGCGTGCCAGGACCACCTCTAGCCAAGGGCTTCCTCCATTCACAAAGGGAATTAAACCGGATAAAGCTGATCACGGACCACCTTCATAACTCATCCCGCTTGCTCTCAGCCAGCTCCGCTACTCTGTTCTGTGCTCCATGACACTCCCCCCCTTTTCACCCACAACTCGTTGCAGGAGGTTGAAGAGGCCTCTCTCAGCTTTAATTATCAGCCTGCGGCCACCCTGCCTGCTATGCCTTCAGACCCTGTGCTTCCGCCCATCAGAGTCCAGAGCCCTCCTCTCAACCTTTCCCACAGCCCCTCACCCTCTTCCCCCTTCCTCTAGGTCAGAGGTTCTCAAAGCGTGGTCCACAAATGCTCAGGAGACCCTTCCAGGAGTGTGTAAGTTCAAAACTGTTCTCATAATAATGCTTAGACATCTCCCATTGCGTGGACAGTAGTACTGTCCCATCGATGGGTAAAAGTTTACCCATCCTGCAAAGCTGCCGTGCTTTGCAGGAATCAAGGCGTGGCACCGAGCTGTGCCAGTGTTCGTGCAATTCATCACCATGGTTTCCTTTAAAAAGCCAGTTTGGGGGCACCTTGGTGGCTCAATCAGTTAAGCATCCCACTCGGGCTGAGGCCATGATCTCATCGTTCATGAGTTCAAGCCCCGCATGAGGCTCTTTGCTGTCAGCACAGAGCCTGCTCGTGATCCTCTGTCCCCCTCTCTCTCTGCCCCTCCCTGCTCATGGCGCTCCCTCTCTCTCTCTCTCAAAAATAAATAGATAAACTTTTAAAAATAAAATACAATTTTAGAAGTTCCCAACACTTAAAGATTTTTTTCATCATGAAGTCAGTAGCAATACTAACAAATATAAGTTCTGACATCGTATATGAAACGGAAGATCTGCAGAACACAAAAAACCAATATTTTCTGAATTACCAGTGCCTGACGGTATGAGAGCAGAGTGGGGTAAAGTTCCATCCAAGGCGAGAGCTCGCCGGGTGCATCTGAGTGCCCAGAGTACCCCAGGTTTGCCCACCAGGTTTCAGCCTTTATCCTGCAACTAACCCTTCAGAAACGGGGCTAATTAGCTTGGGAATCATTTCACAGCGTATACATATACTAAATCTTCATGTCGTACACTTTAAATACCTACACTTTTAATATGTCAATTATACCTCAGTAAAGCTGGAGAGGGTGGGGACTACGACTTTCTGAATTTGGTACATCAAAGAATATCCGCGATTATCTGAAAAGGCTATTAACCTAGCCTTCCCTGGCCCAACCAACCACACGTGTGAGACTGAGTCTTCTTTACGCATCGTAGCAGATTAAATGCAAAAACAGGCATGATAACTCAGCTACCTTTCTATTAAGGCAGACGCTAAAGAAATTAGTGAGTCACACAATACTACCCTTCTCACTGAATTTTCTTCATTTGGGAAGTTACAGTTTTCTGGGTCCTATAAATATTATTGTCATTTTTAAGTGAATTTAATAAATTTGTATTTTAAACTTTCTCGGGTTTAATTACTGACATGGAAAATACAAATAGAGATAACTCACATAAATAAAAGCTCTTTCGGCCTCCACAATTTTTAGGAACATGAATGCAGGCTCATCCCACCCATGAGAGGTGGACACAAGCTTTGGGGAACCCAAAAGGCACTGAAGTCTCACAGGGATCGGGGAAGGCTTCGTAAAGGAGGACTTTTAGGAGCTGTCGTTTGGGGACTACCTAGGAAAAAGTTTCTTTGTGTCCTCCTTAGATGGTAAGCTGTCTAAAGGGGTACAATGCAAGTGGAGTAATGCAGTGGAGGAATTCTAAACCAGGAATCAGAAAACAGAAGATACTGCTGTTTCGTAATATAGAGCTATTGATTGATCATCCATGCTGCTCAGCCTCCTGACTTATAAAAGGCAGATATTATATTAGGACCACCTCTAAGGTCCCTTTTACATACATGTTATACTAGTCTGTTTTTGATGATGAAGACTGTTTTCAATCTACAGAAACTTACAAGGAATTCCCAAAAATATTTGAAAAACAGCCCATTATATTGAGAGTCACTAAAAGTCATATTTTCAGAGATTTTTTAGTGATAGAAACAATGTTTATAATATGATATTAATGGAAAATTATATACAAAGTTGTATGCATACTATGATCGTAAATTTACTAGAAGAAATATGTGTATACATATCTTTACAAATAGTTATCTCATGGCGACAGGATTACTGAATATTGATATCTTCTTCTTTGTACTTTCTATTTTCTGAGCATAATCAGGAAGGTTTTTTTTTATATCTTAGAATTGCTTATTTCTTATAATAGCACTGTAAAAAAAAAAGAAGCTATCATTTTTTATCTATAAGTGAGCACGTATGAAGCAAACCAAAAAAAAAAAAAATGCCCATTTTTCTAGAAGTTAGAAATAAAAGTCCAGCTCTCTTACCATTAAAACCACTAAGGTATGTCACCTTTTTCTGATTGTTTTATTCTCTGAGCCCTAGACGTCAGGATTCACACATCCTTGCTTGATCAAGTTCTGGAAACGTGGCCCAGCTTGTAGCAAATCTTGGTAATGGTCCCACACTATCCAGTCTCCCTTCCTGGGCACAAAGCCGTCAAAAGAGGGACTACATTTCCCAGCCTTACTTGCAGGTGGGTGTGGCCATGTGACTCATGCTTAACAAATGGAAGCCTTGTGCCTCATTTCAGGAAGCTGCTTATGTCCCCTTCCTCTTTCCCACTTTTGACTGACTAGGAAATGGCAACCAACTAATGCCAAGAAACCCACTTGCACCCTGAGATGATAGCTACCTGTTGAGAAAGCAGGGCCAACTGAGGAGCCCGGCCACCAAGATAACCTCATGAAGCAACCCCGCTTAATTTGCCCAGGGCTTTCTGGCCAGGTCTGGACTGGTATGTAAAAGAGAAAACAGACTTCTAGCCTGGCAAAGCAACTCCCTTATGTGTCTTTTTGTGCCAAAAGTAATGTATAGGTGAAGACTGTTTCTTGATAGCTACATATTGCTTCTGCTATATTCACAAGTTCGACTCAGACTGTCGAGGGCTAATTCATCATCAAGAAGCAAAATCAATGAGCAGTATAACCCTATCTCAAAGCCATGAGAGGCTGCAGTTCAAAGTTCTCCAACTTCGTAGTTCAAAGTTGGGAGTGTCGTCAAGGAACTGAGCCTACTAACCCTACCATAAATACACATTTCTTTTTTTCCCCACAGATACTTCTACACTTCTTTGGGGCGTCTTTTTGCCAGATTGTTTTCCAAACGCTTCAGGGAATGTGAAATGTGAGTGAGATATTATTAGTAGTCCTTAAAGTGTATTATGATGAAGATACCCATAATTTTTTTTTTTTATCCATTTCTAAAACTCCAAATCTGGGGCTTTAATTTAAGGAAGTACTTAATTTTTAAAACGAAAAAAGTGTTGGGAAACCTGGGTGGCTCAGTCAATTAAGCATCTGGCTCTTAATTTCGGCTCAGGTCATGATTTCAGGGTCATGGGATTGAGCCCGCATCCAACTCTGCACTGACAGCAAGGATCCTGCTTGAGACTCCCCCTGCCCGACTCTCTCTCTGCTCACGCTCTTTCTCTCTCTCTCTCTAAAAAACTAAAAACTAAAAAATAAAATGGAAACAGCATTATACAGAAACTATACATTATTTTAATATTTTTAACAAAGAAAAGTACAAACATTTAAATCTCCAGAAATTGATGATGGTTAAGTAAATCATGCTACCGCCTCTCTATGGTGTTTTATAAATATGTCGGGAATTAAATCATTAACATTAAAGGAAAATAAAATGATACACCTAACACAAGGTAAGTCAGGAAAACTGAATAAAAATTTTATTTTTACTATGACTATGAAACATAACACATACCCATTAGGACAAGAAGTAAAGAAAACAGAAAACTGAGGGATTATGGATTATAGGGCTGATACTCTGGATGATGCTGTTTCCTCTTTTTTAGCTGTGTGTTCCTGTTGCTTTAGGACTACTTGAGCAATAAATAGCTGTCCATTTAAATTTATTTTAGATTTCTTTCCCAAATTTATGAGAACATATGCTCACCGAAGAATACGATGCCTTTCAGCGGCACATCACCACTCTTCCCAATGTCCCCAGCCTGCGTAGCCAATATACAGCCACATAGCAACGCTTCCATGGTTTTCTCCATGTTCAAACAATGCATACCTAGAGTCATATTGTAGGGACGCTATTTTGTTGAAAGTTATTTTTAGAAAGCAAGAAAGCGAGAGAGAGAGAGAGAGAAAGAAAGAAAGAAAGAAAGAAAGAAAGAAAGAAAGAAAGAGAGGAAGGAAGGAAGGAAGGAAGGAAGGAAGGAAGGAAGGAAGGAAGGAAGGAAGGAAAGAAAGAAAAGTGTATGGTACTAGACGGATTACCTGCTATGCCTGAGTCATTTAATAGCACATCCTTGATATGTCTTTAAATCAGTCTTTTCCTTTAATGACTGTAAAGAAATACATTTAGCATTTTATAACAAACATAAAACAGAAGGCATTGCCTTCCAATTACGCTTTGTGCCCCTCACCCCACCACCGGCATTTTGAGTGAAATGTCACAAAGGTACGTACACAGCTCTCTTGACCTGCCTGTGAACTTGGCAGAGATCACATCACTAGCTTCAATGCAGTCTGAGGGTCCGTGTAACCAAGGAGAACTATTCGGCCCGCATATTGCAGGACGAAGGCCGGCTTTTTCCTCGGCAGACCCAGGAGAGGCTCCAACAACAATGTCCTCCCATACCAACATCTGCTCTGTGCTCTGATAGTTCGGCAGTGATGCAGGATCTTTGCTCTTCCTTCCATCTCTAGAATATCTGCAGCACTTGATAGAGTTGGGGAGAGCTTTCAGGGCATCGGTAACTCATTGTTCTTTTCTTCTTCCTGTTCGAAATACAGGTCTTTGGGGACTCTGAGACGACGGTCCTTCAATCAAAATCAAATAATTCACAAATTCAACTTTGCCAGCGGGTGATATGAGGTAACCGAAGAAAAACTGTAAGATTCGGCTGGTGGCTTAAACAATTGAATTAAACACTGAATTAAACTTGGCTATCTCAAATTCTGAACTTGCTTTATGAAATGATTCAGAAGATCTCTCAGAGATTTCATTTACTGAGTACTTTTGTCTTCCCACATCACCTCGTCCAGCAGAATGCATCAAGTCTTCACCTACGCCTTATGCAAACACACAGATATCCTTGAGATTATTTCCTTTGTCAGTAAAATATCTCATTTGATTATAAGCCACTTCTTTTTTTTTTCAACATCATTTACTCTTCGGAATTAATAGGATCGGAGTCAATTGCACGGATGGATGTGAAGACAAAAACCCAGAACATTGGAAAGTAGAATAACCATCTTTCTTACGATTGCACAGTCCATAAACTCGAAGGCTTAATATATCATATGAAGTCACTCTCCCGAGACCAATATGAATACAGAAAAGGCAAGAGAAATCAGAGATACGCATACACCTTCCATTTGTGTAGCTCAGAGGAGCAGAAAAGGTTTTGATTAAAGGCTTTAAACTGGCCACGAAAGACAATACTCTGTAGAGTCACTGATCGAGAGGAAAACTGGCAGAGCCCACAAAAGATTATAGCACGTCCACACAGCACAAAATCATATGGAGAACTGGCTGGTTCATTTGAGTCACGGAGAACTCCGCAGGGGAGAAAGCTAAGGTTTTCTTTCATCCGCTTGGAAACTTCCTCATCAATTGTTTTGACATTAGAGGCAACCATTATATGTTGGTCCCAAATCTCACTGCCTAATTAATGACCTTCTCTTTGTCCGTGAAGATCAACTAACGTGTTTCACTTAAACAGGCGGAGAAGTGGAGAATGGCCGAGCAGCCCTGCAAGACTGTTAAAGTTCATTCAGTTGTGCATCAGGGATGAGACACAAGGCTGGTCCCCACTCTGTGCACCGATCGTGTCCTAAGCTGTTCTCTCGAGGCCTTGCTCTCAGACTGGGGACAGGTTTCCCCACTCACATCATGCTGCCCGGTGGCTTCCCCAGCAGCAGCAATCCCTACTCACTTGAGAAACTGAGCATCTGTGGAAATACACCATTTTCATACAATGTCAGAGAGTTAACAGACTCCCTGGAACCCATTCCTGGGTCTTTGGTAAGAATCACGGCCAGTTTCCAGTGTCATTGGGTGGAATGCAAACCCAAACCCTTGACCTTCATTTATAAAACTACCCTGCTCAGGAAGCACCCCATGTACCACAATGTTCAGATAAAGTGCACAAGGAGGGACCTGGAGAAGAAGCAAAGGTAGAAATCAAACATTGTCAGAGGTCATTTAAAATTTTTTTTAATGTTTTTATTTATTTTTGAAGGAGAGAGAGAGACGGAGCATGAGCAGGGGAGGAGCAGAGAGAGAGGGAGACACAGAATCCGAAGCAGGCTCCAGGCTGCGAGCTGTCAGCACAGAGCCCGACGCGGGGCTCGAACTCACGAACTGTGAGATCATGACCTGAGCCGAAGTCGGATGCTTAACCGACTGAGCTACCCAGGCGCCCCTGTTGGAGGTCATTTTAGACAAACTCATCCACTCAACAGATGGGGAAACAGAGAGCCAGGAAGTCCAGTGAACTGCGTGGGGTCACAAGTGAGGGATGGGTAGGTCAAGACTGAGGCCCAGGCCTCTGCACCTCTCTCTAGAGACTTCCTCCTGCCACGTGCACAGGAAAAACCATGGGATGATGCTGGCGTGTAGGAAACCAATAAAGAGCACTTTTTTTTTCTCCTTTGTGGGTCATAATCCATTGAAAATTGGGGCAACTGGGCAACCAGTAGATGGAGTTTATAATGACATTTTTGTTGTTGCTAAGTCATTTTCAAGATATGGTTCTATACATGTGTCAAAGGATCCTGCTCACGGCCCACCCCACCCGAGAGGCTACAAAGCACGCATGCGGACCCAGGATTGTGGGAAGAGAGAAGGAAATGAATCCCTGGTGCTTTCCTGTTATTAATGGATTAGCGGCACCCAGTCAAGGTGGAGGGTCAGCTGCCAATCGGGTAACTCATGGCATGACCGGGGAAGAGAGGAAAGGGGACAAGGTAGCAGACCGAGAGTGTTCCTCGAGTAGAGGCCCCTCCACCTGGAAACACACACAGCTGGACTAGAGTGCACGCGTAGAGCTCTAATCCACAGGGCTGGCGTGCCCTTTATCTTGCCAATACCCAATGGCCACATCCCAGTGAGGCCTACCTCGTCCCACCCAGCTCCGCGTGCTGGGCTGCCTAACGTATGTCTGTGTGGAACCTACCAGATGTAAGCAGGGACAGCATGGGCACAAACCATTTCCAGGGTCAACAGAGTAGGGTTCACTCCCTAGAGAAACCCTGGGCTTCTAAACCTCAGCAACACTGCTCCCCTGCAGGTCCTAGGGCTCTCCTCATGCCAGAGGTCCATTCTTTGCCAGAGGCCTGGCTCTCACTCAGGCAAGTGCTCCTGTCTGCCCCCCCACCCAACCCCCGCTGCAGGGGTGGTATTCGCTGCCCCAAGGGGAAACAGTCTGAACACCGAGGGCCACTCATGGTCCATCAGAAGACAGACGCTCACCTACAGTTGAGGTCTTAGCCTATTGTGCCTCTGCCATAAAAGTGTGTGTGTGTGTGTGTGTGTGTGTGCGAGAGAGAGAGAGAGAGAGAGAGAGAGAGAGAGAGAGATGTTATCAATAAGAAGGTCTAGTCAAGATGAATCAGATAGTTTTATATTAGATAATCTTTTGTTTGGCAAATAACTGTATCATAAAAATAAGTAATTTGGAAAGGCAGCCTCTGGTTGGTTTCTACATTGTTCTATTTAAGCCAGTGGAGTGAATACACTGAGGATTAGCACTGAGTTGTGTATTAACTACGTCTTCTTGTTTTCTGTATGCATGATGCTCAAACATCTGGGGCCTTGCTGACCTGGAGGGACTGCCCCTCCCAGGGGCAGACTTTCTGGAGACGGTAAAGTCTTTCCTAGGACAGCACGTGGGGTACACAAATGGATCAAGCCACAGCCCACACTCCCAACCATCCCCTTGATCTCACGCTCCGGGCCACTCTCCTCCTGCCCTAATCGCCCCAGGGCCGGACACCACACAACTTAGGGACGCTCTTATGCCCAGAACCCCCTGAAATCAAAACTGAGCTTAGCTTGCTCAGCCTGCTTCCTGCCCACAAAACCGCAATAAAGGCTCCTGCTGGCCCACAGGTCCTCTCTCTGTGTCTGCTCATCCCAAGTCCCTGCCTCCCCCTGCGGCCATGTGTGGAGCGCCATGCCTCCCTGTGTCTAGGGGAGCGTGAGGAAAATAAAAATGTCTTCCTTCCGGGGAGCGTGTCCATATCTACACGTCTTACCAAACCTCATTTTTAAAAACTCCCAGGTGCTGTAGCTTTTAACACAAGTCAAAGGCTCCTCTCTCTCCAAACCAGCCAAGTGGAGGAAACAGGGAGGGAGACAGTGAAAAGGTGAGCCCCCAGCATCAGGCCCGACGACACCCCCTGCCACGCTGGCTGGGCTCCAGATGACAGCACCGCACCAGGAATGAGAAGAGGCACAGTGTAAATGAGGCACTGAGTTGTTTGGTCATTAAGATTTTTTAATGATAGAACATCAAGAGAACATGTTTCCAAGATACCTTCCAGAGGCAAAGCCTGTCATTACAAAGTCTTGTCAACAGAGAAAAACGAGAGAGAGAGAGAGAGAGAGAGAGAGAGAGAGAGAGGTGTTGGAGAATGATGCTTTACCCATATCTCCATTGTTTGGTTACAACCAATATAAAATGTAGATAAAATTTTATAGTTTCACAGATAATTTTTTAAATACGTGTTTATTCATTTTTTGAGAGATTGAAAGCATCAAAGGGAAGGGGGCAGATAGAGAGCGGGGCAGAGGAGCCCAAGTGGGCTCTACACTGACAGCAATAAGCCCGATGTGGGATTCGAACTCCCACATCGTGGGAACCGTGAGATCATCACCTGAGCTGACGCCGATGCTCACTTGAGTGAGCGACCCAGGTGCCCCTGGGTAAATTTTTACAATGTCTCCAACGTACCTATATGCCTGATTTGCTTTTCTCATGTAGGACTGGTGGCAGAGATGGCTAGCTGTCCACCTTCTACAGGGTAGAGATGTTTCTGGACAGCAACTACATCTTCCATGCCTCCCGGCACCCGGGGGCCAAGGGGCTGAGTTCATACCTATGGAATATGGTGGAAGTCCTGATGTCACCTCCAGGTGTGCATAAGCCTCCCACATGGTCCTCTTAGGCTCTCCTTTCTTCCCTCTTTGCCCAGTTAGATATCACTGAAAAGCCTGATGAAGGACATTTTGAAGGTTAATACATATCGAAGAGAACCATTCAGTTGACTTTTTTGATAGCTTCATCTGCACAAGGACAAAATAAAAGACAAAGGCTTCATTTCAAAAATTGGCTCATTCATATGTAACGGTGAAATAATCACTGTGATTACTTTGCTTTCAACTTGACCTGTAACTTCAGGGGTCACAGATATATAAAAGGAAAAGGGTGACAGGACAGGTTTGGCCATGTCTGCGTTGCCAGAGGACCTTGTAGAATCAGTAAAAAGAGAATTTGTTATTAGACATCTTTGTGCAAGCAAAACAGGGATTTGGGAGAAAAACTTATTTAAATCTAATGGGCCCTTTCCAGAGAACAATCATTTACCAATCCTAAAATAACGTTATCATTGCCTTACTCCCTCCCCTCTCTCAGATGGAGCTGTCCCCTGAACCATCCAGCAGCACTGGAGACATAGGGAGCCCCAGCCAGGCACAATCCCAGGCAGAATGCGGTAACCTTGCATTCTTCTTTCATTGAAAGGAACAATGACATTTGCAGCCTTCACAAAAATAGCCTGAATCAAAACACTTTGCAGCCTCCTATGTGTTATTACTCTACCCATCAATGGCACCATTTGTATTTCTGGAGCTGGATGTTCCAACAGCCCTCAGGACCCACATCGTATTTGTGAGGGAAATCTCATGATCTGCCTCCAACTCCCTCTCAGAAATCCAGAAAACACACCCCACAGGGCATCTCACTAGCAAAGGCAATTTTATGATTTTTTTTAATTTTATGATTTTTTAAAATTTCATAACCACATTTTGTATCAACTATGGTACAAGGTCTCGTGGGGATCACGACCTGCCTTCTCATTCTCACCAGCCCCAAAGACCACTAGGAGTCCCAACCAATAAGGTGGAGGCTGGTGTGGATTTCACAGACAACCAGATTCACCTGGCCTCAGAGCACCTGGCCTGCCCTTGATTTCAATATGACCAATAGAATCATTTATCCGAAATGTCCAATACCTGACTCAAGATTTCTGGAACCGAGTTCTTTTAACTTCAAAAGAGTACAATGATTTTTAAGGAAAAAATTAAAAATTAAAATTAAAAAGTTTATTTCTCAAAAAAAACCCTGCACATAAAGCCCAGAGATATCATCACACCCCCTGCCTTTCCAGAAAGAATAGAGAGCAATTGCCTACGATAACCTGCACCAATTTGGATATTTGACTAGACGGTGGCATAAAAAATAACTCTAATCATAAGAGCTTTGCACAAAAGTCACAAATCACTTACCGTCACTATGATATCATTGGGGTTTTTTAAGTTTTCCAGAAAAATCATGTTGTTTATAAACCATCTTCTACTATGAGTCACGGAACTTACCTTTCTAAACAGGCGCCATCACAGGGATGCGGTTTTACCAGATGAAAAGAGTTCTGGAAATAAATGGCGGTGACGGCCATACGATATGAAGGTACTTAACACTACTGAACTATAGACATAACATAGGAAATTTTGTACATGTGTCCTTTATCACAACAACAAAAAAAGAAAATCAGGTGCGGTCAAATTTCCCAAACGTGGGCCCAAAGTAGAGCATCGTAAGGGCTCAAATAAAGATACCCATGTGATCAAAACTCTGGTTACATCAGCCCTCGATGTGCAATTGCCACGTTCAACTCAGAAGTTCTGAGTGTTTTTCCTTTTCCCCAAAACCTTTCATTTGGCCCCGCCGATGGTGAATGGGGCTACCATCCACCATTCCCTCAAGCCAGAGACCTAAAAGTCAGACTCACCTCCTCCCTCTCTTCTCCATCATTTTCGGTTAAAA